>NC_045437.1:50900134-50974385 GCF_002776525.5 Piliocolobus tephrosceles
TTCTTCTTCTTCTTCTTCTTCTTCTTCTTCTTCTTCTTCTTCTTCTTTGACAGGGTCTTGCTCTGTCACCTAGGCTGGACTGCAGTGGTGCAATCTCAGCTCACTGCAACCTCTGCCTCCCGGGTTCAAACTATTCTCCTGCCTCAGCTTCCCAAGTAGCTGGGATTACAGGTGTGTGCCACCACACCTGGCTAATTTTGTACTTTTTTTTTTAGTAGAGACAGGGTTTCACCATGTTGGCCAGGCTGGTCTTGAACTGCTGATCTCAAGTGATCCACCCACCTTGGCCTCCCAAAGTGCTGGGATTACAGGCATGAGCCACCACACCCAGCCTCAGGGTCTCTTCATTTCTTAAGTCTGCAAGTCACAATGTGGCCATCTAAATGTACAGAGAGTGAGGAGGAACAGAACCTACTGACTCACTATCTGAATACTTAGATGGCCATATTGTGACTTGCAAGCTTAAGAAACGAAGAGACCCAAAATAATCTCACATTGGCCAAATTGACTGCATGATTTTCTCCCCATAGGCCGAGAGAAGCATCTCAGAATCCTCAAGAAACAACAAAACATGTTCATATTTTCAAAAATCTTCTTCTAATATCTCAAACTGGTATTTAAAAACAGGGTAAAGGGCTTTTCTACTTTTAAAATGTTCCAGCATTGTAATACAACTGGAAGAGTCCCAGCCAAAAAGGCTTGACATTTGACTATCTGGGCAGCGATAGAGCATGCACTCAAAATGAAAAGAGGATGACATGATGCTTAAACTATGCTTCAAAACCCACCCCCACAACAAAATGAAGGGGGGGAGCGGAGGAGCTTGGATGATGTAAGAACAAGTATCTCAAGGGTATGTGAAGAAATTAAAAGTGAGCAATAGCCAGTAGCTTCCTGTTGGCCAGCCTATTTTAGCTCAGGAAAATAAAAGGCATTGCTAACTAATTTTGGTCCCCTTCACAAGTGGAAAAATATTCAGAAGAAGATGAAGATACAGCAGTGACCCAAGCAGATACAATCCCTGCCCCGTGGAGCTTAAAATTCTGAGAATACTAAATAGGTGTCTTCTTGGCCAGATAATTCATTTCTATTTTCAGTTCCATGAATGTCCACCATATTATGAGCACTGAACAGAGAGGAGGATATTCATAAAGTTAATGAGCTTTTAGTTTCACAGCTGCTTACTTTCACAGGCCCTTCCAAGGTTCTGTATGTGCTTCGCAGGAATTTAAGGTGTAGCTGGATGCATGGAGAGCCACACCAACCAGCGGGTCAGTCTCTACATTCTGGGTCCATGTGGAAGGCTGGTAGGTTGAATGTACTCTCTCAATTTTTGCTGGCCTCCAGTGACACCCTGCAACATGTGGAGCCTCCCCAGGTATCTGAAATCCAACTTTGGCGCCAAGGAGAAGGTTTGGAATGAGATGCTCCACCATTCTCTGCTCAGGGTTCTCCAGACAAAGGCCCCACCACCAGCTTCTCAAGCCCTGTCTTTTCCACTCAGGACAACAAATGGGATGCTGAGACAATGGCCAAAGGGTCAGCTGGAGCCCTGCCCAGTAACATCAAAGGTCTGGAGTCTCTGACGGCTTTTCTTAGGGCATGAAGCACCTCTGGAACAAGAGATTTCTTCAGCTGTGGCATAACCTATAGTTCTCAAGCTGAAAGATTATTTTCTAAGCCATTAATAACAAAAAACGTATTTCTATCTGCCACGCCAGAAGGAAAACAAAATTATCTTTCTATTCTCTTTACACAAAATACCATTATAAAGTTCTGGCTATCTGAGGAGCGGTCAAAGAGGATAAAGTCAAAAAAGTAGGGAAAAGAAGTGTTATATAGGTGGGTCAAACAGTGAAGTTATAATAGTAACAATAATTCTTAATACTAATGGTAATGATGCTATTTTTCTGGATGCTTTTTAAAGTTTGTAATTTGTTATGGTTTCTTCTCTTATTCTAAGTAGATATTTAGTCTTGGGCTTAATTTCATATTCTTTTTCATAAAGAGGGCTCCATATTTTATAAGCTTTGCAATAACCTGGATCTACCCTTGACCGAGTTCCTTTTCTTGAAGAGTGGGGCAGGAATCACTAAAATCACAAGAAACCAATTCTTACAACTTTTCTTTGCTCCATTAAATCCTTACCCTCTCCTACTTGATCTTGAATCTATTATAAAAGCTTAGAAGATTCAAATGCCAATAAGGAGTGTTCAAAATATCTAAATCCATAAGACTTGCCCAACCTGATCTCATTGAAAAAGCAAAGCAGTAACTCTGTCTTCCTAATTTGGAAGAAGACAGGTTTGTCTGGATCAGTTTTTGGAAGGGAATTACTTTAGAAATGCTGATCTCCAAAAAAAAAAAAATAATAAAAAATAAAAAAAAAAAATAGAAGAGCATATCATTTCATTTGTATATTTCTTTTGAAATTAGTTATTAATATAGAGGCAGTCACTTTTGAACGTCTTGTACCATATCCCAACCCGTATTTTCCATCTATTCAGGAGGGAATAGCAAGGCTGAGAGCCAGCAAAGGGCAAAGAAATGACTGCCCATTTTGTTGCAACACCAAAAAACTCTTGATTTATCAGTGCATTTGGCATACTCTTTTTCAGTGGGGTGGGGAGGTGGTGATGGGCTGGTGGAAATAAAGACTTGTAAATTTTATAAATGCAAGTCCTCTAAAGTAGGCCAATTGGTCAGCTGCAAACTTGGCAGCATCGTGAAGCATGTGTGCTGGGCAGCTTCGGAACACGATGTTCTGTTTCACTTCTGAGAGCAGGGGAAAATGGAATAAGGGCTCAACCCAGGACAGAGAGCGAGAGAGAGCTCAGCAGGGACATGCGAAAGGGCCCAAAGACAAAGGAAACACTGAAGAATAAAAGCCCAACATCATTAGACTGCTGACCACAACACTGAAAAAAGAGAGAGAGAAAGAATGTAAAAGCATCTGAGAGAGGTGCTATGGTTCTGATGCTTGCTGAAGCTAAGTTCTGGAAAATTCAGAGCAGTTGTGTGATTGATGATTAAAAGTAATAACTCAGTGTTTTATGTAAGAGTAATGATGAAATTTCGTAAAAGTTCTTGGAAATAATGCTAAATTTTATTGAGTCTATAAACCTTGAACCATAAAAAAAGTGTGGCATAAAGGAAAAAAAAAGTTTCAAACACAGACTCTTATAGCTCACATTTAAAACAAACTTGCTAGGGCTTTTTTTTTTTCCCACCTAAATTTACATTTCATATTGTTTTAATAAATATTTGGCTACTAAATAATAATATATAATTTATAAAAATAACAAAGTATTTGGCATATTTGAGTAGTCACCCTTCTCAGATATTTTCAAATGATTTATGAGTAAATAAACTAAAAAAGTGCAAAAAATATGGACTTGCATTAACAGTTCAACAAAAGCAGGTGTTAATAGTAAATTACACTTTAATTCATAAAACATTTTGTTTAATGGTACCAACTGCTCATATCTTGAGATTTGTTTTTTCTTTTAATTAAGTGATTTTGAATTATGTCATGGTGACATTCTATTAGAATCATTTATAACTGACAGCATGTAATGAATAACCTCACATATATTTGTCTTCAAATATCTGGTGTTATCATAAACTTGAAAGGACAGAGATCAAGCAAGTGATAATTGCTTAATTCCGTATGTACACTGTCATTTAAACATATTAACTTGAAAATAAATTCTTAAGGCATATCTCCATCTTGATTTATTGCACAGAAGTTCAAGTATAAATGCAAAAGTGGTTATTACGTAGTGGCACCTCTTCTTCCTCCATGTATATGCCAAAAGAGAAAGACAAAAGAAAAAAAAAAGCCACCTATTTATTAGTGTAAAAAAGAGACTATGGTGGCCAAAAGACTCAGCTGGTCTTTGTAAAGGAGTTTATAGCTTTCAGCTGAACTCTCTAAGTGAGAATTCTCATTCCCAGCTGCTGGCTCCCTGGGAGCTCTTGGTGGCCTCTGACCTCATTTCCATGGAGACAGAGGTGGGAAGGGTAAAAAATAAGTTAAGGGGGAAACTTTTCTTAAGGCAGTATTTTCAAATCCGCACTTCTCCAATACTGATAACTGTCCAAGTTAAAAGTGGCCACACATCACTATTGAAATCACTTTCAGTTTTTCAAGGGTGAATGGCCAAAAATCAGGTATTTGATTGTAAATATGCATTTGCAGAAATAAAAGAAAATACTTGCCCTATTTGATACTGTTTAATTGAAGCTCTAAATGAAGGCAAAATGGCTGCTAACATTCAACAATGGAGAGAGAATTCTAGCATGTTTCGGGGTCTGGTTTGTGGCCGAGTGCTGTGAATGGTGTATGTCAGAGTTCTGCAGACCTCTGTACCTGTGGGGGTTGATGCTCCCTTAAACATCAGAAAAGTGGGATCTTTGTTAGGAGAACTTGAAAAGGGATGATTCTCCTCACATATCAATTATTCCATCCCCTTGCCTATCAGCCTTTGTTCCTGACCATTTAACTGAAGCTAATAAAAGTTATCACGACACTACAATTACTGCTATACCTGGCTACCAACAGCCTTTTTTTTTTTTTTTTTAGTTATTACTGCATTCCCGCTACTGTATGATGTGTTTTCTCACTTTACTGTAGTCTCTTAAAAAAACCCTTTTTATCTGGGAACAATTCAAATATACACAAAAGCGGAGAAAATCAAGTGTTGAGCCCCATGTACCCATCACTTTCTCATGGCAATCATCAATTCATGATCACTTCTGTTTTATTCATACCTCCACGCATTGTTACCTTTACTTTATTTTTTGAAGCAAATCTTATATATTTTTATCCATGAATATTTTAGTTTGTATGTATAGAATATAGGACTCATTAAAACTAAACACAATAGGCTGGACACAGTGGCTGCAGCCTGTTAACATCAGCATTTTGGAAGGCCGAGGCAGGCGGATCCTTTGAGCCCAGGAGTTAGAGCAATGTGGCAGAACTCCATCTCTACCAAAAGAAAAAAAAAAGCCAGGATGTGCTGGCACCTGCCTGTAGTCCCAGTTACTCGGGAGGCTGAAGTGGGAGAATTGCTTGAGCCCAGGAGGCAGAGGTTGCCGTGAGCGTAGAGATTACACCACTGCACCCTGGCCTGGGCAACAGAGTGAGACTCTGTCTCTAAAAAATAAAAATAAACTCAGTATGATTATCACACCTAAAAAATCAAGAATTTCCTAATATCAACAAATATCAAGTTAGTGAGTCTGCTTTCTGAATTAGTATTGTTGTTGTTATATTACTATTATTCACATTTTACAAATACAAAAACTGAGGGAAAGGTAAGTTTAAAATCCTGCACAATATCTCACAGAAGATATGGAGGCAAGCCTGGGTTAAAATCCAGATACAGGCCAGGCACGGTGGCTCATGCCTGTAATTCCAACACTTTGGGAGGCCAAGGCGGGAGGATCACAAGGTCAGGAGTTCAAGACCAGCCTGGCCAATATGGTGAAACCCCGTCTCTACTAAAAATACAAAACTTAGCCGAGCGTGGTGGTAGGCTCCTGTAGTCCCAGCTACGCAGGAGGCTGAGGCAGGAGAATCACTTGAACCCGGGAGGCAGAGATTGCAGTCATCTGAGATCGTACCACTGCACTCCAGCCTGGGCTACAGAGCGAGACTTCGTGTTAAAAAAAAAAAAAAAAAAAATCCAGATATAGCTGAATACAAAGCCTGTGTTTAGTTGGGTAAGTAAGCTCCCAAAGTCACAAGGGTAACAGTCATAAAATAACGATAGCTAACTTTTTTTGTTCTTAGGATGACTAAACTTTGTTCTAACTCCTTGTTTTAACTCATTTGATTTTCACTATAACCCTTTGAGGTAGGCGCTGTTATTCCCATTTTACAGATGAGGAAATGAAGGAACACAGGAGTTAGGCAACAGCTAGCAAGCGGTGCCTCCAGTCAGGGGCACATTCAGTCACTTTATTCACTGGCTTTTCTTCTCATATATCTTCATAGCTATGAATCTATGCACCTAAATATCTACTTATTTGAACAGATAATATATTCTCATGGCTCAAAACTCAAGAGGTTCAAAATGGTACACATGGAAAAATCTGTGTTACCTCTGTCCCAGCCATCCAGTTTCTATCCCCAGAGGCATCAATATTTTCAGTTTCCTGGGTATCCTTTTGTAGATATCTTATGCACATACAGGTAAATTCATATCCTTCTCCTCCTTTTTTTTTTTTTTTCGATGCAGAATCTTGCTTTGTAATCCTGGCTGGAGTGCAGTGGCACAATCTCAGCTCACTGCAACCTCTGCCTTCCAGGTTCAAGCGATTTTCCTGCCTCAGCCTCCCAAGTAGCTGAGATTACTGGCACTCACCATCACGCCTGGCTAATTTTGTATTTTTAGTAGAGATGGGGTTTCACCAGGGCAACAGCCAGGGCAACAGAGCGAGACCCTATAATGACTTTTAAAAAAAGGAGTCTTTAACTCCTGACCTCAAGCAATCCACCTGCCTTGGCCTCCCAAAGTGCTGGATTGCAGGCGTGAGCCACCACTCCCAGCGTCCTCCTATTTTTACATGGAAGGCAGCATACTAGACAAAGGTTCTGCATTTACGGTTTTTCACTTAGCATATTTTGGAACTTCATCACTCTCTCTTACACAGACTCCATGCTACTCCAACCTGCCCATTCATGTTGGCAAGCAAACCTAGGTCTGAGTTTCTAAGTCTTTAAATTTTAACTGCCATGTAAATATTTAATGTTGTATTGGAACTTCCACGTTTTCCCAGCTCAGACTTTGAGCCTGCCTAAGCCTCTTTAAAATCAATTCATTCTGCTATCATTGCTTCCAACAATGGCCTGAAACTGACTCTAAAAGCAAAGCACATTGACTCATGTTCCCTGAGATCCTAGCAAAGTTTTATCTAAAAATAATCCAACCTTAGGCTGGGCGCGGTGGCTCACGCGTGTAATCCCAACACTTTGGGAGGCCGACGTGGGTGGATCACGAGGTCAGGAGATCAAGACCATCCTGGCTAACATGGTGAAAAACCGTGTCTACTAAAAATACAAAAAATTAGCCGGGCATGGTGGTCGCGGGCGCCTGTAGTCCCAGCTACTCCGGAGGCTGAGGCAGGAGAATGGTGAACCCGGGAGGCGGAGCTTGCAGTGAGCCGAGATCGCGCCACTGCACTCCAGCCTGGGCGACACAGCAAGACTCCCTCTCAAAACAACAACAACAACAACAACAAAACAAAACAAAAAAAGAAATCATGTGTCAGGAGAAATGCCATTTAACATTAAAACATCATAAGCTTCTTATACTCTGCAGACTAGGAGTATTAATTAAATTTAGACTTTTGAAAATTAAATATGCAGGTTAAAATTTTTAGGGTAACCACAAAAACTACAGTGGAAAAAATGGAATGAAGAAAAACTAAATCTGAAACAACCCAAATAAGTAAAAACGGGGAAAAGCAAAACAAAACAAAAAAATCGACCGGGCGTGGTGACTGATGCCTATAATCCCAGCACTGTGGGAGGTTGAGGCGGGTGATCACCTGAGGTCAGGAGTTCGAGAGCAGCCTGGCCAATACGGTGAAAGCCTTTCTCTATTAAAAATACAAAAATTAGCCGAGCATAGTGGCACATGCCTGTAGTCCCAGCTCCTCGGGAGGCTGAGGTAGGAGAATCACTTGAACCCAGGAGGCAGAGGTTGCAGTGAGCCGAGATCATGCCACTGCACTCCAGCCTGGGTGACAGAGCAAGACTCTGTCTCAAAAAAAAAAAAAAAAAAGAAAAGAAAAGAAAAGAAAGAAAGAAAAAGAAAAATTGGAGTATATAGATGTGAAAGTGAGATGGCAGAAATGAATTAAAAGGTAGGTGGACTAAAATTCGCAATTATGATACTATCAGATTGAACTTTTTTAAAAGGTAATTTACTATTTTACAAATGCCACATTCAGCCAAAACTTAAGAGCAGAGAAAGATTTAAAGTCAAAAGATGGAAAACTAGACAATAAGGAGATATCCAAAGAAAGTTAGCAAGACTATTTTAGTATCAAAGTACACTTTAAGCCTGAAAGCCTTTACCAAATATACTGAAATAGTTTTAATTGATCAGGAAGATATGACCACTCTAATTCATACAGTGCAATAATATGGCTTCAGAATATATAAAATAAATATGAAAAGAGCTACAAGGAGAAACTGACATGACAAATCCATTGTCACACTAGATCTGCAGTTCTCAAACTTCAGGGAGCATTCGAATAACTTTGATGGCTTGTTAAAACACAGATTGCAGCCAGGTGCGGTGGCTTTGAGAGGCTGAGGTGGGCAGATCACTTGAGATCAGGAGTTTGAGACCAGCTTGGCCAACATGGTTAAGCCCTGTCTCTACTACAAATACAAAAAATAGCTAGATGTGGTAGTTCATGCCTGTAATCCCAGCTATTCAGGAGGCTGAGGCAGGAGAATTGCTTGAACCTTTGGGGCAGAGGTTGCAGTGAGCCAAGATAGTGCCCTGCACTCCAGCCGGGGTAACAGAGCAAGACTCCATCTCAAAGAAAAGCAAAAACCAAAAGAAGAAAAAAACAAAAAACACAGATTACTGGGTCCTACCCTGAGAGTTATGAGTTTTTGATTCTGTAGGTTGAGTGGGGCCTGAGAATTCACATTCCCAGAATGTTCCCCCCTTGAGAACCAGTACTGCACAGAAGTCCTGCACATATGCACCAAGAAAGTTTATAGTATAGTATAGGAAGTATATATAAGAAAGTTTATAGAAGCATTGACCATCACAGAAAAGTATTGACAACAACCCATAATGGCAATCAACAACAGAAACAATAAATAACTCATAGTATATTAAGACAAGTGGACCTTATATAGTAATGACAAAGAATGAACTACAGCTTCATGCATCACTATAGCTAATTATCACAATGTTTGAGCAAAAGAAGAAAATTTGAGAAAAATAAAGTTCCAGGGAAAACAAATTAAAACATTGTTTAGGGAATATCTAGTTATGATAAAACCATAAAGAAAAGCAAGAAAAGGAGTAACCCAAGATAGGATAGCAATTTTCTCTGTAGGGTGGGGTGAGAAGATGCAGTCATGAAGAGTAATGTTCTATTTCTTAAGCTAGGAGGTGAGTTATTGGATGTTTGTTTTATTCTAAGTTGTAAGGATAAATGATGCATACTTTTTGTATCTAAGGTAGATCTCTCAAAAACACTAAAAGGTAATGAAACCAGATCATATATAGGAAGCAGCAATCACTTCCAATTGAAAAGGGCAAAAGTAGGTTCCACAGGGAATTGGGTTTTGAGTTATTATCAAAAATTTGATAGGCAAAGCTCTGGAGGGAGAAGGGGAGAAAGAAATTTTTTTAACTTTGGCCAAATGGCATAATCAAATCACAAGAAGTAGACCAGTCTGTCCAGAAAGAATTGTTCATATGGGACATGTCATTTTTTTTTTTTTTTTTTTTTGAGACAGAGTTTGGCTCTGTTGCCCGGGCTGGAGTGTAATGGCTCGATCTCGACTCACTGCAACCTCCGTCTTCCGGGTTCAAGCAATTCTCCTGTCTCAGCCTTCTGAGTAGCTGGGATTATAGGTGCCCGCCACCACACCTGGCTAATTTTTATATTTTTAATAGAGATGGGGTTTCATTATGTTGGCCAGGCTGGTCTTGAACTCCTGACTTCATAATCTGCCCCGTCTTGGCCTCCCCAAGTGCTGGGATTATAGGTGTGAGCCACAGTCCCTGGCCCAAATTCTTAATTCAATTAACCATATATGAATTTTGAGAAGATAGGACACATTGCAGATACATTCTTACGGGAGGAGGTCAAAGAAAGTCTGATGTGTGGCTGCTGTCTGTCCCTGCACAGAAAAAATTCAAATAGTATATACAGTTTACCACAAACTTTTAGGCAAAAACCTGGTTATGTAGTCAGATCCATCTATGCGAAAAGTAAAACATCTTTGACTTACTTATTTATAATTTTTATTAGGTAATTTGAGGTAATATATGCGTGCATTTTTAACTTGATCACTCTATAAGGCCTATAAGGAAAAAGAATTAATCTTGTCTAAACCTGCCCATTCTTGAGTTCCACTACCTAGAGGAACTACTTTCAACTTTCAGGCTCTTCTGATTTTAAATTCCATTTTTGAAGAAACATACCTATATTGCTACTTCTTGATTTAGACATGATTAGATTAGAATTAAATTTAGAATTAGAATTACAATATATTAGAATCTATTAGATTAGGATTTAGTTCTTTCATAACTACGATCCCTAGACTTTACTGCACACAATTACTTCTTCATCTTTATGTTCCCAACATAAATCTTTCACAATTTTTGGCCAAATCAGAGTACAGTATTTGCATTATTTTGATCATGTAAGTATTGTTCTCAGTTAAGCCATGTGGTACCCTGTGAACATATTTTTTTCCTTGTATAACTTCTAAATTGTACAGGGGTTAATTGCTTCTTTTGTACTTATAATTTTCTGTTTACATAGCAATAAGTTATCCCCAAATTTTCCATTCAAGTGTCTAACATGCCCCTCAATATTGTCCAATTTAAATGGTAATTTCTATGTTCCAGTTTTCCCCACTTGAAGACATCCCGCTTGAGGAACTCCATCTTCTTATTACAATCTGTCTTACTGAAGACTTGTTATCCCTGGACTTCCTTGACTATCATCCTAGAAATTCTCATCACTTCTTTCTTCCGTGGGATACCATCTTCCTTGTTTCTCCTGTGTGCTTAGGGTGGGGCTTGTCATATGGTAGGCCTTTCTGTACACAAGGCCCATCTGGTTCTTTGTGGAATCCCGAAAGCCAGTTATCTTTAAGATTTATCTCTTGGGCTTATCAGCTTTCTCAGACAGAATCATTCAGTTGCCTGATGGTAGGGGTGTGCATAAAGACTGGCAGCCAGCGTTTTGGAAAGGCCTTGGGGAGGGGGTGGATTTACTCTTCAGTATGCAGATGTTTCCTTAATCACTCTGTTTTCAATAAAGAGCCTTACTTTCACCTTCAAATGTTCCAGGGTTCTAAAAAATTGCCCTCTCCAGTCTAAATGGATGAAGGTTGAAAGTCCTATCATCAGATCATAAAACTACCAAGATTGTAAAAGAGGTCAATCAGTTAGGTTTTATAGTCAACAAATATTTATTGAGTGCCTAATTTGAACAAGGCATTGTGTTAGAAATTGAGAGAATGCATACTTCCTTACCAAATGCCTTGGAACTGGGATTTATTCTTTGAGACAAAAAAAAAAAAAAAAGAATCAAGTTTTCTTTCTTTCTTTTTTTTTTTTTTTATTATACTTTAAGTTCTAGGGTACATGTGCATAACGTGCAGGTTTGTTACATGTGTATACCTGTGCCATGTTGGTGTGCTGCACCCATCAACTCGTCAGCACCCATCAATTCATCATTTATATCAGGTATAACTCCCCAATGCAATCCCTCCCCCCTCCCCCCTCCCCATGATAGGCCCCAGTGTGTAATGTTCCCCTTCCCGAGTCCAAGTGATCTCATTGTTCAGTTCCCACCTATGAGTGAGAACATGCGGTGTTTGGTTTTCTCTTCTTGTGATAAGAATCAAGTTTTCTACAAATCCCAGAAAGTAGTGCTCACACACAAGGTTTTGAAACTCATTACTCCAAGAGGGTCTAGGCCAAATGTGGAAACGGTTTCAAAAAATATATAGGAAAGTACCTAGTTGTCAGCTCCATCAAGACCAACTAAAATGTTGTAGAAATATTTCTAATCTCTGAGACTCTTGAAAAAGAGAGCAAATAGGTCTTTCAACAATTTCTTTTCTTTTTTTTTTTTTTTTTGAGACTGAGTCTCGCTCTGTTACCCAGGCTGAAGTGCAGTGGTGTGATCTCAGCTCACTGCCACCTCTGCCTCCTGAGTTCAAGTGATTCTCCTGCCTCAGCCTCCCGAATATAGCTGGGATTACAGGCACCCACCACCACACCTGGCTAATTTTTGTATTTTTACAAAAATTATGTTGGCCAGGCTGGTCTCGAACTCCTGACCTCAAGTGGTCCACCTGCCTCAGCTTTCCAAGTGCTGGGATTACAGGCATGAGCCACTGTGCCCAGTAGTCTTTCGACAGTTTTGATTGGTAGTGAGAGGTCTGTTCCTGGAATGTTACGTGCAGTTCCTAGAATATACTAAATTCTACCTTGAAGAAGTGTATCTACTATTGTGCAAGTCTGTCAGCAGATATTTTCTATATCATTCAAGTTAAGTGTGGAGCAAAATGATCTTTATACACCAGCAATTCTCAAAGTGTAGTCTTTGGGCCTCTGGGGATCCCCAAGGTCAAAACTAGCTCTTATAGTAATACTAAGACGTCATTTGCCTTAGTATTATTAATATTAGTATTATTAATAAAAGCTTGTCTCATTGTGTTGATATTTACATCAATGGTGTTTGTGCTTTAGTGTAAACCATAACAGCAGCATAAAACTATGCCAGCAGATACTGTATTCTTCACACAAGGCTCTTGCAGAAAAAAAAAAAAAACCCAACAGTTTCACTGTTTCACTTAAGAATGTCTTTGAGTGCTGACTTCAGCAGCACATATACTAAAATTAAAATAATACAGAGAAAATTAGCACAGCCCCTATGCAAGGATGACATACACATCTGTGAAACCTTCTATATTTTTAAAAAAGAATGTCTTTGAAACAGCATTAAAAAAACTTCTTAAATCTCAACCATTATGTACACTTTAAAAATATTCTGTGTGACAAAATGGGAACTGCACAGAAAACGCCGCGTGCTGTAGCTGCATGCTGAAGTATGACGGTCGGTGTGAGGAGAAGTGCATGTTTAATTGTACGAGATATAAGCTGAAGAGCCATTTTTCACAATACACATTTTTTTTTTTACTTGAAAGAACAACTGACAGACAAATTATAGTTATTCCTACTTGAGTATTTGTCAGACATTTTCTCAAAAATTAATGAAGTGAGTCTGTCACTTCAAGGAAAACAACCAGCGGTATTTGTTGCCAGTGATAACATTTAAGCTTTCAAGTGAAAATTAGAATATCAGAAAATTCATATTCACCACTGTGGGTTTGACAACATCCTAATACTTAAGGCTTTGCTGATGAGATTGGTGATGTTAACAATTGTGATTTGGAAAAAAAAAAAAAAAATGTTTTTAGAGAAGGGGTCTCACTATATTGCCCAGGCTGGACTAGAACTCCTGGGCTCAAGAAATTCTCCCACATAAGCATCCCAAGTAGCAGGGACTACAGGTGAGCCTGACTGTGTCCAGCTAACAATTGTAATGTTTTAAAATATTAAAATAATAATAATAATAACATTGATAATAAAACATGTCAAATTTGGGAAGAACAAGGTAACTCAGTGAACCAGTATTTTCCAAATGATCAATGCATGGGTGAAAGATCCATTCGAAGTGAAAGATAGAAGAATTTTAATCTGACAAGCAACATTTAAGAAACTACTACTTGGTGATTTTGGAGTAATATGAAAGAAAAACATCCACAACTATTTGAAAAGGTTGTTAAAATACTCCTCCATTTTCTAACTATACATATATCAGCAGAATGAAAGAAGTGGTAGACATGAGAATCCAGCTGTCTTCTATTAAGCCAGACATTAAGGTTTTTATTTATTTATTTTTAAATTTTACTTTAAGTTCTGGGATACATGTGCTGAATGTGCAGTGTGCCATGGTGATTTGCTGCACCTATCAACCTGTCATCTAGGTTTTAAGCCCCACATGCATTAGGTATTTGTCCTAATGCTCTCCCTGCCCTTTCCTTCGATCCCTGACAGACCTCAGTGTGTGATGTTCCCCTCCCTGTGTCCATGTGTTCTCATTGTTCAACTCCCACTTGTGAGTGGGAACATGCCGTGTTTGGTTTTCTGTTCCTGTGTTAGTTTGCTGAGGATGATGGTTTCCAGCTTCATCCATGTCCCTACAAAGGACATGAACTCTTTCTTTTTCATGACTGCATAGTATTCCATGGTGTATATGTGCCACATTTCCTTTACCCAGTCTATCACTGATGGGCATTTGGGTTAGTTCCAAGTCTTTGCTGTTGTGAATAGTGCTGCAATAAACATACAGGTGCAGGCAGACATCAAGGTTTTTGCAATGATGTAACAATGCTATGTTTGTCACTATTAAAAAAAATATAGTTAATTTTAATCAAATATGCAGTGATTCCCAATTTTGGATGATATTGCCCAACCTCCCCTCCTGGGACGCTGGGCAATATTCGAAGACATTTTTGGTTGTCACATTGGGTGGAGGTGGCAGGAAAGGTGCTGCTGGCATCTAGTGTGTAGGGGCCAGGGATGCTACTGAACATCCTATAATGTACAGAACAGCTCCCACAACAAAAAGCTATCCAGCACAAAACATCAATAGTGCAGAGGTTGAGAAATCCTAGACTAAATTATAGAAGAGAGATACGAAAGCTGTCTATCAAAACGAAACAATGAAGCCAAATCACCTAAATGTATGTATCCAAAATGCTGCATTTTTAGATCAAGATGCATACAGATTAGAGTAAGATACTAGGTTTAAGTCATGAAAACTGTTTTTTGATTCACCAGAGAGAATAGTCTGTAATTTTTTTTTGCGGGGGTGGGGGTGGGTACTGAGTCTTGCTCTGTCACCCCGGCTGGAGTGCAGTGATGCGATCTGAGTTCACCGCAATCTCTGCCTCCTGGGTTCAAGCGATTCTCCTGCTTCAGCCTCCTGAGTAGCTGGGACTACAGGCACGTGTCAACACACCCTGCTGATTTGTGTATTTTTAGTAGAGACAAGGTTTCACCATGTTGGCCAGGCTGGTCTCAATCTCCTGACCTCAGGTGATCCACCTGCCTTGGCCTCCCAAAGTGATGGGATTACAGGTGTGAGCCACTGCGACTGACCTCACTCTGTATTTTTCTTTCTTTCTGTTTTTTTGAGATGGAGTCTAGCACCGTCACCCAGGCTGGAGTGCAGTGGTTGCGATCTCGGCTCACTGCAAGCTCTGCCTCCCAAGTTCACACCATTCTCTTGCCTCAGCCTTCCAAGTAGCAAGGACTACAGGCGCCCGCCACCATGCCTGGCTAATGTTTTATATTTTTAATAGAGACAGGGTTTCACCGTGTTAGTCAGGATAGTCTTGATCTTCTGACCTTGTGATCTCTCCACCTCAGCCTCCCAAAGTGCTGGGATTACAGGCGTGAACCACTGTGCCCGGCCCTCAGTCTGTAATTTTCTACAGGAAAATATAGGGCTAATTTTTAAGCTCTGGTTTATCATTCAAACTAATAGTGTTTTAGAAATTGATTCTATCTCATGTTCAACATATAACTCATGTGTGGTATTGTAATCGGTATTTGTATTTCTGAATACATAGCAAATGTGAGGCCAGCGAATGTGAGCATGAACTAAAAGACACAGTAGTTATAGCACTCTGTACTCTGGGCTTTGACTTAAGACATCTTCTAAGGTTCCCCAAGTATCCATAAAATACAAGACTTAAAGCATTAGTAAGATGTCATGTTTTTGAAAAATAGAATAGTACTAGAGAATGAAGCTAGTTAATGATTGTTGGACAAATTAATGACATCATTTTGGTAAGAGAGGATTTATATAACTCCTAAAATCTCACCGTAGGTGGGATCATTATATCGTCAACTAGTCATATCTACGTGTGGTTTAATTATATCTTCCCAACTATTACTGCTCATCCCGCAGTATGTTGAAGTCCTAACCCCAATACTTATGAATGTGACTTTATTTAAAAATTGGGTCTTTGTAGATGTAATCAAGTTAAAATGAAGTCCTACTGGATTAAGATGGGCCCTAAACCAATCACAGGTGTATTTATAAGGACTGACAGATTTGGAGACACACACATAAAGGGAAGAAGGCCACATAAAGTCAGAAGCAGAGACTGGAGTGAAATAGCTACCAGCCAAGAATGCCCAGCATTTCTAGGAGCTGCCAGCAACTAGGAAGTGGCAGGGAAGGATTGTTTCCTAGAACCTTCAGAGGGATCATGGCCCTGCCAATTTTGGACTAATAGAACTGTAATGCAATACATTTCTGTTGTTTTAAGCCACCGAGTTCATGGTATTTTGTTACAGCAGCCCTAGAAAATTAATAAGCCTACCAGTCTATACCAAAGCCTCCTCTTCAAACCTTTTGCAGCTGGTTTAATGGTCTTGGGCTGACAGAGTCCAGTGATGGGGCACTCACTATCTAACAGAACAGGCAGATTCATTGCTGGCTGGTTTTAAAAGTTACAGAGTTCTTCCTTATAATGAAGACACAGACATGTCTGCTTGGTTGTTTACATTGTTTGTTATCTATTTATTTGGTTAGTTAGAGACGGAGTCTCTCTCGGTTGCCAGACTGGAGTGCAGTGGTGCGATCTCGGTTCACTGCAAACTCCGCCTCCCTGGTTCGAGGGATTCTCCTGCCTCAGCCTCCCGAGTAGCTGGGATTACAGGCGCGCACCACCATGTCTGGCTAATTTTTGTATTTTTAGTAGAGATGTGGTTTCACCATGTTGGCCAGAATGGTCTCGATCTCCTGACCTCATGATCTACCCGCCTCGGCCTCCCAAAGTGCTGGGATTACAGGCATGAGCCACCACGCCTGGCCACATTTTAAAATTTTTATGAACAGTCTAGAATTCTGTCATCTATAATACATACCACGATATACTTTGGCAAATGACTCACTGAAAATTCATCTTGTTCAAAGACAGGAACTGAAATCCCAAAAGGTCAAATCAAGGCTCTGGTTACTAACCATCTACAAAGTGAGCAGGTAGCTCAACTGGGTGAAGTCTCCCCTTGAGCTCAAAGGAAAAATTGTGGCTACCACGAATGAGAATGGGTGGCATCACCTCAAATCATTCACATTCAGTTTTAAAGAAGTTTGCAGAGAGAATTAGGCCCACAGGTTGGGGGCCCAGTTTATAAAAAGGATAAGCAACTTTTAAGCTTTACAAATTTGGTAGCCAAAATAGGATTAGAATTGAGTTCCATATGAAAGAAAACCTCCGGTGGTTCTGTGACTCAACGCAGAGTGCCTTCTCTGAGCACAGCATTGGAATAACCATCATTTAATCCATTGTATACTGTCCCTTGTGACGGGAGCTCTTAATAAGGTGTTTAATAAAAGCTCACAAATTAGTTTACTCCCATGCCATTGTATCCTTCTTTCACGGCAATTGAATTTCTATTTATAATAAATTCACTCAGTATTCACGTGGGCGATGCATATACTTCAAAATGTTCAGCTGTAATTTGGATCTAATTAGTTGACACTTTGAGTATTGCCAAAAGTTTTTTTTTCAGGAGTGAATTGGCTGTTTCAACAACAAATTCTCAAAAACATCTGTAGAATAAAACCAACTAACGAAAGTATTTATGTTACAGTTTTTCCCTGTGACATAAGGGGACATTCCATTTTATGTGCTTTGCATTTATTGCAAGAGCTTGGGCCACAAGATCCTCTGTGAGATGGGCTTTCCTCATCATCATCGTGTCTTGTTTCTCTTTTCTTTGTTCCCTTAAATTTACAAGGTGCTTTAGATGGAAAATTCAATAGCCTGATGGAACACTTTGTTTTGCATCTCGACCTCTCATTATCTTTAGACTTGGCCCTCCATATCCACAAATTTAAAGGATTTTGACCAACAGTGGGTTGAAACATTCAAGAAAAAAAATACAACAGTAAAATTGCAAACAAAAAACCAATACAGTGTAACAACTATTTACATAGCAGTTTATACTGTATTAGATATTATAAGTTATCTAGAGATGACTTAAAGTATAAGAGAGGATGTGGATAGGTTTGATGCAAACACTATGCCAATTTGTATCACAGACTTGAGCATCCCAGATTTTGGTATCTGAGAGGATCCTGGAACTAATCCAGTTCCCTGGATACCGAGGGCCAACTTTAGTTAATAATGAAAAGCAAGGATGACAGTCACACAGGAAATCACTTTGAATGTGGAAGAATGCTGACAACAGAGCAGGTTTTGATTGATTATAATGAAAGTGTTGAAGGTGATGATGATGAAAATAACAGCAGCCAACAATGATGGCACTTACTATGCTCCAGTAATGGAACTAGATATGTTATCTCATCTGACCCTCTTAACAACTCTGTGAAGTAGGTATGTATTATCCGCATCTTGAAGATGGGAAAACTGGGACTTTGGAAGGTTAAGCTACTTCCTCAAGGTCTCAGAGCTAGTAAGTTGAGGGCCACCATTGAAAGCCTGTTCTATCTACCTTGCAGAGTCCACGCCCTTAATCATTATATGACATGGACTTAACTGTTTTACGAAACAACATATGGGTGTGTAGTAAAATTCATATTTCTACTGTGTATACTAGTGTGTATATTCTATATTTCTACAATGCTGTCATTTCAGTCACTGCCTTCCTGATTTACACAAGAGGCAAACTAGCTTTCCCAGGGTAAGAACAATTACATAAAGTGAAAATCTGGCTTGAAAGTCACGGAGAAAGTAGGCACTCAAGAGAACGTGGCCTTCTAGGTCAGTGTCTTCTAGCTAGAGGCTAAAAAACCCCAAGGCAATTATCTCAGCAACTTAGGCACCACTCTTCAAGTTTTAATTCCATATTTGAGTAATTTTGTCCCAATATTGTTTCAATTATTCATTTTGATATGCTAGTAAAAGGAGCAGACCTATTTCTAAAAATCCGATAACTAGATCATCCCACCACCCTACTGGGCTCTGAGATTTGGGGTCAGACTCCAAGGCCCAGTATGTATGTATGTGTGTGTGTGTGTGTGTGTGTGTGTGTATATATATATATATATATATTTTTTTTTTTTTTTGAGATGGAGTTTTGCTCTTGTTGCCCAGGCTGGAGTGCAATGACTCAATCTTGATTCATTGCAATCTTCACCTCCGGGGTTCAAGCGATTCTCCTGCCTCAGCCTCCCAAGTAGCTGGGATTATAGGATGCGCCATCATACCCGGCTAATTTTTCTTTTTTTTTCTTTGTATTTAGTAGAGACAGGGTTTCAGTATGCTGGTCGGGCTGGTCTTGAACTCCTGACCTCAGGTGATCCACCTACCTCGGCCTCCCAGAGTGCAGGGATTACAGGTGTGAGCCACCATACCCAGCCGGCACCGTGCATTGTATAAGAACTCTAGAGTCAGGTTGTCTGCATTAAATTACCAGCATTGTCACTTGCTAGTTGCATGATCTTGGATAATTCTTAATGTTTCTTTATGTTTCAGTTCCATTCTCTTCAAACAGGTAATAGTTGTAACTCCTCATAGAGTTGTTGGGTAGATTAAATTAATTCATACATGTAAAACACTTGGAAGAGTGTTTGACATGCAGTGAGGGTCCTTAAGTACAAGCTGGCATCATCATTATTGTCAGCATCACCATCACCATCACCATCACCATCACCATCGCCATCACCATTGCAGGAATCTAAGTGTTTGACCCCTTTGTTTTCACTGTGGAAAACTACATAGTCCCAAAGATCTTCATTTATAGTCCCCAATTCCTTAGGGAAGTTATAATTGGTATTAGGACTTTAGTAATTATTTATGTTTGTACTCAACAGCAATAATTTTCAGGATAATGTGACAGACAGGCCCCAGATCTAACTTTCATGGAATTATCTTTTTGAAAAGTAATCAGTAAAGAAGTTTGTTTTTTAAGAAGTTACTTTTGGCTAAGGATAATGTTTATAAATCATACAGCACAGCAGCTGGCACATAATAGGCACTCAGCAAATGTCACTGTCACTGCGATTAATGTAGCATGTTCATATCTGTTTTGTCATCCTTATTAGTACTTTATCACATAGGTTACTTTTCTGTTGTGAATATAGTATTCGTTAGAATTTCTGAACACTGAAAATGCTGACTTTTTAAAGTAGAGGAATCATCATTTCTCCTTCTCTAACTTTCTGGCTAAAATATCTCCCTTGTCCTCGTCTATAAGTCTAGAATTAGAGAAACTGAACCTGGGTGTGAAAGAGTAAATCAGTTAGAGCCCATTCACCCTCCACAATAGCATTCTGTTGGGAGGTGCTTATACCAGAGCTTCCAATTTCAGGCTCATCAACAGATCCTGTCTCCTATGTTATTGTGGATGTTGTTCTATTAACATCAGCTCAAAGTAAGTAAGCATATAAAAGGATTCAAGTTTCAGCCCTTTTTTCATTATGAGAAACGGCAAGCTCTAGGAATAGGCCCACTGGGATAAATAACCTGCTATAAGGACATTTCTGGCCGGCGCAGGAGCTCACGCCTGTAATCCTAGCACTTTGGGAGGCCAAGATGGGCAGATCACCTGAGGTTAGGGGTTCGAGGCCAGCCTGGTCAATATGGCGAAACCCTGTCTCTTCTAGAAATACAAATATTAGCCGGGCATGGTGGCGCATGCCTGTAATCCTAGCTAGTCGGGAGGCTGAGGCAGTAGAATCCCTCTGACCTAGGAGTTGGAGGTTGCAGTGAGTCGAGATCGTGCCACTGTATTCCAGCCTGGGTGACACAGCGAGACTCTGTCTCAAAAAAAAAAAAAAAGAAAAGAAAAAGAAAAAAAAAGACATTTCCTTTACGTGAGCAAATGTATTTTATCTTCATATTTTACTGGAAAATACTGTTTCTATAGAGAATCTTTTGACTGTTGCATTGCTCATTACTTTCAATGTAATTTAAAATAAGTTTATTGCTAAGTATTGCATATTAGTTTCAAGAAAAAACAATGAAATAAGAAAAAAACCAAAATTATAATCATGTGTAATACCACCATGAAAACAAACTACTGTTAACATTATTGCATATAGTCTTACAGATTATGTGTGCATGATCTTTTTATTTGTTTCCATTATGTATATTTTGGGACATTTTGAAGGTTTTAATTTTTATGTAATCACCCCACTTCTCCTTTATAGCCTCTCTATTTGTATCATACTTGTCCCTGCCCACGTTAAGATTGTAACACTATTCAGTTGTATTTTTATCTACTACTGTTATGATTTTATTCCTTTCATTAAAATTTTTAATCAATTTGAAATTAGTTTGGTTTATGAACCATAAACCACATTTTAAGTTTATCCGAATGGCTGGCCTGTTGCTTAGGCACCACTTACTAAATAATCCATCGTGCCTTGTTGACTTGATGTGCACCTTGATCGAATAGTAAGTTCATATATAACCTAAGACTTGTTTTGGTACTTTATATTTATTCCATTTTATTGATTCATCTGCCTGTTCCTGCATAGAAGCACATTTATTAATTATTATTAATTTAGTGGGTATTTTTATGAAAATTTGGCAATTATATTTATACAGGTTTAATCATGGGTATTCTACCTTTCCCTTTTTAGAAACATTAACTCACTTCAGTGTTTTCACAGGTAATATATGCACAGTGTATAAATTCACATGATACAAGAATGTAAAATGTGATAAGTGAGTCTTCTTCCCTTACTTTCTCTGCCAGTTACTTCCCCACTCTGGAAGCAATTGCTATTTTTCATATATCTTTCTAGTGCTATTCTATGTGTATGTAAGCATAGAAATAAGATATTAAGATGACACTTTCAGCTAAGACTCTAAGATGATAGAGTTAGATATTAGAATATTCAGAATAATAATATCTGAATATTAGATATTCAGATACCAACGTGAGTGCCGTATAAAAATAGAAATCTTCAATGGAAACACTCAGAAACCAGTTTCATGAGCCTTAAATTTCTTAGCCAGACTGAGGATATGCAATGGTAGGCTACTGGCAAAGAATAAAGTGAAGTAGAGCTATGATTGTGAAGATAATTTCTTTGGATAAAACTGTGCTGTATGTTGCATTTCCTACCAATGTCAGGCCTAGAGAGAAGAGCCTTCCACAGCAGTACTTTTGAGAGTTTGATTTGTGGCCTTGCTGAGTGGCAGACACCAAGAACAGTGTTTCACTATCGCCTGAGAACCAGGGGCAACAGATGGGCTGGCTACTGATAGTGAAGCCATGGGATTGTGGGCCGCGTGCGTTGGGTTTGCATGCTCAGAGCTTGTCAAGGCAAAATATGTGTGAGTGATTTTCCTGCAGCAGATGTGAGCCATGCAGGGGAGATGGATAGAGATAGAGATAGAGAAAGAGAAAGTTTTGTAAGGTCATTAGTCCATTTGTGCTGCCATAACACCAATACTTAAGACTGGGTCATTTATAAACAATATATTTTTATTTCTCACAGTTCTGGAGGCTGAAAATCTAAGATCAAGGTGCTGGCAGGTTTGGTGTATGCTGAGCACCTGGTCTGTCTTCTTCCACGACGGTGCCTTGTTGCTATGTCCTCGCATGGTGGAAAAAGGAAGGGCAAGAGAGGCACACACTCTCTGAAACCTCTTTCTTTTCTTTGTTTGAGATGGAATTTTGCCCTTGTTGCCCAGACTGGAGTGCAATGGCGCGATCTTGGCTCACCGCAACCTCTACCTCCTGGGTTCAAGTGATTTTCCTGACTCAGCCTCCTGAGTAGCTGGGACTACAGGTACCACCACACCCAGCTAATTTTTTATTTTTAGTAGAGACAGAGTTTCTCCATGTTGGTCAGACTGGTCTTGAACTCTTAACCTCAGGTGATCTGCCTGCCTCTACCTCCCAAAGTGCTGGAATTTGAAACCTCTTTTGAAAGGGCATTAACCCATTAGTTAGGGAGGAGATATCATGATTGAATCACTTCACAAAAGACCCTACTTCTTAACACTACCACGCTGGAGATTAAGTTTCAACATTTATTTTGGAGGGATCACACATTCAAACCAGAGCAGTCATGCACATGCACAATAGTCTATCCAGATGGGCAAGAGACTTTAGCAGTTAAAAGCTGAGAGTGAACTGCAAGTTTTCCAGGAGGAAGAATAGGCAGTGCTCCTAAGAGTACATCATTGTATGCATCAAGGGAATGCAGGTGAAGTATCTCCATCGGTGAGGGAGATGCCTCCAAAAAGCAACAACGGTGTTCCTTGAGTAGGAAGACCAGCCATCCCGCATTGCCCAGAACTTAGGGTGTTTCAGAGACATGAGACTTTCAGTTTTAACACCAAGAAAGTCCTGGGAAACCCAGGGTAAGTTGGTCATCCTGCCACTAAGTAAAAATGTAAGCTTTAAATACTTGTCATACCTACAGAGTGTAAAGCTATCTTAAGACAGTAGAGTCAAGTTCTTACTTTCACGCTCTCTTACTTCTTGTCATTTCACCCTCGAGTGGTGAGAAAAGACTAGCAGAAATGTCCAGCTAGAAAAAGCAAGCCTTACCTGGGGGAGGAGTGTAAGAGTAACTTTGAGTTGGCAGCTTTGACTATGACATGAGACTGGGCATTTCAATTTCTTAATTGAGATGAAGTTGATGATCTAAAGTGATATAAAAGTGTGTATTTCTCAAGTGATTAGAAAAGTTATAAAACTTTCTGAATTCTCATTCAGAATCAGGAGAACTTCCCCACTGAGTATATTTTAGTGGGTCAGTGGGACACAAAATAAAGTTGCTTTGTGATTTCACTCCATGAGTCATTCTTATTCAATATGTTAGTTTTATATTTGTGGGTTTAGAAAAACCCACCAAAGTGTAGCATTTTACACATCCTACTCCTCTTTACTTTTCCCACTTAACACAATATACTTCAGAGCTTATTCTACATCTGACAGATTAGGGGGACTTCTTCTCTTGTAATGGTTACATGGTATTCCAAAGTTGGATGTTCCATGTTTTATTTAACTAGTTTCCTCATGATGGATATCTAGATTATTCCCATGTTTTCCTATTAAAATCAACTGTCAGTGTCAATTTCACATGTCTAAACATAATCTAGATGTGAACATTCATTTCAATTTTTTTTTTTTGGCGATATGGTCTCACTCTGTTTGTCCAGGCTGGAGAGCAATGGCGGGATCTTGGCTCACTGCAACCTCTGCTTCCCAGCCTCATTTCAATTTTTGTTATTATTCATGAATTTCTATCCAAAGAAATTAAACTAATTTACCATTCCACCCAAAAATGTATAACAGACTGCATATTTCCCCACAAACTCACAACAGCCAATTTGATAGATGAAGAAAGGCATTTGATAGTTTAAATCTACATTTTCCTTGTTCTTTTTATTCATGTATTTATTTTTTTTTTTGAGATGGTGTTTCACTCACTCTGTAGCCGAGGCTGGAGTGCAGTGGTACAATCTCAGCCCACCACAACCTCTGCCTCCCAGGTTCAAGCAATTCTCCTGCCTCAGCCTCCCAAGTGACTGGGATTACAGGTTGCCGCCACCATGCTCAGCTAATTTTTGCATTTTTAACAGAGACGGGGTTTCATCATGTTGGCTAGGTTGGTCTCAAACTCCTGAACTCAGGTGATCCCCCCTCTTCAGCCTCCCAAAGTGCTGGGATTGCAGTTGTGAGCCACTGCCCCTGGCCTAAATCTACACTTTTCTCATTATGAATGGTATTTTGTGTGTTTAAGAGCCACGTGTATTTACTTCTTTGGAACTGTATCTTTAGTTGTTTTTCTGATGGGTATTTGGATTTTTAAAAATTGATTTTTAGGAACTATTTAAATATTAATATTAAGGAAATTGGCCGTTTGTTTTATCTCTACCAGTTTTTTTACCTAGTTAATAATTTTTCTATTTATCTTGTTTATGGTCTATTTTTACAGGAAAATTTTGACTTTTATGTATTCTAATTTTTCAGTTAAAAATAGTTTCTAGGTTTTGTGTCATAGTGAAGCAATTAGTGCTCTGAGATTATAAAACCATTTTATAGGCTGGGCGCGGTGGCTCATGCCTGTAATCCCAACACTTTGGGAGGCTGAGGCGGGCAGATCACCTGAGGTCGGGAAGTTTGAGACCAGCCTGACCAACATAGAGAAACCCCATCTCTACTAAAGACACAAAATTAGCCAGGCATGGTGGTGCATGCCTGTAATCCCAGCTACTTGGGAAGCTGAGGCAGGAGAATTGCTTGAACCCAGGAGGCGGAGGTTACAGTGAGCCAAGCTCGCGGCATTGCACTCCAGCCTGGGCAACAAGAGTGAAACTTTGTCTCAAAAACAAACAAACAAACAAACAAAAACATTTTATAATTTATTTTGGTATTTTTATTTATTTTTTACATTTAAATCTTTGATTTCTCTTAAACATATTTTTAATGTAACAAGCAAGGCATTGACTGAATTTTTTTTTCCTCAGGTGACTACCCAGTTCTCCTTACACCATTACATAAATAATCTTAATTTTTCCTCGCACTGATTTGTAATGCTACTTTAACCATAATTTGATTCCCTAAAGAATGTGATATCCAAATTAGGTTTTATAGCTGATTTTTATGAAACTATTGTGAAACAGATAACCCCAACACTATTTAAACTCGTCTGTATAGGAAAAAAACATACCATAACAATAAAATATATATATATATATTTTTAGGCGGAGTCTTGCTCTGTCGCCCAGGCTGGAGTGCAATGGCGCCACCTTGGCTCACTGCAACCTCCTCCTCCTGGGTCCAAGCGATTCTCCTGGCTCAGTCTCCCGAGTAGCTGAAACTGCAGGCTCCCGCCACAACGCCTGGCTAAATTTTATATTTTTAGTAGAGGTGGGGTTTCACCATATTGGCCAGGCTGGTCTCGAAAGTCTGACCTTGTGATCCACTCGCCTTGGCCTCCCAAAGTGGTGGGATTACAGGTGTGAGCCACGGTGCCCGGCCAAAGGATGTTTTTAGGGAGTAGCTCACATGTATTCCTATTTCTCTTTTAGAAATTAGCCTATTTGACTTTTTTCCCCTTTCTTTGGGAGTCAACTCTAGAAAATGACACATTTTATCCAGATTTTTATTTCTACTTACCTTTGGTTGAGTTTATTATTTTTTGTATTGCCTTTGTAGTGGGATTATTTTTCATTCATTTGTTCTTGAATGTATTTTCGCTTGCTTAATTTTGTTCTTTATTTTTATTTTACTTTTTCAACTTTTATTTTTGATTCAGGGGGTGCATGTCCAGGTTTGTTACCTGAAGACAGTGCGTAATGCTGAAGTTGTGGTACCAAGCGTTGCAGCCAGTAGTTAGTTTTTCAACTTCTGCCCCTTTTGCCCCCACCCTGCACCTTTAGTAGTCCCCCGTTTCTATTGTCCCTGTCTATGTCCATGAGTATCCAATGTTTAGCTTTCACTTATAAGTGAGAACATGCAGTATTTGGTTTTCTGTTCCTGACTTAACTCACTTAGGATAATGGCTTCTAGCTGCATCCATATTGCTGCAAAAAACATGATTTAGTTCTTTTTTATGATGAATAGTATTCCACGGTGTATATGTATCACATTTTCTTTAATCCACCATTGATAGGCACCTAGATTGAGCCATGTCTTTGCTATTGTGAATAGTGCTGTGATGAACATATGTGTGCATATGTCTTTTTGGTAGAACAATTTATTTTCCTTTGGATATATATCCTGTACTGGAATTGCTGTGTCAAATGGTGGTTCTGTTTTCAGTTCTTTGAGAAACCTCCAAACTGCTTTTCAAGTGGATGAACTAAGTTACATTCTCACCAGCAGTGTATAAACATTCCCTTTTCTCCACAGCCTCATCAACATCTGTTGTTTCTTGACTTTTAATTAAGTCATTATGAATGGTGTGAGACGGTATCTCATTGTGGTGATTTTGATTTGCATTTCTCTGATGATTAGTGATGTTGAGCATTTTTTCCTATGTTTGTTAGCTGCTTCTATGTCTTCTTCTTCTTCTTTTTTTTAGACAGAGTCTCACTCTGTCACCCAGGTTGGAGTGCAATGGCACAATCTCAGCTCACTGCAACCTCTACCTCCCGGGTTCAAGCGATTCTCCCGCCTCTGCCTCCCAAGTAGCTGGGACTACAGGCACTTGACACCCACCTGGCCAATTTTTGTGTTTTTAGTAGAGATGGAGTTTCACCATCAGGGCCAGGCTGGTCTCAAACTCCTGACCTCAGGTGATCTGCCCACCTCGGCCTCCCAAAGTGCTGGGATTACAGGTGTGAGCCACCGCACCTGGCCATTTCTATGCCTTCCTTTGAGAAGTGTCTGTTCATGTCATTTGTCCATTTTAATTATTTTTCTAATTTCTTATTATTATACTTTAAGTTCTGGGGTACATGTGCAGAACGTGCAGGTTTGTTACATAGGTATACACGTGCCATGGTGGTTTGCTGTACCCATCAACCTGTTACCTACATTACATATTTATCCTAATGCTATGCCTCCCCTAGCCCCCCACTCCCTGACAGGCTGCGGTATGTGATGTTCCCCTCCCTGTGTCCATGTGTTCTCATTGTTCAACTCCTGCTTATGAGTGAGAACATATGGTCTTTGGTTTTCTGTTCTTGGGTTAGTTTGCTGAGAATGATGGTTTCCAGCTTCATCCATGTCCCTACAAAGGACATGAACTAATTCTTTTTTATGGCTGCATAGTATTCCATGGTGTATATGTGCCACATTTTCTTTATCCAGTCATTAATGGGAATTTGGGTTGGTTCCAAGTCTGCTATTTTGAATAGTGTGGCCATAAACATAGGTGTGCATGTGTCTTTATAGTAGACGTTTGCCTATTTTTTAATAGGGTTATTTGGTTTTTGCTTATTCAGTTGTTCAAGTTCCTTATAGATTCTGGATATTAGGTCTTGGTCAGATGCTTAGTTTACAAATAATTTTCTTCCATTCTGTAGGTTGTCTGCTCACTCTGTTGATAGTTTACTTTGCTGTGGAGAAGGTTTTTAGTTTAATTGGGTCCCACTTGTCAATTTTTGTTTTTGCTGCAATTGCTTTTGAGGAGTTAGTCATAAATTCTTTCCTAAGGCCAATGTCCAGAATGGTGTTTTCTAGGTTTTCTTCAAGGATTCTTATAGTTTGAGATCTTACATTTAAATCTTTAATCTATCTTGAGTTAATTTTTGTGTATGGTAGAATGTAGGAGTCTGATTTCATTCTTCTGCATATGGTTAGTCAGCTGTCCTAGCACCATTTACTGAATGGGGAGTCCTTTCCCTACTGCTTATTTTTGTTGCCTTTGTTGAAGATCAGATGGCTGTAGGTATGCCCTTTCTTTCTGAGTTTTCTGCTCTGTTCCATTGGTCTCTGTGTCTGTTTTTATACCAGTATCATGCTGTTTTGGTTACTGTAGCCCAGTACTATAGTTTAAAGTCAGGTAGCACAATGCTTCCAGCTTTGTTCTTTTTGCTTGGGATTGTGTTGGCTATTTGGGCTCTTTTTTGGTTTCATATGGATTTTAGAATAGTTTTTTCTAGTTCTGTGAAGAATGACATTGTTAGATTGATAGGAATAGCATTGAATCTGTAGATTGCTGTATGACTATTGTAATGATATTGATTCTTCCAAACCACGAACATGGAGTATTTATCCATTTGTTTGTGTCATTTATGATTTCTTTCAGCAGTGTTTTGCAGTTCTCTTTGTGGGACTCTAACTTCCTTGGTTAGATATGTTCTGAGACATTATTCTGTTTTTGTGGCTATTATAGATGGAATTATGTTTTTTATTTGGCCCTCAGCTTGAATGTTATTGGTGTTTAGAAATACTACTGATTTTTGTTCATTGACTTTGTATCCTGAAACTTTACTGAAGTCATTTATCAGTTCCAGGAGCCTTTTGACAGAGTTTTCAGGGTTTTCTAGATATAGAATCATAACCTCCACAAAGAGAGATAATTTGACTTCTTTTCCTTTCTGTCTCGTATCTGATTGCTCTGGTTAGGACTGTTTTTCTTTTCTTTTTACTTTTTCTTTTTTTTTGAGACTGAATCTCACTGTCACCCAGGCAATCTTGGCTCACTGCAATCTCCGCCTCCCAGGTTCAAGCAATTCTCCTGCCTCAGCCTCCCAAGTAGCTGGGACTACAGGCACTTGCCACCACACCTGGCTAAATTTTTGTGTTTTTAGTAGAGACGGGGTTTCACTGTCATGGCCAGGCTGGTCTCAAACTCCTGACCTCAGGTGATCTGCCTGCCTCGGCCTCCCAAAGTGCTGGGATTACAGGTGTGAGCCGTGGTACTCAGCCCCTATTTTGTTTTTGATAAGGTTAGCTAATGGGGCTGTCTCAGAAAAAAAAAAAAAAAAAAAAAAAAAAAAAAAAAAAAAAAAAAAAAAAGACTAGCTAATGGGCTATCTCTTTTACTGTTTTTCTTGGCTTTATTGATTGAGTTAATAATACTTTTGGTTTTATAATTAATTGACTCATGCTTTTATTTTCACTTAGTCTTTCCTTGGGTTTCTTTGATAGTTCATTTTCTAGATTTTTTTTTTTTTTTTTTTTTATTATACTTTAAGTTCTAGGGTACATGTGCATAACGTGCAGGTTACATATGTATACATGTGCCATGTTGGTGTGCTGCACCCATCAACTCGTCAGCACCCATCAATTCATCATTTATATCAGGTATAACTCCCCAATGCAATCCCTCCCCCCTCCCCCCTCCCCATGATAGGCCCCAGTGTGTGAGGTTCCCCTTCCCGAGTCCAAGTGAGCTCATTGTTCAGTTCCCACCTATGAGTGAGAACATGCGGTGTTTGGTTTTCTCTTCTTGTGATAATTTGCTAAGAATGATGGTTAAATTATGTACTTACTTCTTTCTTATTTATCAATATTGTTAAAACAATTAATTGGGAGGCCATTAGGCTGAGATGGTTCTAGCACCTTGGGTTCCCATGTAGACAAACCAAAACCCAATCCCATGTAAATAGTAAAATGAAAGTTATACTTAACCAATCAAAAACTGCCAACTGACCTCTAAGTAGGGACTTTCCACTGGATCAGACCCAAATAAGACAAATACCAAGCTATAGCCAATAGAGTAATTTGATTACTTTGCTTCCCAGTTCAGCCTATAAAGGCCTGCAGCTCACGCAGTTTCAGTGGCGCTCTCTCAGCCTCTTCCGGTTTTGAGTGTTCCTGATTCATGAATCATTTAATGCGCAAATAAACTCTGTTAAATTTGTTTTGTCTAAACTTTTCCTTTTAACTATATAAATATAAAATTTCCTCTTAGCATTGCTTTAAGTATATTCCATTAGATTCTGCTATGTTGTGTTTTATTATCTGCATTTTTCAGTTTCTGATTTGACTTATTCTTTGTTACAAGAGCTAAAAAAGAATATTTCAGTTTCTGGAATGTAGGGTATTGTTTTTCTTGCTTTGTTTCATTTTCTAGTTTTTAACATTAAAATCTAGTTTATTTGTGATAAGGCAACTGAAAAAAGTGCTTAGCAGGAGAAACATCTTTAAATTTCTCTGAAGGCTAGATATCCCTGGAGTGAAAGTGTGTGTGTGTGTTTGCACGTATGTATGCGTGTACATGTGTGCAGGGGCAGAGTATGGCGGGGGAAGAGATGCTGCATGAATTTTTTGTTCAGAATCATTTCCTTGACCCCTTTTCCTCCTCCTTGAGGAGAACATGAAGGGAGAAAGGAGGTTAGAAAAGGGGTGAGGCGTGTAGAGTGGTTGTTGGTGCAACAACAGTGGATTTAAGGGTTGACCAGGTAAGGCTTTTGCAGTGACAGGAACTGAATCTCTGGAGACAGGCTTAGTACTGTTCAGCTAACTACTAGGCTTTCATGTTGCTGGTGGGGAGTTGAAGGGGTGGTGGGCAAGGCCAGAGTTGAACTGCTTCACTAGAAAAGGTTGGTAGACATATGCAAGGCGAGGGAAAAACATAAAAGAATCAGCTAGAAGCAGGAGAAACCCTTCAGGAAAGAATCAAAATGTTTCATGATTCTCGTGATGAGTTCTACTCTGCGGAGGGTGATTCTCTGGTTTTCTTCAGATCCTTCAGTAAAAGATCGATTTTTTTTTTTCACTGTTGTGTGGTGAGGTTGGACCTTTTGGAGGGACTTATCGAATAGCTATGAATTATTTCAGATTGTCTTAGGCGTGAAAGTAGAGGCTTTTTTCAGAATCTTTGCCTGGGTGAGACTTTTAAGATCTTGATATAAAAAATGTGGACCTGTAGCCCAAGGTATGAGGGAAGGGCTCTTAGTGGAGTACTGTGAGAACCTGAATCTGGCTGAGGTTTTCCCACTTTCTGTGGGCTCCGGGGGAGACTGCTGACACCAATTGAAGATCTCAATTCTTCAGGAAAAAAATTTATGTGATAATAGCTTACCCTCCATCTCTTTCTGAAATACTGCAAGAATTCAGAGCTCTGGATAGGGTCGATGCACCTGGGTTTGCTGCTGACTCTGCTATTTAATTTTGACCTTGGTCAAGTTACCTAATCCTTTTAAGAATCAATTTCCTCCCATATTAAATTAGAATAATAATGTTGCTTGCTTCATTGAGTCGTGGTGATGATTAAGTGAGATAATCCAAATAAACTTATTTATCAGTGCCTGATAAGCAGAGAATGCACTCAACCACTGGTATCTTAAGCAAGCAAACAGCTAAATGAAAGAATAAATGAGCAAGAATACAAGGAGACCTGGTCCAGGCTGAGTGAGCATGGCTTAGCCTTGTAGTTGTGGGCAGTTCATTGAATTGATCTTGTCTTCAACCTCCTCATTCAGTTTGACTCTTAATTACTCAGAAGGTGTTCTGAGAGACATCACAAGTCACAACATGTCTAGTCCTCAGTTTCCCCTTTGCACAATGATAGGGTTAACTAGCTGGTTTTTAACATCCCTTTAATCTCTAACTTTCCATTAGATCATTATAGTTATTACCCTCAACATCTGTGACCCTGGACTCAGTCATAAATTCTGCTCCTAATTATCTATGCTTCAGACCAGCAAACAAACAACAACAACAACAAAAAACCCACTGCTTTTTCACTTGTGGATGTCAGGTAATATTCACATTAGCTTGAATAGTCAAACATAAATACACCTGTGATGGTTAATATTAAGTGTCAACTTGATTGGATTGGAGGATGCAAAGTATTGTTCCTGGGTGTGTCTGTTGAGGGTGTTGCCAAAGGAGACTAACATTTGAGTTAGTGGACTGGGAAAGGCAGACCCACCCTTAATCTGGGTGGGCACAATCTAATCAGCTGCTAGCCAGGCCAGAATAAAAGCAGGCAGAAGAACATGGAAAGACTAGACTGGCTGAGTCTTCTGGCCTCCGTCTTTCTCCTGTGCTGGATACCTCCTGCCCTCGAACATTGGACCCCAAGTTCTTCAGCTTTGGGACTCGAAACTTCAACCACAGACTGAAGGCTGCTCTGTCGGCTCCCCTACTTTTGAGGTTTTGGGACTCAGACTGGCTTCCTTGCTCCTCAGCTTGCAGACGGCCTATTGTGGCACCTTACTTGTGATTGTGTGAGTCAACACTCCTTAATAAACTCCCCTTTATATGTATGTCTATCTTATTAGTTCTGTCCCTCTAGATAACCCTGACTCATATAACTTCCATGCACATTTCACTTTTCTGTATTTATTCCAAGTTTCCTTTTGAAACTGATACCACTGATATCATCACTTCAAGAGCTTATAAACTGGATGGCCCCTAAGATCCATAGTCACTGAAAAAAGGATAATATGCTTGCAAATAAATCAGGGTGGACTATAATGAAAATTGTCATATGTCCTCTCTTGAATTAGGAGGTAAAGGTATGTTGCAAACTTTGGTGCCAGACAGAACTGAGCTTAAATGGTGGCTGATGATGCTTACCAGCTGCATGACCTTGGGCTAGTTACTTAATCTCTTCAAATTTTAGTTTTTCATATGTGTAATGGAGCTCATGAGATCCCAGTATATTGTTGAGAAAATTGAATAAAATAGTGATATAAAAGGGCTCGGCAGGCACAGCACACATTGTTTTCTTCTGTCTTATATGGCAGGCATAGATTATAAGATGTGTGCATCCAGGGGCCGATGACCTTGGCACTGTGAGTTTTTGATCTGATACTACAACCAAATGGCAACCTTATGTTTGTTGCTAAATTTGAAAAAAATCTTTAAATGGAAAAACAGAAAATTACTTCTGTAAATGAGGTCTCCAGTGGTTATTCACTGCAGTGGTATTCAGCATTTTGAAATTCTTTGACCTTCCCTGAATTTCTGATTATCCCATGTCATACTGCCTGAGGAGGAAGCGCTTGTGAGGTCTCCCGGGAAGGCTGTGTGTGTTGGGGAGAGGAGAGGAGGGCAGTGAGGCTCCGAGGACCTGTCCACATGCTGGCATGAAGGAAATGGTAGGAGAATATGATGGTAAAGAGGAAAAATGAGAAGGTGTGAATGAAGGAGGCCAAAATGCTGATAAATAGGAAGGTAAACCTTATTTGCTCTTCATTTGTCATTTTGCTCTGTCCAACTGGCAGTAGATAGTCTAACAAACAGTAGAATCTCAAATACTGACTAGAGAGAGGTTATTTTCAGGCTTGAGGACGTGAAAAAGAGAAGCAAAACTAAATAACTGAAAACCGAACAACCAAGTGCTGATTAACCGAGAGCTGGCTCTAAAAAGAATGAAAACATCTGCTGGCTTTGCTGAAGGAAAATACCAATCCCGTTGGGTTTTTACTGCAACAAATCCTGTTCACAATTTTCTGTTTGGGAGTGATCCAGGAAAAAAATGACCTCTCCCTTTCTGGTGATGAATTTCTATTCCCTTTTGAACTTTAAATATGTTAATTTAATCCCCAGATGGTCACCAAAAAATGTGTATTGACAAACTATAGATCCGGATGTACAGCTTGAGGCCTTGCTTCTACCCTGCTACTCCAATTCTGCTGCTTCTAAACATATCGCTCATGAAGAGGAAGATTGCCTGGCCAGGCCCAGCCCGGTTTAGGACTGTCCCTCCAGTGTTTATAAGAAGTTTGCCTTTTTGTCATAATGTCCCTTCACTGACTCGAAGCATTCCTGACACACCAACAATTTCACAGATTGGTTAGGAACAGAAAGTCAGTGGAATGGTATCAAAACCACATTACTGGGCTTGAAATCACCAACATTTGGAACACATTATCCTACAATATAGTAAATACCTCCCAATTGGGAATTTATTTATCTACTTATAAAATAATTCAAGTATCTCCTCTCATAAGAAAAAGATACACAGTAGGTTAAACAATCTTTTTTTTTTTTTTGACAGGATCTCAGTGTTGCCCAGGCTGGAGTGCAGTGGCATGATCACAGTTCACTGCACTGTCTTCACTTCCCGGGTTGAAGGGATCTTTCCACCTCAGCCTCCCGAGCAGCTGGGACCACAGGCATGTGCCACAACACCCAGCTAATTTTTGTATTTTTTTGTAGAGACAGGGTTTTGTCATGTTGTCCAGGCTGGTCTTGAGCTCCTGAGCTCAAGCCATCCACCTGCCTGGGCCTTCCAAAGTGTTCGCATTACAGGCTTGAGCCACTACTTCAGGCCCATGGTAGGTTAATCTTAAAACAACAAAAAAAGCATTGTCCGAGCTTGCCTCTGTGAGCAGTAGTACTGAAAATGCTTGGAAGAGTGTGCTCCTGGTAATACCCATCTTCATGCTTCTCGTTGTCTAGTTGGTTAGAAGCAGAATCTGTGTAAGGTGGGAAGCCATCTTTCTAATCTTGGACTTATTAGCATTTATTAAGTTCTGAGCCCTTACTGGAGGTGGGGGGGAGTCTAGAAACTATAGGAGATCTTATCTGTCTTCAGCAGCATCCACACCTACTCTCTTCACCATCCGGAACTCTCCGAATATGCAAGTGGGCTAAAGCTGCACATGTAGATATCATTATGTGAACACTTGAGCATTAATATAAGTACTTATCAAAACAGTATGGCTGGGCCTGGTGGCTCATGCCTGTAATCCCAGCACTTTGGGAAGCTGAGGCTGGCAGATTGCTTGAGACCAGGAGTTCAAGACCAGCCTGGGCAACATAGGGAGATCATGTCTCTACAAAAATACAAAAATGAGCTAGGTGTGGTGGCTCATGCCTTTGGTCCCAGATACTCAGTAGGCTGAGGTGGGAGAATCACTTGAGCTTGAGAGGCAGATGTTGCAGTGAACTGAGATCATGCCATTGCACTCCAGTCTGGATGATAGAGCAAGACTCTGTTTCAAAAAAAGAAATACATAAATAAAGTATGTGAACATCTAAGGATGCATTAGAACCATTTGCAAACTGTTAATTCCATGAACAAAGTTTTATTGAATAACAGCATAGTGTAGGCAGCTGTGCTCAGAACTGTAATAGGATGCACAGACGATAAGGCATAGACCTCCCTTCAATGAATCCATAGCCCAGAAGAGCAGATTTTTAAATCCCCAAAATATTAAGAAATTAAGATCCCTCAACTACCTAATTCACATGGTTTTGGGCACTTCCTATATCCAATAATGACTTTTATATTTTGTTCATCTCTCTGGCTCTCTTTCTATTTTATTTGTTTTCTTCCTTGCTCCACAAGTTTTGGAAATGGCTTATAACAAGAAGGCATGCGATAAAATAGTGATATACAATATTACAAGAAAAAAGAAAGCATTGTCATCATCATACATGTCTTCAAATCCTGCTGGTCCACTTTTTCAACAAACTAGCCTCAAGATTCTGGCATCTTCAACAGTTTATGTTCTCTCTGCCTCAGTCACCCATTCTCCCTGATAGATCCAACCGTGGTCTTACCAACAGGAGCTCCACCTCCTCCAATATCTTAAGCTCTCCTTTATCGATTGTTAACCAACTTTCTATCCTTTCTGTTCTCTGCCTCTCATATCCCCAGTGTGTTTGTTATTCAACCTCATTCTATTTCAGTACACCAGCCCTTTAAATGCTCCTTTCTCTTCCCATTGAATATCCTCACCTGTGGCTTGTTTCCTTCCTTATCCAAACTAAAGATAGGCTGTGTCACTTGAACCACTGTCTTTCTGCTGCACCTGTCTCTCCAATTGCCAAAAGTGGCTCATCCTGATTCTCTGTTGTCTCTTATTTTGGTATGTCACTCCACTACTTATAGCTGTCCCTATACATTCAGGGTCTCCAAACCCAGACTGGTCCTCAGAGTGCTCTGTGTCCTTTAAAAAATTGCTGTTTTCAGATCCCTCTCTCCTTCTCTACAGGGGCCAGACTTCCACTGCTCTCTTCAAGCTACCCTCCCCATCTCTTCTGCCCCTTATTTCATAGAAAAAATTAGAGCCATCATGTATGATATCCCCGAAACCCAAGGACTCCTTTTTATGAAATATCTACCTTCTCACTATCCCTACCTCCACACCTTCAGCTGCAATAGAAAAGGTGTTCCTTCCCTGAATAAAGTTTATTCCACTGGGTTGCTGAAGCAGTTTTCATGAGGAAAAGGGAGGTTGCCATGTGTCAGCTAGAATCTGTGCTTCTGCAACCTCTCCCTTTAAGGTCATCACTTGGGTAACTGTGTCCTAATGTCTATCCTTATCATTGGATCTCACTGTTAAATCTAGGATCTCCTTCATGGGTTCATTATTTAAAAATTTAGGGGCAGATGATAAGATTTGTATGATGAGATACAAATGTGCTAATTTCTTGAATACCTTATTCCATATTCTATTTTGGATTCTGCATGGCCAACCTACTCTGGACTTGCACTTTTTATTTAATTTCTTTTTTTTTTTGGTTTCCTGTTAGTTCTTATCAAATTAGGATTTAAGAGAACAAGGTTCACATTTACCCATACATGGAACAATCAGGGCCAATATCAACAATCTGTTGACAGGAGAAGAGGAGGAGAGAAGGTGCTCATAAAAGTTAATAAAAACAGAGCTTCAGATGATCCTCAACAAAGGAAAATGATCTGCGGAAATAGGAAGCTCTTCATTCCAAATCAATTTATTTTGACAATATTAGATTATATACACAAACGGGCCTGACTTGGGGTTTTTTAGTGTACTTGCTAAGTCTTCCCTAGAGGAATGGCCTTTGAGGAAAGAGTGCCCTGAGTCAAGCTAGCCTAGGTTAAATCCCCACCTGGCTCAGTGCCAAGCCATTCAGCACTCTGAAGAGGATTACCCAAATCATCAGGTACACAGAATTCCTATCATTCAAATGATCGTCACTAAGCCAAACTTCTCAACCATCTCAGGGAGAAAGATGTAACTCTCAAGTGTACTAAGCCGGCGCCGCCAGCACTTATGTGGTGGATGCATGATTGCTCAGCGGGGGTCCTGCCTCGCTTCACCAAGATGCTCCTGTATAGCTGCAGACCTTGCTGTTGCTCAGCCAGAAAGAACTGAAGCCTTGGGAAAGAGGAGTTTAACACTTAGAATCCATGTCGTGATCGTTTGCTAAATCTCCTGCAAGACACTCCCGCAGACAGAAGCAGTGTGGTGTGATTCACGTTAGGGAGTCAGGCAATCGGGGTTTGAATCAAACTTTAGATCATCCTTTAAGTTTTGATTTTGTTACCCGTAAACCGGGGATAATAGCAATATTTGCCTTAAGAAGTTGCTTTAAGGGTTAATTATAAAGCCTTCAGCTTTATAGATAACCCTAAATGTTTAGTGTATTGTTAGTATTTCTGTCATTACCTCTAAGACTCCACTCAGCCTTATTTTGGAAAGGATCTTTGCCATTGGAAAACACATTCAAGGATCATGCAGTGTATGAGAGGGTAAGAGGAAACCAGAGCTGTTGGTTGAATGTACTGGCTTGAAATTAGCAGGCCTTGTTCCCTTCATCCCAGACATAACAGGAGCAGCCAGTTCTCTGTGGTAGGAAAATCTGAGGACTCCCTGGACTGGGTTACCCACAGCAGAGCTGGGTTCACTGGAGAGGCCACAGCTAAAGATGGACTCTAGCTGGGGAGGGCAAAGCTGGACTGGGAGTGGTGGGGAACAACCAAGAATCTAAAAATAATTTAAGATTAAACAAAGTGTGTCTTAATTTGAATGAATGAAAAAGGCAGATTATGAGTCAAAATATGCCCTATCCACCCAACAAAATGCCTTTACCCTAAGCACCCTCTGTGGCTGCATGAGTTAGCCCTGCAAATGTACAGATATCTGTATCTATAAGCATAGCTATGTCTATATTTATAAATGTAATTATACACATAAATACATCTACAGCTATTGCTATAATCTATTATTTAGATCTAGATCTATACATATCTGTCTAGATCTTTGTAAGAAAAACAAAGTCTATACAACAAAGAGTTTACATTGGATATCTTTGGGTGTATAGGATTATGGATGTTAGGAAATTTATTTTATTTTATTTTTGCTGTCTGTGTTTTCTGACGAGTATATCCCCATTTGTAACAAGATAAGACAATAATAGAATGTTAATTTTGAAAAACACATTGGGGCCAGGCACGGTGGCTCACCCCTGTAATCCTAGTACTTTGGGAGGCTGAGTCTGGCAGATCACTTGAGGTCAGGAGTTTGAGACCAGCCTGGCCAACATGGTGAAACCTCGTCTCTACTAAAAATACAAAAACTAGCCAGGCGTGGTGGTGCATGCCTGTAATTCCAGCTACTGGGGAGGCTGAGGCACTTGAGCCTGGGAGGCAGAGGTTGCAGTGAGCCAAGACTGTGCTACTGCACTCCAGTCTGGGTGACAGAGTGAGACTCTATCTCAAAATAAATAAATAAGTAAATAAAAATGAAAAAGACATTGGAAGGAAGGAAAACAATATTGGGGTAATCTCAACCTTGGTCAACTTCCTTTCATCTCTCATGAGAGGGAGAACTGGGAAGACGAGGGAAGAGAGGTGCTGTCAGTGAGGAGGGTCTGATTGGTTTAGACTGGAGACAGATGGCTTTAAGGAAAGTCCCTTCAGTCTGCTCATGGATTCACTTCTCAGCTTTTATGCATGGCATTTTAGTTCTGGGTTGTGCTCTACATAATCCAGTTCATTATTAAAGTAAAATCAAGAGTGTTTTGATTGGGCCACTTTGTTCACCTCACTAGCCCCACCTCCATACCTTCAGCTGCAGTGGTGCAATAAGGTAATTCATTCATGTGGTTCCTCTGACTCTCGATAAGTAAAGATAGTGGATTTTAAATGAGGTCTTTCAAAAAGAAATTAGGTATAGGACACCTAATAAAGAAACTTATTTTAATTTCTCAACTGTACTGTCCACATAGGTAAAGTCACTAGAATCCTGATAGTCAATTTTTAGACTGTGTGTCTCCTGGGTTTCTCAGGTTAATATTTTGGTCAGGATTCAAATCTAGAAGGCACAGAAACTTTATTATGGGAAGGTGGATTAATAGGTACAGATCTAGAAAGAAATACATTTTTCTTTCACTTTGATGTGTTGTGTAGAATCCTGGACTCTGATTATGAAAATGTTTGAGGCTCACACTGGAGACAGGACCAGCAGCAGGTGTGACGAAAAGAACAGAAAACCAAGGGCTTCACTATTCTTCTTGTCCTTGGGTCTCCATCTGAAGCAATCTTCCTCCAGCTCCAATACAATTCTCTCTACCAGAGCATGACCTTGCTTTCCATATCCATACATTTAGCCCCAGTGAACATTTACACTTTGCTATCTCACTGGCACCTCAGATTCAAATAAACTGAAACCGGAATGTTTGGAAAGATCTGTATGGAATTCTTTATCTTTGTGTACAGATCTGCTTTCCCTCCCATGTTTTTTGCCATGAACAATGACATTACCATACATCCACTAATTGGGATCACTGAAGTCACTTTTGACCTCCTCCTTGTTTTGTTCTCTATGTCCAATCAGCACACTGAAGATTGTAAATTTCAGTACAGTTGTTACCACTTTCTCCATCTGTGCCTTCATTTTTTTCTTGGCCCACTTTCAGTACTAACCAACCTGGCTTCAGTCTATTTCAACTCTGTTCAAGTCTTTCTGGTTACATTCAACTTAATGTTATTGCACACCTTTTCATTGCCCAAAAGAATGCTAAATACTGGATATGCAAAGTTTATAAAAACAGACTAATAGCTAATAATTGTAGATCTTTACTCTGTAATAGATATATCCTTCACATGTCTATTATTTAATTTCCAGAAATATCTGGATGAGGTAGGTGTTAATATTATGTCCATTTTATAGATGAGAAAATCAAAGATTAGAGAGATTAAATAAAATTGCTGAAAGGTACACAGTGCTTGTTGGTGTTAGGTGTGGAGCTGGGCTGTCTGTTTCCAGAGACTGAACTTTTCATTTTTAATAAGAGAGGTTTCTGGTTTCAAGGAGTTACAGACTAAAGGGAGAGGCAACATACAAACATGAACTGATATAATGGACCAGTGGGAACATGAAGCAGGGTGTGAGGTCAGAGAAGGCTTTACAGAAGTTACATTGACCCAAGTCATCCATGATGAATAAGAGTTAACCAGAAGACAATAATTAGAATAGCTAATACTTAAACAGCATTAACCACATGCCAGATACTGTTTTAAATGCTTTACACATATTTCCTAATTTTATCTTTATAAATTTAGGTAGTTGGTATGATCGCCATTGCACAAATGAGAAACCTGAGATTAGAAAGGTTGCATGATAAATTTGAAGTCACACAACAATTGAATGGCGGATCCTGGATTCAAAACTGGAGTTTTGTTCTAGAGTTAGTACTATTAACCATTACATGTTACTGCCTCTCAGCAAGGTGTGATAAGGGCTTGATAGGGTGTATCTTGGGAAGTGCGAGTGGCGCTGACTCATAGTGAATGGAGTGAGTGTGGGCAATGGCAGGAGGTGAGCCTTGGTAGGGGCTAAATCGTGCCCTACATCTTCCCAAATTCACATGTTGAAATCTTGACCACCAGTACCTCAGAATGTGACTGTATTTGGAAATGGGGTCTTCAAGAGATCATTAAGGTAAAATGAGGTCATTAGGGTGGACCCTAATCTGATATGATTGGTATCCTTATAAGAAGAAGAAATTAGATCACAGGGAGAAGAGGCAATCTACAAGCCCAGGAGAAAGGTCTGGAATAGATTTTCCCCTCCCCACTTTCAGAAGAAGGCAACCCTGTTGATATCTTGATCTTGGGCTTCTAGCCTCAGGAACTGAGAAACAATATACTTCTACTGTTTAAGCCACTCAGTCTTACTCTGGTACTTTGTTTTGCCAGCTCTAGCAAACAAATACAAGCCTGTAGAGATTTGGTAGGGCCACGTCAAATTGAGCCTGGATCCAAGAGGCATTAGGAATGGACTGATGGGCTTTCAACTGCACAGTCATATGAGCTGACAATTGTTTTATAAAGCTCGTTCCAGTGGCAGTGTGGAAAGACTTGAGGCTTGTTGGGATTGATGTGGAGGTCCAGGCAGAGGACAGTGAAGGTCTCATCTGAGTCAGAAATGGGGTGGAAGGGACTGATGCAGAGACCACCAGGAAAGAGATGGCTACCCACTTCCCCTCCCCACCCTTTGAACCTGCATCTGAAGCCAGCTGGAATTTTCTGTCAGTTCCTGAATATGTCGTGACCCTTTTACCCGCTTTGTGCTTCTACATCTTTGTACGTACTGTTGCACCTGCGGGAGAATCTTTAGCTGCCTCTCATTGAATGATGCTTTGAGACTCAGTGTGTCTTCTGTGATACCATCTCCACTTCTGTTTGCCACTCCTCTTCGTTTCATGGCACTGTGAGTATGTCTTTGGTATGACTCTCACCCTCCAGCTCTGTGATTTTTATGTTCCCTGCCTGTCTCCCTCACTAGATGGTGAGCTCAAGAGATGAGTATATGCCTTGTTTGTTCTAAGGTCTAGCTCACTGACTAACAAATAGAAGCCCACAACACATGTTGAATAAATGAACAAAACAAAGCCTTATGAAAAGATACAAAGGACCATAGGAATTTAAAGGAGAGGTGAATTCTGGTTCCACATGTTTGTATAAGCAACTATGTCATAAATCAGGCTTTGGAAGATATGGACTCTAGAGATATCACATGCACCTGCCTGCCAGATAGCCTTGCTCGTTTCTGTGTATCAAGAAACGCTAGGAAAACATGAAATACATCTGATTACTCTAGTGGACTTTAGAGGAAACCATGCTTGGGGACAGCACAGGTGATTCAAAATGCTTACTTAAAGGGTGATAAGTGGATTGAATCATCCTAATGCTCAGTGGCCCCTTATAGATCTCATTCCCCTCTCTTGTGAAAGTTAGCTGTTTCAGATTTGGTTTTTAAACTCACCTTTAGTTAAGGATCTAGAATTTGAAAAATGGCTGTTGCCTCAGTAGTCTTCATATTCATCAAACAGTGTCATGGTTCTAGCTCTTACATTTGACTTAGAGTTAAGGAGTTAAGAACAGCTGTCAGTCAGGATTAAGATGTGATTATGCTCCTATCTATACTGTCTTCTTAGGTGCAGATAGTGAGTGGCCCAGATGCGCTGGGTTTTTAATGCATCTCTCTCCTAAATGATACTCATCTCTGAAGTTTAATTTTTCCCCATGAGTTATATAATTTTTTTTTTGTTTGTTTTTGAGATGGAGTCTCACTCTGTCACCCAGGCTGGAATGCAGTGGTGTAATCTCAGCTCACTTCAACCTCCACCTCCCAAATTCAGGTGATTCTCCTGCCTCAGCCTCCTGAGTAGCTGGGACTACTAGTGTGTGCCACCACACCCGGCTAATTTTTGTATTTTTAGTGGAGACAGGGTTTCACCATATTGGCCAGGCTGGTCTTGAACTCCTGACCTTGTGACCCGCCTGCCTTGGCCTCCCAAAGTGCTGGGATTACAGGTGTGAGCCACTACGCCCAGTCTATAAACATTTTATTTTAGGTTTGATGTCATGAATCCTTAAGAGGAGAAGTTGATTTTTATTTTTTGCACAAATTCTTGATAAAATAGCTATCCTCAGAGGAGTCTTTGGATATCAGATGGTGGAGGTGCTGCTTATAGACTATTTATAAAGACAATGTTACTGACCTGTAGTAGTTCCCTAGCACTGCCATAACAAATTACCAAAAGCTTGGTGACTTAAAACAGAAATTTATTCTCACAGTTCTGGAGGCCAGGAGTACAAAATCACGGTGTCAGCAGCATTACCCAATACCTTTTTCTAGGGACACATAAAAGGGGGAATTCTCTTTTCAGCAAAAGTGGTTTTAGGAGACATCCACTGCTTTGGCATCTGCTCTTGAAGTCTAGATCATACAGAGTCAAGAACAACCTTGAGATACAGAGATATATGGAGACCTTCAACATATAAGACTAATCTATTATTTGCAATCAGACTGACATTTGGCAGTGAATAACTAAGGAAACACTGACCTTGCTAGTGTTCCAACAGAAATATTTTCTCTGGGATTAACTGTTCTTGCACAATTTTCCCCCATGCCATCCTCAATAAATAAATACATAAATAAATAAAATAAAATAAAATAAAAGGCATGACTTCTGTCTGTAGCAGGGAGATAGATTTTCATGCATACTATTTTGTGAACAAAATTAGATTTCCTCCATATATTTTGTGCTTTTAAAAAATACACTCCAATCTAATAAAGATTTCTTTTAATTACACACATATATACACTCACATTTCAGTAGGTCAAACCTGCGACATTTTTGCATATCAAATTGATTTAATTTAGCAGAGACTATGGTGATTTATTAAGTGGCAAGTTGGACACATACAAAAGCAACACTGAGGGTGTAATATATATAAAGCCATGACTATTTAAAACCTCCACCAAAGTACAGTCCACAGAAGTAGGGGTGTGAATGGCAGAAGACTGGATTCTAGCCTATTAAAAAGCCACCTGCTTTGGTGTTTCACTGAAGATAATTACTTTTTACTATATAAGATACAGAAAGAAACAATCATTTTATGAATGATTAAATAGCAAGTCTTAAAAGGGACATCTCACTGTATACATCATTAATGATGCAACAGGGAGCTTAGCTGCCCACTTACGTAACTCAAAGAGCACTGTTACCTGTTTCATTGATAATACCTTGGAAAAATTCTTCTAACTTAAGCAAAGCAAGTAAACTTACTTTTGATATTTTATTTGAAAGAACTGAATGGTAGAGGTTGTTTGTGATTTTCTGAACACTGCCTTCAGATTTCTTTCTCTGTTAAGACTTACTAGGTATAACGCTTACCTAAGATCATGGAGATCGGGCATAAATTGAGCAACAGGCAAGCGGGATAAAGGAAATACTGATTAGTGAGGCCTGCTGGGCTGTAACCCTCTATCCTTGACATCTGTCACTGGTTTTGGTGAATAATGAATTCAGTTCCCATAAATTACTTTGAAATAGTTACAAAGTCAGAAGTGTAATTAGTGATGATAAATGGTATATCTGAAGATACTGCAGCTCAATCAATCTTCATTTTTCAAATCATTACTTCTTAGTAGAGTTAATAGACTTGCCATTAACTACTGGGAAGACGAGGTTGACTAAGCATAGATTGACAATGAAATGATTTACAAAATGTATATTTCATTACATATGGGCCATCAAGCTTGTGGGTTCTTTTAAATTTATGTCTCCTAATAACAAAATAATCTTGAGCCATAAACTGTAGTGTCTGAAAACTGTTTCACTGAGAATATCAGATTTTCATAGCAAAATAAGTTGGTTGGTTTTTAAAATGTCCTAATTAGTAATTTTTTCATTCTTTCAGCTACAATAACAAATGTTACAACCTCCAGTGACATAACATGTATTTAATAATTGTCCAATGAATACATGCTACTTAGAGAGATCAGGAAAGAAGAAGATTAACTAATATGACATGATCTCAGCCCCCAGGTAGCTTGGGATCTGGTGAAGATGGTGTAACACGCCAACAAAGCACGATTTAAATAGCAACATTTTAGTGTGTCTGAACTAAGGAGCAAAAAGACAATCACAGTGAATATCAGGAGAAGCTGGGAGGAGGAGATGCTGGTATACACAGAAATGAGGAAAGCACCTTAACGAAGTGGGATACAGGTCCAAGAAATTTAGCAATAAAACAGAGTTGATGAAGAGCACGGTTGTTGGCCATGTAAACTCTGGAAAGCATTCTGCTTGGGAAAGTAATCTAACATCTCCAAGCACCAGTTTGCTGATATAGAAACTGGACATAAAGATAGTCAGTCTCTCCGAGGGCTGTTCTGAGGACTCAATGAGACAGCAAACATACAGTAATTAGCCTAGAGTCTATGCCACAAAGGCAATTATTATTATATTACTAATTATATGTTCCCCAGGTTTAGCAATAGTACCAAAATGTCCTCCATTACAAAAAAGTAATTATTTACTTTACAATACATGTTATAAATAAGTGCCAGATGGAATATGGTTAGGTGTTAACTCCTCCCCCAATTGTAGCATAAAATGCCTACATAGACCCCTTTGAAGTTTTCTCTTTTTTTAAGACGGAGCTTCACTCTTGCTGCCCAGGCTGGAGTGCAATGGCGCGATCTCGGCTCACTGCAATCTCTGCCTCCCAGGTTCAAGCGATTCTCCTGCCTTAGCCTCCCAAGTAGCTGGGCTTACAGATGTCCACCACCATACCGTGCTATTTTTTTTTGTATTTTTAGTAGAGATGGGATTTCACCATGTTGGCCAGGCTGGTCTTGCACTCCTGACCTCAGGTGATCCACCCAGCTCAGTCTCCCAAAGTGCTGGGGTTACAGGCGTGAGCCACCACGCCAGCCGATCCCTTTGAATTTTTATAAGTTGAAATTCTATAAGGGCCCTCTTATGAATCATTACAGATGGATATGTCTTTTTAATTTGGGTGCATACTGGATTTGATAGCTACCAAATTTGGCCTGGCTCCAGATTTGCAGATTGATAAACTAACAGCTTCTCAGTTCCTTCTCAGCTTCTGGCTCCCCCATCCCTCTAACCCCCATCCCTTTACTATTTTTTCCATGAGATTTGAAGGCTTATAATGTGAGCAGTTTTCCAAACTTATGGCATCTTTCCAACACAAATCATTGCTCCTGAGGGCTAGTAACAGGCCTCTGTTGTTACATGGAAATTCCTCTAATGCCACCACCTTTCTGAAGTGACAGCACACAAAGTGGTTATGACTTCGGCACAGATGACACACTCAGCTATTCCTCTCCCTTTTTGCCTCTTCTTGCCCCACTCCTCCAGTGGTTTTGGTCAAGAGGGTAGTTTGAGGCCCAGGGAGAAGCCTGGGCTTTAGGAAGCCCAGAAGCAATGAACATAAAATAATATGGGGACAGTCTGTTAAATGGGAGGGCAGGTTTGTGACTTTCACAGCTTTCCACCTCTGTGAACTGTTTTAGTACCTTGCAGGTATTATTATTGTCTTTCCTCTTCCCCTGCCATGGTACACAGGTGAAACTCTCCTTCTGGTCTGTTTGCTTCTTTGGACATGATTCTATATATTATAACACTGGTCTTACGCGTGAGCTTTGGCTCAGATTGTCTCATGAGCTCAAGTCAGGTGCTAGCACACCTGCTCAGATGTGGCTTCCTTTCCTGGTTCCCAAACTTTGCCTGCTTTTAAGATTCAGCTGTTCAACATGCGGATTCTTTTTTTTTTTTTTTTTTTTTTGAGACAGAGTCTCATTCTGTCGCCCAGGCTGGAGTGCAGTGGCATAATCTTGGCTCACTGCAACCTCCACCTCCCGGGTTCAAGCAATTTTCCTGGCTCAGTCTCCTGAGTAGCTGAGATTACAAATACATGCCACCACTCTCGGCGAATTATTACATTTTTAGTAGAGATGGGATTTCACCATGTTGGCTGGCTGGTCTCGAACTCCTGACCTTAGGTGATCTGCTCGCCTCAGCCTCCCAAAGTGCTGGGATTACAGGCGTGAGCCATGATGCCTGGCCAACACACAGGTTCTGAGGCCCCTTCCCTGGAGATTCTGATTTCACAGTTCTGAAGTGGAGCTAGGAGTCTGGTTTTTGTACACGTTCTGAGTGACTCTTATGAGTCAGAAATTTTAGAAAATACTATAGTCTTCTCGGGAGTGGTGTGTGTGTGCGCGTGTGTGTGTGAGAGAGAGAGAGAGAGAGATAGAGAGAGACAGAGACAGAGAGAGAAATAAATGAGAGAGTTACAACAAGTGTAGGTGTCCTTTTTGGAAAAGTATCCGTTCATGTGCTTTGCCCACTTTTTATGTTTTTTTCCTTGTAAATTTGTTTACATTCCTTATAGATTCTAGATTTTAGACATTTGTCAGATTCATAGTTTGCAAAAATTTTCTCCCATTCTGTATATTGTCTTTTTACTCTGTTGATAGTTTCCTTTGCTGTGCAGAAGCTCTTTAATTCTATTCCGTTTGTCAATTTTTGCTTTTTTTGCAATTGCTTTTGGCATCTTTGTCATGAAATCTTCTCCTATTCCTATGTCCAGAATGGTATTGCCTGAGGTTGTCATCCAGGGTTTTTTATAATTTTGGGTTTTACATTTAAGTCTTTAATCCATCTTGAGTTAATTTTTGTATATGGTGAAGAAAGGGGTCCAATTTCAGTCTTCTGAATATGACTAGCCGTAGGGAATCCTTTTCCCATTGGTTTTGTCAGGTTTGTCAAAGATCAGATAGTTGTAGGTGTGTGCCTTGTTTCTGGGTTCTCTATTCGGTTTCATTGGTCTATGTGTCTGTTTTTGTACCAGTACCATGCTGTGTTGGTTGCTGTAACCCTGTAATATAGTTTGAAATCGGGTAGTGTGATGCCTCCAGCTTTCTTCTTTTTGCTTAGGAATGCCTTGTCTACTCAGGCTCTTTTTTGGTTCCATATGAATTTTAAAATAGTTTTGTATCAGTCCATTTTCATATTGTCGTAAAGAAATACCTGAGACTGGGTAATTTATAAAGAAAAAGAGGTTTAATGGGCTCACAGTTCCACATGGCTGGGTAGGCCTCACAATCGTGGCAGAAGGCAAAGTAGGAGAGAGCCATGTCTTACATGGTGGCAGGCAAGAGAGAGCATGTGCAGGGGAACTGCCTTTTATACAACCACCAGATCGCTTGAGACTTATTCACTATCATGAGAACAACATGAGAAAAACCCATCCCCATGATTAAATTACCTCCCCCCAGGTCTCTCCCATGACATGCGGATTATGGGAGCTACAATTCAAGATGAGATTTGAGTGGGTATACAGCCAAATCAGGTAGTGTGTTCCCTTCATTCAGTTTTGTTCTTTTTGCTTAGGAATGCCTTGGCTACTCAGGCTCTTTTTTGGTTGCATAGGAATTTTAAAATAGTTTTCTCTAGTTCTGTGAAGAATGTCAATGGTAGTTTATTATGAATAGCATTGAATCTATAAATTGCTTTGGGTAGTCATTTTAATGATATTGGTCATTTTAATGATTTAATGGTATTGGTCATTTTAATGATTTAATGGTCATTTTAATGATATTGATTCTTCCTGTCCATGAGCATGGAATGTTTTTCCAATTGTTCATGTCATCTCTGATTTCTTTGAGCAGTGTTTTGTAGTTCACCTGGTAGAGACTTTTCACCTCCCTGATTAGCTGTATTCCTGGTATTTTATTCTTTTTGTGGCAATTGTGAATGGGATTATATTCCTGATTTGGCTCGATGATCTGTCTAATATTGCTGGTGGTGTGTTAAAATCTCCCACTATTATTGTATAGGACTCTAACGCCTTTTTGAAGGTCTCTAAGAACCTGCTTTATGAATCTGGGTGCTCCTGTGTTGGGTGCATATATATTTAGGACAGTTAAATCTTCTTGTTGAATTGAATCCTTTCCTATTATGTAATGCCCTTCTTTGTCTTTTGTTGGTTTAAAATCTGTTTTGTCTGAAGCTAGGATTGCAACCCCTGCTTTTTTCTGTTTTTCATTTGCTTGGTAGCTTTTTCTCTATCTCCTTATTTTGACCCTATGTGTGTCATTGTATGTGAAATGGGTCTCTTGAAGACACTGTACCAATGGGTCTTGATTCTTTATCCAGCTTGCCACTCAGCATCTTTTAACTGGGGCATTCAAGGTTGTTACTGATACATGTGGATTTAATCCTGTCATCCTGATGTTAGCTGGTTATTTTTCAGACTTGTTTATATGGTTGCTTTATAGTATTACTGGTCTGTGTACTTCATTTTGTTTTTGCAGTGGCTGGTAAGAGGTCTTTTCTTTCCATATTTAGTGCTTCCTTCAGGAGCTCTTGTAAGGCAGGTCTGGCGGCAATGAATCCCCTCAGCATTTGCTTGCCTGTAAAGGATCTTATTTCTCCTTTGCTTATGAAGCTTAGTTTGGCTGGATATGAAATTCTGGATTCGAATTTTTTTTTTTAAGAAAGTTGAATATTGGCCCCAATCTCTTTTGGCTTGTAGGGTTTCAACTAAGAGAACTGCTGTTACATCTGGTGGGCTTCACTTTGTAGGTGACCTGACGTTTCTCTCCAGCTGCCTCTAACATTTTTTCTCTTATTTCATCCTTGGAGAATCTGACGATTAGGTGTCTTGGGGATGATCTTCTTGTGAAATATCTTACTGGGGTACTTTGCAATTCCTGAATTTGAATGTTGACCTCTCTAGCTAGGTTGGGGAAGTTCTCATGGATGATATCCTGAAATACATTTTCCAAGCTAGTACCATTTTCTCTATCTCTTTCAGGGACACCAATGAGTCACAGACTCAGTCTCTTTATATAATTTATTATTTCTCTGAGGTTTTGTTTATTTCTTTTTATTCTTTTTTCTCTATTCTTGTCTGACTATCTTATTTCAGAAAGCCAGTCTTCTGGCACTGATATTCTTTCCTCTGCTTGGTCTATTCTGCTCTTAATATTTGTGATTGCATTATGAAATTATTACAGTGTCTTTTCCAGCTCTATTATGTTGGTTATGTTCTTTTCTATACTGGCTATTTTGTCTGTCAGCTCCTGCATTGTTTTAGCATGATTTTTAGCTTCCTTGCATTGGGTTTCAATGCAGTTTTGTAGCTCAATGATCTATACTCCTATCCATATTATGAATTCTATTTCTGTCATTTCAGCCATCTCAGCCTGGTTCAGAACCTTTGCTTTAGAAGGAATGTGGGTTTTTTGGAGGAAAGAAGGTACTCTGACTTTTTGAGTTTTCAGGGCTCTTGTGGTGATTCTTTCTCATCTTTGTGGGCTTATCTACCTTCAGTCTTTGAGGTTGCTGACCTTTGGATGGGTTTCTTTTTCTTTTATCCTATGACCTTGAGGGTTTGATTTTGGTTTAAGGTGGATTCAGTTGACTGATTTGGTTTCTAGAAGATTTTAGGGAGCCAGCCCTCAGCTCTCAACTCCTGGACTGCATGCTCTAACTTTGGGGAACTTGTATTGGGCCCCAACTTTGTTCTCTGGCTCCTCGAGATTAGGAATCCACTGTGTTGTGGGGCTGAGGTATGGTAGCTGCAGCAGAGTGCTACCGGTTCCCAGGGTGCCTGCCTCCCTGTGGGTGTTCACCATAGTGGCAGAGGCAATGCAGCTGGAGGGGGCGTGGGGAGCCCCTGCTGGCAATTTTGAGCACAGTCTCACTGGAGGTGGTGTTGGCTGGGGAGCAGGGCACTGGCGGACACAGGTCTGGGTACCTTCTCTGTGCCCTGCAAGAAGGAGTGATTACTCAGGGCAGGGTAGGATCTGCTGTTCTCTGCACAGCGTTAGTGCAACTGTGGGACACTGGTGGGAGAGGGGCTGGCTGGCTCTGTGCCTGCCAAGGATCTGTTGGCAAAGGTGATCAGCAGGGGCAGAGGGGTGGGGTGCAATCCCACACTGGCAGGGCAAGAAAAGCAAGATCTGCCTGTGCAGACAGGTGCCAGCAAAGTGACGTGGAGAGTTTTTGAGGTCCTGTGAAGAGCTGCAGTATGGTGAGGGAAAGAGCAGTTTGGTGCATGGCCATAGGGCCACCCTTCTGGAGATCTTTGCTGGTCACAGAAGCTATGGTGCAGGTCCCCAGGACACCCAAGGCTGCCATGAAAGCAGGTGTGGTCAGGCTGGGGCCCTGGGAGAGGCCAACAGACCAATAGGTGCTCAGGTCCGACCAGCATCTTCTGATGGCAATACCATCCTGCAGAGATCAGGTCTGACAGTTCCCTAAGGGCTAAAGTCTTCTATGGAGCAAGTTAAGCCTAGGCAGATGGCCATCCCTAGCTGTGCTCTGCTACAGACCCTCCCGCACCAAACCCTCTGGGCTCCATATCAGCTGACTTGCTGCCCCTACCACTTCTCTAAGCAGCTCTCCCTGCCAACTCAAGTGTCCATGGTGGCCTAAGTGTCTCCTGCTAGGGTTCCAGAGGCCCATGGTGAAAGCAGGTAGATCCTTCCCAGTTCAACCCATCTATTCCCCCAGAGCCACTGTAGGTCAGGAATGAGTCCTAGTGCATGGTAGTTCCATTCAGGGTTCCCAACTTTCTTCCCCTTCAGCCCAGCTTCTGTGTCTTCCTTCTATCTACTACTCCTGGTGCCTTCCCTCTGAAGATCTGTTAGGAGGATGGCAGTCGTTTCAATCCCTCCATGAGAGCTGTTCCACCTGGCTCTATCTAGACAACCACCTTGCTCTCCCTGCCAGTATTTTTCTATTTCTTAATGATGTGGTAGAAGCTTTTTGTGTATTCTGGATACAAGCCTTTGCTTGTTGTCTATATGTAAATATCTTTCTTCACTTTGTAGCTTGCTTTAACTTGGTTATGGTATCTTTTGACTGCCAGATGTTTTGCATTTAAGTAGTCACAATTTTCCATCTTTTTCTTTGTTTTGTGCTTTTTGTGTCTTTTTAAAGACATCTCTACCTTTCCTAATGTCATAGGATAGTTTCTGATATTTTGTTCCTCAAGTTTCAATTTTAACACTTGTTTTAGTCTTCATGGAATTTTTTTTGAATTTTTTTTGACTGAGACCATTTTCATTTGTCCTCTTGTTTTAGTTTATTGAATGGCTCATCCTTTTCCAGCTGAGTTTTAGTGCCACATTTTATAACAATATCTCATTTTTGCTTGGACTTTTAAAAAAATTCTCTGTTCTGTTCTTTATCTGTCTATTCCTGAACAAATACTTCACTTTTACTTCTCCATAACTTTAAAATAAGTCTTTCAGCCAGGCATAGTGGTGCACACTTATAGTTCTAGCTATGCAGGAGGCAGAGGTGGGAGGATTGTTTGAGCCCCGGGGGTCAAGGCTGCAACCTGGGAGACAGAGTGAGACCCTGTCTCTAAAAAAAAAAAACAAATAAGAAAAAAAAAAGTCTTGCATTCTTGTACATCAAGACTTCCCTCCATTTTACTTTTCTTTAGAATTGTTTAGAACTCCCACCCTTTAATCTTTTGTATATGTTTTTCATTAGTTGTTAAATGCCATTAAACATTTCATTGTAGTTATTAAAAATGTTGGAATATTATTGCATTTATACATAATGTTGGAGGAACAGACTTCATGATATTGTGCCTTCCCATAACTATCTTATATAGAGTAAATTTATTTCTGGATGCCTTGTAGTTTTTGTTGCTATTGTGAATGGCTTCTAAGTTATATTTTATTATGCTTATAAATATTATGTATTTGGCTACTGATAACCACCTAGGAACACTATTGAATTTGTATAGTGCTGCTATATCCAGCAACCTTGCTGGATTTGATTATTAGGTTTGCAACTCTTAATGCACTCTCAAAAATAAACAAAATGAGATGGGATCAAAGATTATAGGAGAATTTTTTAGAGACAGCTAGGGGTATGCTGTAAGTCTTTTAACCTAAATGGAAGGGGTTGAGTGGGAGCTACTTTCTCCTTCACCTCAAGTTAAGATATGAGGGATTTAAAGAACCTAATAAACTGTTCTCTACAGTTTACAGTTCTAGGTGAACTGTGATCCTGAATCCTTTATGGAAAATGCAAAAGAGATGTCTTATCAAAGGAGAGATGGCTATGTTAGTGGCCTGGACCATTGGAGTTAGTCAAGACAAATGATACTTGAATGTTTCTCATGGATCAGATATAGTTCAACGGGAGAGAATGCCTGTACAGGACCACCTAAGTTTTGTTCAAGAGAACTGTCTAGGTGGGTACAAACCCCAACAGAAGGAAACTGTCAGTTACCTATAAAGTCAAGGAAGTAGCTAATGATCTGGACTTGTCTTACTCAAGGGAACTGCAAGAAAGAAATCCCTGGTGGTAAGGAAGGAATTGCAAACAGACCACTGAAGTGCCTCTGGGAGATGGTTGGCTTTGAACCCCACAGTATTGTTAGCCATTTGCTGCCACTAGCTCCTCTTCACCCTTTGACCTTGGAGGTAGGGGATCAGAAACCATAGTAAACAAGGCAGGTCAGGAAGTATAAAAGTGCAAGGTGGAGAAGAGAGGGAAAAAGTCAAACTTCTTTCCAACTATCAGTTTCACAGGTTGCTAGGGTGATTAGGCCTGCACTGGAAAAAAAGAATCAGCTTTTGATGAAATTTAAATGCTACTTATTGCAGTGGACTGGATGTGCATATTACTGATTGCAGGATCTTAAATTATTAAGTGTAACTCTAAAAGTCATAAGATTGCCCTAAATGTCATTCAGAAATAGGGATGAACTAGACCTACTGAATAAATGTAGAAGTACAGTGGGAGATGAAAAGCAAGTTGCTTTCTGATTGTATTCCATGACTCTGGCTTATTTGGTATAAATACATGACTAACATAATGTAATATCATAATTGTATGCAAGGCACTATATTATATAGGTTAGAAACTGGGCCCCGGAGCCAGATTCTTGAATCCTAGCTTTGTCATTTATCAGAATTCTAACCTCTGTGTGCTTCAGTTTTCTCCTTTGTGAAGCATGTAATTGCATTGTTATGAGCATTAAATGAGTTAATATATTTAAAATGCCTAAAGTAGTGCCTACCACATTGAAACCAGGAAGTAAATGTTAGTTAAGCTGGTTATGATAGCTTTATTTATAGTTAGTTGTAAAAATACTCAGTTACTACATACAATAAAGTGCATGTTTGGGAGACAATATATGTTTCTGAAAGTAGTTGAAAATCTGTGAGCAAACATTTTGAAAAGCATAACTCAATTTTTCTGAATATAATAGTTTTTCTGGCTGAGAATGGACTTTAATTTTTTAAAGACGCAAACACTCTTTTCCCCTTCTGACAATGAAGGCTGATTGTGCCTTTAATTGAATACCACTAATATTGTTGAAAATTTTGTAAATCATGCTGAGGGCACGCCACAGAAATTCACGCTAGGTGAGTTCAAGTGCTGCTTCTGTGCTATTCAGCAAAGCTTTTGTTTTCCTTTTTTTCCCCCACTTCTTGTTGACTCCCTACTGATTTCCCATGGAACTATTCCCAAATTCTTCTTTTGCCTCAAATCCCAGCTCCTTATTTATATTCCTTATCTGTATCTCAAGACTATTCCATTAATATGCCAGAAAAAAAACCATTTGCTAAGTGGTGCTCCAACTCCTTCAATATCCCTCCATCTCCTCCTCTATTCCTTTGGTCCCATTTCCCTAAACAAAAGTATCCTCCCTTCTTTCCAAGGCAAACTTCCCAAATTCTAATTTCTACCCACTACTAAACTGCTCTATTAACTATTCTCTCTCAATCTCATTTTCAACTTCTATACCTATTTTTTTTTTTTTTTTACAGTTGTAATGCCAAATTACCACCCTAAGTCAAGAGGAAGAAAGATATTAACAGAAGCTGAAATTCCTAACAATGAACCAAAATATCTCTGCTTCAATAATAGCACTTACTAATCAAGGAGAGAATTGGGGGCAGGAGGTGAGAAGAGGCAGAGATGCTGAAAAGAAATATGTAACTAATACAAAATAAGCATATATATGATTTTCCCTCAGCTTCTATTATGTGAGTTAGTCATGTAGTGCCTTCTTAACCAAACAGCTCCTATAGAGCAAGGATATCCTTGCCAATCGTGTTTACTTTGTCCACATTCCCACATACAGTCTCCACTTTTAAAAAATCCATTGTGATATAATTGAAATACAATAAATAGCACATCTTTAACATTGTATAATTTGATAAGTTTTTACATATGCATATATCTATCAATCCATCACCATGATCAAGTTAATGAACTTGTTTCTTTGTGTACTCAGACAACCACTGATAGGCTTTCCATCACTATAGATCAGTTCACACTTTCTATAATTTTATGTAAATGGAATCAGACAATATGCTTTTTTTTTGTCTGGCTTCCTTCACTCAGCATAATTATTTTGAGATTCATTCATGTGATTTCATTTTATCAACAGCCCATTCATTTTTATTGCCAAGTAGTATTCCATTGCATGCATGTACAACAATTGGCTTATCTATTCACCTGCTGATGGATATTTGCGTTGCTTTTAGATGTTTACTATCATAAATAAAGCTGCTATGAACATTCTTGTACTATAAATCTTTGTATGGACATATGCTTTCATTTTTCTTGGATAAACATATAGGAGAGAAATGGCTGAATTAGTAAGGTAGATTTGCATTTAATTTTTTAAGGCGCTGACAAACTCTTTTCCAAAGTGGTGTGCTACTCTAAACATTTTAAATACCCAATTTTTTTTTTTTTGGCAAATTACATGAATGGAAAGTATGCTGGGTTAAATATTGCCAATAGTACAAGGTAAAGTTTCTAAAGAAAAATTATGTCTAGTCAGCTATGTCTGCATAGGAATATAAGTCATAGGAATATAGTCCTTCTGTGTCTGCTTTGCTGAACTACACACTTCAGATAGTCAACAATGTGAGGACACATGCCAAACAGAAATGCATTAACCAACCAAATAGCAGCTGTCCTTGGAGGACTGCTGATTAACCAGCAGGGCTGTGACAGCACTCCAGCCTAAGCTGGTGGCCCCGTGCTAGGAGCATAACTATCTCATTCATTTTAATGGCTTTGGTAACATGCAATACTCATGTCATCTTATTTTGATGAAGCTTCCAATTTTCATTATGCCTTTCATAATGAAAATCAATTTCAGATAAACTGCTGATGGCACTGTATGTGTGTGTAAATATATGTGTACACACACATATTCATGCATAGAATTACATATATAAACCTAGGCATTTTCTCTTGCTCCAATAAGACTGAAGTTTGTAAATTATTGTCCTAGTAATGATAATCTGAGCAACTTCTCACTTATAAGTTACTAAACCTGGTGAGAAACTTGTGACATTGATTTAGCAAGCTTGCAGATCCAGACCTAGGAGGAGCAGGAGGTCAGTGTGTATCGGTGGGAGAGGCCAGATGAATTCTGGACTGAAACTGTGGGAAGAGATCCTGGGGTCGCAGAGTAACCACTGGGAATGTGAACAGATCAGTGTGAGGGACAAGAGGTGCCAGGAAGGCAGCCTGTGCGTAGAAAGTGCTTTCCTGCGTACTGCTGCTGATTATTCCGGTAACTTTATGCTATCACCACTCATTCAAACTAAGAAGAAATTCTCCCTGAAAGATGGCCCTTTGAGGAGCTATAGACTTTCCCCATTTAATTCTGCTGCAGAACTGTTCCCTAAACCATGTAAATGAAATAGAGCACATTGCCTCAAACTATGATGCACAACATTTCAGGGCATCCAAGCAATATAGAGATTTGGTAAGATATAGTTTAGCACAGGCTTAAAATTCACTTAAAAAAACATTTGGCCAGGACCTCCCTGTTTTGCTTCTTTCCAGCAAGAGGTACTTCCTCTATCTTTGACATCTCAGGATCACTCAGTTTTCAGCCTCAAACAAGGCAGGGATCCCCTTAGAGGATCACGGGCTTTCTCCCCCGCCCCCACCAGTTCTTTGGATTCCCTGCAGTCTCTGGGTAAAAGGCTTGTCCTTTCATGGACCTCCACCTGGTCCTTTTAAGCAAAAGGGAAACTTTGTCTTACTCTCCCCTTCTCCATCCTGGGTCCACAGCTCCCACCTTGGCAACCCCAAGGACATATTCCAATCTTTGGGTAACTCTTCACAGAGAACAATGGTCACATTTGCCCAAATCCCCTGGTTCCTTTTTAATTCTACACTCTATGCCCTTTGGGGAAAGTCTCAGTTCCCATCAACTTATACACTTTCTCTTTTCAGGAAACCACACCTGCAGGCTGTGCATTCTCAGCCAGTACCATCAAGATAAATTCAGTAGTTATGTACAAACCTGATATGGTTCACTGGGAGGAATGTTGCCCTAAATGTATTTTCTGGAAATAACATGAGTTTTTATGCTTAAAAAAGCTGAATTCACCCACTGAGTGATTTGGGGCAAGTCACATCGAATCTCAGTTTTCTTATCTGTAAAATGAAAATAATAATGTCTACCTCTCCGGGTTGTTTATAGACTTCATGTGGGACCATCTGTTCAAAATTACGGTTGGGGAATAGGCCACAGTGGTGTTAAGGTCTGGTTGATTCCTGATTGGTACTATCTGTGACCTTGAACTTAATTATCAGTTCTTGGAGTTTCAATTTCTTTCTCTGCATAATTAAGATAGTGACATAGGAATCTTACAAGGATTAAATGAGATAACGTATATAAAAATGCCTGGAGCCTAGTGGGCTTGCATAAAAATGACACAGATTCAGGCTGGGTGAGGTGGCTCACACCTGTAATCCCACCACTTAGGGAGGCTGAGGCAGGAGGATTACTTGAGGCCAGGAGTTCAAGATCAGCCTAGGCTACATAGTGAGACCCTATCGCTACCAAAAAAATTTTTTAAAAAGGAAAAAGAAGTGACACAGATTAAAAAATTGGTATAATTAGAGAATTTGAATATCAATACTTCCTGGAATCTTCATTCTGTCAAAAGCAGAGCTAAACTAATTCTTTCTGCCTTACCTCTGATAATTCTCTGATCTAGAATATAGGAAAGCAATCAAGAAACAAGTCGCTTTGTAAATAATTCTGAACAACTAAAACCAATTGGACAGAAATGTGAAGATGACTCTCTCCTGTTGATTTATAGCCATGCAAGAAAATGTTGCATGTGGTCTGACAAAAATTTCAGGGAGTCGGTGACCCCACAGCCTGACTTTTCCATTACTCATGTGTGGTTGACTCTTTTTCCAATTAGAAATGACTTTTATCTTTTCTCCTCCTATCTTCACATTTGGAATCTTGTTTCTATGTAATTAGAAAAAAAAACAGAGGTTACCCAGCATAAACTCCTTAAGTTTCCTTACCTTCTACCTTCCCTTGTTTATCTGTAGTCATTCTCTTTTCTCTCTGTTCTTCCCTCTAACTGCATGCCCATCATCTACCTCATTCTTTTACATATGACCTCAGACCTCATGATAATGCTAATTTCTCTTGAATCAGCCATTCTTTTATTTCTACTTATTTCCCCTTTCTTGCTTCTTCCCCTAAGCGTAGACATTTTCTGATTTCTCCCATTAAATAATTGCTGTCCCTTGTCTCTGCATAGCCTCCAAACCGCTTTCCAAAATTCTTCCTTGGATAGTCTATTCACACCAGCTTCACTTCATTAACTCCTTGTCACACTTGAGCTGCCTCTGGCCTCTGCCAGCACCGTTTCCCACTTTCTGACCCTTCAAAAGACAAAGGTCTCATTTTGGTTTTTAGCGGCCTGGACCTCTTTATAAAAGGTGACACTGTGAATCCTCTCTTCCTTTTTTGAGCTCCTCCCTCACTTCCTACCATACCCCTGCCCATTGGTTTTCTTTCTACTTTTTGCATCATTATTTCGTAATTCTCCTCATGGACAATTCTACTTCTGCCAATACTTCCAAGTTGGGTCTGCTAGGATTCTGCCCCTTGTCTTACTGTGAGTCTTAATTTATTCACATCCCTTAAACAGTCTCAGTCACCCAGAACTGGCTACATAATTTGTGAGGCCTAGTGTAAAATAAAAATGCAAGGTCATTTGCTTAACAATTATTAAAAATTTAAAGATGGCAATAGCAGAACATTAAGCCAGACATGGCCTCATCTGTTTGTTTTGTGTTGCTATAAAAGAACACTTGAAACTGGATAACTTACAAAACTTATAAAGAAAAGAGGTTTATTTAGCTCACGGTTCTGCAGGTTCGGAAGTTCAAGGGGTATGGCCCTGGCTTCTGGAGAGGGCTTTTGTGCTGCATCATAACATGGCAGAGAAGGCTGAAAAGGAAGCAGATACATTGTGAACAAACAAAACTTGAGGGACATGACTGGCTTTATAACAACTCACTGACATGGAAACTGATCCATTCCTGAAGAACAAATCAAGTCTCACTAGGGTGAGAATATACTCATTACTGTAATAATGGCACCAAGCCATTCATGAGAGATCTGCCCCCATAACCTAAACATCTCCCACTGGGCTCCCTCACCCAACATCACCACATTGAGAAGCAAATTTTCACATGAGATTTGGTGAGGACATAGCATTCCTTTACAACTGCACAAGTTGCACATCCATGAAGCCAAACCTGTATTCAGCTCCAGATCTTCAAGGAAATGTATTGCAGGTTCATATTTCTAGCCTAGACCTGTCTCCTGAGCTCAGGGCTTAACCATTATTCCCAGAAATGAAGGAACAGATTTTGTTAAAATCTGGGAACTTTCACTTACTAGCAGCATGATGTTGAGCAACGCATTCAATCTCTCTAAGCTTCAGTGTCTCAGTGTAACATTTGAAGGCTATGGGAAAGTTGGCAAATATCAAGCTGGTAAGTCAATAATATATTGATAATTACAGCCTATACATAGGTCTAAACAGTCCATGTTCATAAAATGTAAAAAGCCTTGAAGCAGAAACAGCAGGTAGCTGCTGAAACACCAATATTTTCTGTTTATCTAATTCTTTAAAAACCATGAAAGTTAGAACAAACAGGTAGTAACCTCTGCAAGGAGTTTAGGAATAATTTTTGCCCCAGTGGGCTTATTTTAAAAATGTATGCAATATTGTATTTCCAGGCAAGAACACAAACTGTGAGAGTGAGCTCATTAGCAGGCTTTAGTCAATCTGGTTCTAAAAACTTGACCTCATGGGCTTTGAGCTGATGGCTGGACTCTAATCTCATGTAAATAAAAGAAAGTAGGCTCACACAGCGAAACTAGAATGTGAGCACCAGGCAGGGGCCGCAGACATTCATAAAAAGATTGCTTCTTTGGGAGGCCGAGGCAGGTGGATCATCTAGGTCAGGAGTTCGAGACCAGCCTGGCCAATGTGGTGAAATCCCCTCTCTACTAAAAATACAAAAAACAGCCGGACACAGTGATTGGTGCCTGTAATCCCAACTACTCAGGGGGCTGAGGCAGGAGAATTGCTTGAACCTGGGAGGCAGAGGTTGCAGTGAGCCAAGATCGTGCCATTGCCCCTCCAGCCTGGGTGACAAGAGTGAAACTCCATCTCAAAAAAAAAATTGCTTTGTTGGTGAATGATGGGTCTATTTTCAACTTTGTACTGGGCATCGCAATCAAGATCTTCATCTGGAATCTGAAACTCAACATACCCCATACAGAACTCAGCAACGGTTTTCCTTCTCAAGTCTGCGTTTCTTCCTCCATCTCCTATGTCAGTTAATGGTACCACTGACTGTGAAGTCACTGAAGCTAAAAAGCCCTGATCAGTTTTTATCCTGCCTCCTTCTTCACCCCAGCAGCCACCCCCCATGCACATCCAGAAAGCAACAGAGACAGTAAGTACATCTAGACTCCATAGACATGATGATGGGCAGGTTGGACTACATAAAATAGAAAGCAGCTCTGTATGACAGTAGTCATCATAAGTAAAATAAAAACATATAACAGACAGACTGAAATATTGTTTATAATATTAATTTCATATTTATAGCCCCAATTCTATAATTATTATGTGATTGCTGGTTTTCTTTCTACTTTTCTCATCATTATTTCATAGATACTATTACCACCAAGGCTATTTAAAATGCCCATAAATCAACAAGATGAACATGAACAGATGAATGGAAAAGTGGGCAAAGGATATGAGCAGGCAATTCACAGAAATAACACAGATGACCCATATTCTTCTAAAAAAAATCTCAATTGAGTAATGATGAGGGAAATGCAGATTAAACTCATAAGAGATAATTTCCACCCATTGAGTTGGTTTAAAAAAGTATATTTAGTTAGTTTGTTTTTTACAAAGATACAAATAAAGCTAAAAGAGAGGTCTGTTTTTCGCTTTTTTTTTTTTTGAGACCGGGTCTTGCTATGTTGCCCAGGCTGGCCTTGAACTCCTTGGCTCAAGGGATCCTACCACCTCAGCCTCCTAAGTGGCTGGGACTAGAGACTCAAGACATTACACCAGGCTTATTTAGCTTTTATTATGTGGTGGTAAAAGGGTAGTTTCTGAAGGCAATCAATACTTACAATGTATATACCTTTCGATTCAGAAATTCTACACCTATGTGGTTATCCCTAAGAAATTCTTGCACATTTTCACAAAGAGGCATACATAAAGATGTTTCACTGAAGTGCTTTCTGTAATAGCAAAGGAAAGAGATAACCTAAATGTACATTTGTTGAGAATAATTAAGCAACTTATAGTATAATTATTCTAGAATATAATAGAATAAATAAAAAGAATGAAATGTATTCATAAATTCTAACTTCAAAAATCTCCACACATTTTTAAGTGAAAAATATAAAAAGCTTTATTTCTGTAAAATTAAAACACAGTAAATCTTCATTGTATCATAGTTACAGATACGTAATTGTATAGAAACAGGCCTGGAAGGATCTGTATGCAGTGACTAAGTGCTCGGCCTCTGGGGTGGAAAGTGGCCTAGTGGGAGGAGGAGGAAGGGGAGAGTATTTTATGTAATTCCCTATTCGTGAATGTGTATCACAAGGATACATGGCCATGTTAATTGCGGAATATAACTTAAAACTTTATCATAACTTTAATCATTTAAAAAATGTGGCTGAGACATTTTATCACCTCACTCTTGGATCAAAATACCTGATGGTATCTGACTAATAACCTAAGGTGGTGTTCCTCGAGGTGAGGCTTATAAACTAACTATATCAGAATCCCTTTGGGGTACCTGAAAAAAACCCACCAGTTCCTCCGGCTATACTCCAGTGGATTTAATTTTATAGATGTGAGATGGTCCTAGGAATTTGCATTTAAAAAAACTGATGGTCCGAGTTGGAGAACCACTGGAGCAGGAAATTCACTTTATTTGGGCTTCACAGCCTTTGGAAGGTTTGAAATTCCTAGTTCTCTTTAAGGAGGATAGAAAATAAGGCCAGACTAACATACGGTGGTATTAGGACGGTAGAAACAGGAGACTGTAATTTAGTAGCTAAAGTTTCAAAAATGCTGCCAACCACCACCTGTGTTTGTGGCTGCAGGTGCTGACCCGCGTGAACCTGAGGTGGTTACCTAGATGCAAATCCACACCTGCCAAATTTGCACCAACTCAGAGTAGGCAACAGAGTGTGTGTTCTACCTTGCTTCCTATTTACAAGGCTTGGATTCTGCTCCTAATTATGATTGTACCTTTCGTTGGTATCCTTCAAAGAAATTTATCTTGTGTAGCCAAAACAAATTTAAGAGAAACATTTCTCTGTACTTTAGGTATTGTAGCATTTATTGTTATTTATTTACTTGTCTCTTTCTTTCTGAAGACTGGGAGATTCTCAAGAACAGAACTCAGTAATTCTGTGTCTCTATCAGCCAGCATAATTCCACATGAAGTACTATGCTGTTCATAAATTATTTTTCCCATAAAGTATTTTTTGTAGTAATAACATCTAGAAAATACAGTCTATGAAATAACAAAGTCCCCCAATTTTAATTTTTTCTGCTTTTTACCATTTCATATAAAGCATTTATTTTGTCATTTTGACTTGGATAAGGACAATTAAAGTGATTTATTAATACTACTCCTTGGAAATGGTGCCACAGAATATTCCAGATTACACAGATTACTGTTCTTTCGAGATGTTTAACTTCCAATTCTTTTCACAGCATTTATGTACCAATATTGCAATATTTACCACATTTTATTGAAACACTTTATTAAATATTTGTTCAGGTGTCTTTTTTCCTTTATGGGTTATTAGTTCCTTTAGGTCTGGCAATGAACCCAGTATCAGGCACATAGATCATGATTAAGAACAATTTGATCAATTAATGTCTCATGAGAATTTTATATGGCTTAGGAGTTTTTCAAATAGTCATTTCTATGCCTCTTCCTGATAATGTAACATTTTCCTTTTCTAAAAAAAGTTATAATTTAAAGCATACAGCATAATTTCAGTGAAAAAAATTGAGTTGAATTTTATATAAAGATGGAATCTCAATTAAAGAAATCCTAAAAATAATCAATGGGATAGCGCCAAGAGAACTTGCATTTAAGAAATAAATACTGCATTCATTAAAATGATAAGTTCACTTCAGCTGATCTTAAGTTTCTACATCCAGAAAATAAGCAAGTTGAATTAAGTGGATTTTAGTTTGCCCATTCAATTCTCAAATTCCGATTTTAATAACTAACATGTGGTTACTTCATGATGACAACAATTTAAGAAAAGTAACTCAGACATATGCTCTTGTTTTTTGTTGTTGTTGTTGTTGTTGTTGCTGTTCTTAACTTGCAATACATTTTCTATGCTTTTCTCTGACCCTTTAACATTTGAAGACCAAGGAAAGAGAGAAAAATCGATTGTCCAAATATTGACCCACTTTACAAAGTTGGTGCCACCTGACTCTTTAGCCGCTTGAAAGCTGATAATCCCCCTTTCACCACCTGCAATTACTGCGTTGTCTTGAGCTGAAGGCCAGCGATTACCTCCCATGCAGTGCCGATTTCATGAAAAAGCAGTTCAGAGTCACCTCAGAGTCCCCAGTGAGGATGGCTGACTCAAATTTCAGTTTGTGCTTTGATTATGAGTTTTGAAGTACCAGACGTGCTAAGCATAATACAATATATTGTTATCTTTATTTATTAGTCTCTATGAGAATTAATCGTCTTTCACTGATACCAATCTCTCCGTGGTTTATGGCCCCTCTCAAGCTTTGGCTCTCATCTGCCACTCAGAATTTTATCTTTTTTTTTTTTAACTGTCTTTTTTTTTCTTTATGGTTTAAGTTCTAGGGTACATGTGCACAATGTGCAGGTTTGATACATAGGTATACGTGTGCCATGTTGGTGTGCTGCACCCATCAACTCGTCATTTACATTAGGCGTTTCTCCTAATGCTATCCCTCCCCCAGCCCGCCACCCCCCAACAGGCCCCAGTGAGTGATGTTCCCTGCCCTGTGTCCAAGTGATCTCATTGTTCAATTCCCACCTATGAGTGAGAACATGCAGTGTTTGGTTTTCCGTCCTTGTGATAATTTGCTGAAAATGATGGTTTCCAACTTCATCCATGTACCTACCTGCAAAGGACATGAACTCATCCTATTTTATGGCTGCATAGTATTCCATGGTGTATATGTGCCACATTTCCTTAATCCAGTCTATCATTGATGGATATTTGGGTTGGTTCCAAGTCTTTGCTATTGTGAATAGTGCCACAGTAAACATACGTGTGCATGTGTCTTCATAGTAGCATGATTTATAATCCTTTGGATATACACCCAGTAATGGTATCACTGGGTCAAATGGTATTTCTAGTTCTAGATCCTTGAGGAATCGCCATACTGTTTTCCACAATGGTTGAACTAGTTTACACTTCCACCAACATTGTAAAAGCATTCCTATTTCTCCACATCCTCTGCAGCACCTGTTGTTTCCTGACTTTTTAATGATTACCATTCTAACTGGCATGAGATGGTATCTCATTGTGGGTTTGATTTGCATTTCTCTGATGACCAGTGATGATGAGCATTTTTTCATGTGTCTGTTGGCTGCATAGATGTCTTCTTTTGAGAAGTCTGTTAATATCCCTTGCTCACTTTTTGATGGGGTTGTTTTTTTCTTGTAAATTTGTGTAAGTTCTTTGTAAATTCTGGATATTAGCCCTTTGTCAGATGGGTAGATTGCAAAATTTTTCTCCCATTCTGTAGCTTGCTTGTTCACTGATGGTAGTTTCTCTTGCTGTGCAGAAGCTGTTTAGTGTAATTACATCCAATTTGTCAATTTTGGCTTTTGTTGCCATCACTTTTGGTGTTTTAGTCATGAAGCCCTTGCCCATGCCTATGTCCTGTATGGTATTGCCTAGGTTTTCTTCTAGGGTTTTTGTGGCTTTAGATCTAACATTTAAGTCTTTAATCCATCTTGCATTAATTTTTGTGTAAGGTGTAAGGAAGGAATCCAGTTTCAGGTTTCTACATATGGCTAGGCAGTTTTCCCAGCACCATTTATTAAATAGGGAATCCTTTCCCCATTTCTTGTTTTTGTCAGGTTTGTCAAAGATCAGATGGTTATAGATGTGTGGTGTTATTTCTGAGGCCTCTGTTCTGTTCCATTGGTCTATATCTGTTTTGGTACCAGTACCATGCTGTTTTGGTTACTGTAGCCTTTTAGTACAGTTTGAAGTCAGGTAACATGATGCTTCCAGCTTTGTTCTTTTTGCTTAGGATTGTCTTGGCAACGTGGGCTCTTTTTTGATTCATATGAACTTTAAAGTAGTTTTTTCCAGTTCTGTGAAGAAAGAACTGAATCTATAAATTACTTTGGGCAGTATGGCCATTGAATCTATAAATTACTTTGGGCAGTATGGCCATTTTCATGATATTAATAATTTCTGTCCACGAGCATGAAATATTCTTCCATTTGTTTGTATCCTGTTTTATTTTGTTGAGCTGTGGTTTGTAGTTCTCCTTAGCCACAGACAGCCAATTATTGAGCAGCTATTGGATTAATGCTGGTTATTATTAACAGAAGAAAGTATTTCTGTAACTGAGTGCAATATCCAAAATTACCAGAAGAATCATGCAAAACATTCTTTTTCTGATAGTGGAATATTAATTTTTGCTTTTGTTAGTGAAGATAGAGTAAGAATATGTAGAAAGAAGTATAAAAAGGTACAAATTGCTATCTAGCCAGCATCACTTTTCTTATAAAAAACCCAGGGAAAACTTGAGGCTCTTTGCCTTACTTTTCTTCCTCCTTTCCCTCTCCCAAATCATTGCAGGAACACTGTTGGAAAACTAGAGAGGTCAAACAAAAAGATAATTTGGTATCTCCCCAATACTTCCCTTGTCCCCCCCTCCCACCCCCATATAACTATTGTTAAGTTTATCCAGCTACACTCAGATCTTTCTAAAATACAATAGTAACAAGTCAGTTTCCTTCAGGGATTCTCAGATGTTCTCAGGATCAAGTTCGGACTCCTTAGCATGGCTGAGATAGGCCATGAGCTGGTCCTTGCACATGGCTCTATTCATCATCTCTTTCTTTCTAGGTCAAAGTCACCAAACATTGATTCACTAGAAACGAATTTGATCAAAAAATCAATTATCCTTAAGATACTCCAAATACTAATTTTCCAAAAAATGTGTTAAAAAAAACTATAAACTTTATGGCAGTTTATATTAGATGGGATTTTCAAACAACTTCTGATGATTTCTGCAATGCTTTAGTTGACTGGTTTTCATTTTATTGTTTTCATAGCAGCATTTTAGGGAATTGAAATTCAATTTTACAATTATAATTAATCAATCTACTGATTTAATATGGCATAGGATGAGGAGAGGCAGCTTTTCATTGTGGGAGGTGTGTGGTGGTGCTGGGATCAGGGGTTTTACGAAAAGATCTCTAGCAACTGAGTAATAGGAGGGAGCCAGCCATGAAAAGCTCTAGGGGAAGAATGTTTCTAATTCTTTGATAAAATTTAAGGAGATTTAAAAAGTAATGTTTATAGCATTTGATACCTTTGATAGCAATTCGCATAGCCCTGCCCTAGCTGTAAAGAAAGCAAGAGAATGGAGTAACTGGAATTTTTACCTTTTCTAGCAGGAGGCAGGTTCTCGCTCATTAGAAGACATCCCCGTTGAAATAGGATTCAGATGGAAGTTGCCAAAAGAATAATAAATGTCAATGTGGTAGCAATTGGGAGAAAGAGAGGAAACCAAAGGGTAAAGTGATTTAAAATCACATATAAACACAGCTTTTCATTAGTTTTCAGTTAGTTTAACCTTACAAAGTCAATTTACTCAATTGTCAGCAGTGAGCCAAAGTTCTGTATTTTAGGTACTTTAAATTTATGATTTGGGGAATGAAGATTTCTTGTGAATTTCAAACTGCTTCAACTAAAAAGGTAAACTAAATGGTGAAAAAAAAAATCCTTAAAGGCTGTTGCAACCATTTAAGGGAAGTGATTTGCTATAGTATTTGGAGAAAGTTCATTAAGTTTTTGGTAAACTGAAAAACAGGCAAATTGATCAATATTGATAATACTGAGTGAGAACTGAATTTTGGCAAGTTCCACAAGTTGCTTTCTTCTCTGTGCCATAAAACAGGAGTCCCCAGCCCCCGGGTCATGAACTGGTAGTGGTCTGTGTCCTGTTAGGAACTGGGCCACACAGTAGGAGGTGGGTGTTGCAGGGGGAGGGGAGGTGAGTGAGCCAGGCTTCATCTGTATGTACTTACAGCTGCTCCCCATCGCTTGCATTACCTCCTGAACTCTGCCTCCTGTCAGATCAGTGGCAGTAATAGATTCTCATAGGAGTGTGAACCCCACTGTGAACTTCAGATGTGAGGGATCTAGGTGGCATACTCTATGTGAGAATCTAATGCCTGATGATCTATCTCTGTCTCCCCTCACCTCAAGATGGGACTGTCTAGTTGCAGGAAAACAAGCTCAGGGCTCCCACTGATTCTACATTATGGTGAGCTGTATAATTATTTCATTATGTATCATAATGTAATAATAATAGAAATAAAGTACATAATAAATGTAATGTGCTCGAATCATCCTGAAACTACCTCCTAACCCTGGTCTGTGGAAAAATTGTTTTCCACAAAACCAGTCCCTGGTGCCCAAAAAGCTGGGGATGGCTGCCATAAGGCATGCTTTTTTCTCTGGTAAAAAAAACCTCTGACCTCCTTCCTGACCTCTGCACATGACGTTTGCAGACCACAGGTCTCTTCCTGTGACCCATCTCTATTTTCACAGCTCTTCCATTTCTTATCTTTCCTACCCAGTAGGCCAAGTGTATATACTTTTCCATGTTATGGAGTTGCTGGGGGTAATAATCCCAATCATTTGAGCTTGAGCAAAGAAACAAATGATTTCTTTGAGAGTCTTGATGGTCTAAGGCCTGGCTTCTAGAATAGGAAGAGAAAGGCCTTCAGAGGGTGGGACACTTAGAGCTATCTCCCCAAACCCTAGAGTTTTTGCCAGTTTCTTTGGCAGATGGTCTTAGATCCCAAGCACATGATATAGATGTTCTTTCAATGGCCAGGTAGCAAGGAGTTGGTGAGGAAGTTGGCTACTGGCTGGAACACAGGCAGCAGACTGGCTTGGACTGGCTGCTGACATTGCTGCCCTGATGAGCCCCATAGCAGGCATAGGATTGAGATCAGGGGATTGAGTCTCTAGTTGCTCTAAACTCTGGTATCTGTCTCTAAAGGTCATTAATGATACAACAGCACTATTGCAGAGGGTATATGTCTGTCCTTAAAGAGGAAAAAGGTGTGTGTGTGTGTGTGTATATATATATATATGAAGGAGCTTATAGTTTAATTGCATATATGAGTATATACATATATAATTATGTATGTGTATATATATAATTATAAGTATATAATAACATATGTATAATTGTTTATGGTATGTTGGTCTTCTCCATTAGACTGTAAGCTCCTGAAGTCATATTTATTTTTTCTTAAACTTTATACACTGAAGGCCTAAAAGCATGTTTGACACATAAGAGATGCTTAGTAAATACTTGGTGAGTGAATGAATACACCCCAAACAACCTCAAGATTCAATACACAATTCAGTGTATTGTTTAATTGATTTAATTGAGAATCACTTATGATGAAAGTTATTGTATTAGTCTGTTTTTATACTACTGATAAAGACATACTTGAGACTGAGCAATTTACAAAAGAAAGAAGTTTATTGGACTTACAGTTTCATGCGACTGGGGAGGCCTCACAATCATGGTGGAAAGTGAAAGGCATGTCTCACATGGTGGCAGACAAGAGAAGAGAGCTTGTTCAGGGAAACTCACCTTTTTGAAACCATCAGTCTCATGAGACTCATTCACTCTCATGAGAACAGTGCAGGAAAGACCCACTCTCAGAATTCAATCACCTTCCACTGGGTTCCTCCCATGACATGTGGGAATTGTGGGAGTTACAATTCAAGATGAGATTTGGGTGAGGACATAGCCAAACCATATCAGTTATCAAATACATACACACTGCCAATAACTTATAAAAATTGTCATAAAAATAAATTATGCATGTATATTAAAATATAGGCAGACATACACTATGATGCTGCTAACAGTTTTAAACCAAGTCATTTAAAATGCAATACTTCTATTTCTCTAATGGTCCCTGGTACCCAGAAGATTGAGGACTGCTGTCATAAGGCATTCTTTTCTTTTTGGTAAGAACTTCTACTAGTTCTCTAATGGTCCCACTAGTTTAAAATGTTAAAAAATATCAAATTCCAATATTTTTACTCATTTCTACATACACAGTTCCCAAGGTATCACCTGAAGGTCAATAAATATTTGATGAAAGTATAAAATAGCTTTATATGACTGCTTAGGCAAATCACACATAGCCTGAGGGTGTATGAATTTGGCTTTTAGAGGTAGGAAGAAAGAGTTTACTTTTCCATGTGCCTGACTATGGAGAATCAAATTACAAACATCTTTCTTATTTCTTCCCTGTATTAATTTTCTATTGCTGGGTAACAAATAACAAGTTTAGAGGCTTAAAACAATACCCATTCATTAACCCAGCTCTGTAGGTCAGAAGTCCTTCACAGCACGACTGGATTCTGCTGAAGAAGACTGAAATCAAGATATTGTTCATACTGAGTTCTCAAATGGAGACCCTGGTGGAAAATCCACTTCCAAGTTCATTCTCTTAGTTGGCAGAAATTAGTTGCTTGAGCTTGTCGAACTGAGGTTTCCATTTCTTTGCTTGCTGTCAGATAGGGGCTGCTGTCAATCTCTAAGGTCACCCACTTCCTTGCCACGTGGCTCCTTCCATCTTTAAGTCTGCAATGACATGGTACAGTAAATTCTTCTTGTGCTTCAAATCTCTGATTTCTTCTGTCTCTCATCTCTAGATGCAGATTTAAAGGACTCTTGATGAGGTCATGCTCACCTGAATAATTTGTGACTCTTAAGGTCAACTGATTTGGGAACTTAATCACATTTGCAAAATCCATTTTGCTATATATGTAACATAGACATAGGAGTGGTATCTCATGAAAATCATGTGCCTCTATAACTCTTCAGTCAACAACAGACTGCGTATCGACAGTGGTCCTATCAGATTGTAATACTGTATTTTTATTATACCTTTTCTATATTTAGATATGTTTAGAGGCACAAGTACTTACCATTGTGTTGCAGTTGCCTACAGTATTCAGGACAGTAATATACTATATAGGTGTACAGCCTAGGAGCAACAGGCTATACTATATAGCTAGGTGTATAGTAGGCTACACCTTCTAGGTTTGTGTGAGTACACTCTATGATGTTAGCACAAGATGAAATCACCTATCAGTGCATTTCTCAGAACATATCCCTGTCATTAAACAATGCATGACTGTCTATTCACACACTCTGTCCACACTTGAGAGGAGGAGACTACATAAGGGTAAGGGTCATTGAAGATCCTCTTAGAAACCTGCCTATGACATTGCCTTACATCAGGGCGTTGGCTTGAGCTCAGGTGTTGTCAATAGTGTGTGTGTGTGAGGGGGTGTGCGTATGTGTGGTGTGTATGTGTAAGAGTCTGTGATGTGTCACACATATGATGTGTGAGAGGTTGGATTATTCTGACCTCTGAGGTCAGTTCAATTGGTCCATAATCCAAGGATCATCTGCAATGGCACCATTTTAAAATATGAATATATTTTCATTGTCTCGTCTCTTGGATGGCTTCTGCTCTTTTTTTTTTTTTTTTTTAACCCACTACTCTTTCTTTACCAATTTAAAATATTTTGTGATCTGAAAGCCTTTCACGTTTCCCTTGACTGTCTTTTCATATAAGAAGACAATGACACATACTTCATCTGGTGGAAATAGCTGGGTCTAAAAATTGGAGGCCTAAGAATATGAGCACAATTTCTCTTCATGATAATCCCTTTGGAAGCTGTAGTGCCTAGGGGAAGTTTGTTAATTAGTTTTCCATGGAATTAAAGTTCAGTGATTTCAAGATCTGTACAGAGTTTTGATTGCCAATATTTTTCCTGAGATATATTCCTATCAGCATATTTGGAATAATAAAAGGTCATTAGAAAAAGTGATGAAAGATTAGTTATAACCCTGGAGGTGTGAAATGATATGTTATCTAGGAAGAGACTTTAATCCTGTTATTTTTGAGTAGAAGATCATCTGTTGGTAGTGGGGTCTAGAATTTCAAACTAGTAAAGCAGAGAGCCTTATTCTACCATAAGGGTTCTTTACTCTCATCCATGAGCTTTCAAGGTTCACAGACGGGCTTCAAGGAAAGCCAGGAACTTTTTGAAATTGAATGTGAAGTCTGAGTTTGCATGTGTGTGTTCATGTTCTAGAGAGGAGCTAATGATATCCTTAGATTGAGTCATAGGTCCTGTTCACCAAAATGATTAAAAGCCACCAGACTAATTGGAGGACCATTTTTCAAGGAAATTAAAGCTCACAAAGGTAAAATGACTTGCCTGAAATCACAAAACTAATTTGCTTGTTGCATAACAGAGATTACATTTTTAGGCTCCTGATGCCCATTCTAACCATTCTAACGTATTATTACTGCATTTTATCCTGACAGAGCCTTTTAAGGCCACAGATGCGTGACAGTTGTATTTTAACAAAACCAGGGTTACACTGTTCCTTTGGAAGCAGTTGCTTAGATACATGGCATCCTTTAAAAAAAAAAAAAAGTGAGCTGAAAGTGGGGAAGGATGGGAAAAGGTATACTGGACTGGGACATACATATATATTGCCTTATACATAATAAAATGCAAACAATAGCTGTTGAATAAATGAGTAGTATGGAGTGTTCTGTTCATAAAAGAAACGTATATGAGGGGGGCCTGCTTTTTCACTGGAACGCTGCTAGTTACTGCTGGAACTGCTATGAAAATTACTTTTGAGGAAACACATTTTTTAGATAAAAGGAGGTGAAGCACATGGACTAATTATGAAAAGTATATTAGTGATGATGATGATAATGATAATAAAAATATTTGAGTGACTATGATGTTATGATGTACCAGGTATGGCTATGCTAAATGATTTATCTAAATTAATTTAATTTAACTATTGCCTACACCCCATGATCTAGATGTTATCACCCTATCTACAGATGAGAAACTGGGATACACAAATGTTAATTAACCTCCCAGGGTCAGAGTTAGTAAATGACACAGCAGAATTTCTAACCTGGATGGATTGACAAAAACTTGTGCTCTAACCTGTATGCACAAGGTTCACTCCCAATATATTGGAATATAACATTGGGATAGTTGAGTTTTTAAGAATTGAATAGCAAAAGCAATATTATTTTTCAAGACAACCTTACTAAACTCCCCTCCCTGAAATATACACATACAAATTTTTACAAGTTTGTACAAGATACAAGTTTATCTTTAGGATTTTTGTCAACATTCACTGTATGTTTTCCTTTTGTTTACAGTTTTCCTTTGAGTCCAGGATCAGCTGAATTAACAGGAAAAAATATATTATTACTGAAGTCTGTTAATGTAAAAAATAAATACATGGAGAAATCCCTAGAAATATCAAAACCATCAAATGTTAGTCCTTGGGATCAAAGGTGGTAGAAGTGGGTACGTTTTTAAGCTGAAATAACTGTCTATTCCTATTTGGTGCAAGAAATCTAGGTTCTCCACTCAAACAACATGTGACTTTCCATTTATTCTTAGTGCTTACATGTGACATAGGCATTTAATCTACAGATTTTATTTAAACCTCACTTTATATACAAATAAAAATGCACACAATAAAGTACACAACTCATGAGGGTTTTTAAAAGTTTTGTTCTGACAACTTTCAGGACAACTTGAATTTGGGTCCAGGGATATGTGTTTGGCAGATAGTGATGGCAGAGTGGATTCAACAGTGACCTAGTTATTTGGTGTGGCTCTACCTTTGTGTGCCAGTAATAGGAACCAACAGCACGGCCAACCTGTTCAGGCTAGTTTATATTCAAAAGTATCACGAGGAAAACATGGGTGAACCAGCTGTTCTAGTGAATTTACACAACACCGTCAGGAGACCTGGTGTCCCCACTGCCATGGGAGACATTAAAATATCAACAACAGCTGTCTGAATGTTCCTGAAACAATGCAAAAATAGCTGTGAAAAATGGTGATGATTTGCTGGGATTGATTGTGAATTCCAACCCAAGCTTGGCTATTATACAGGCAAGGAGACGGTGAATGGCCTGGGTTCCTGGCTGGCCTTTGCTTCACAAGATGTGTTCTCCGCCAAGTACTTTACTTCCCCATCTCCTCACTCCCCTAGTGAAAGGGTGGGACAGGATTCGTGACTTCAGTGAGGAGTTGCAGGGAGTGAGGTCAGCCTCCCTCCACCACCCTCAAGTTATCAGAAATAGGATGAGGGGAGAGTAATTTAAAAATATATGTAATTAATAGTTAAGTAAAATTATTGTAAAACATCTAAATGTTTTTATAATACACAGTTTAGAAAAAGTATAAGATATTCATGTTTCTCAATAGGAAACACGAGTTTTCAAGTTGAGAATTGGCCCATTAGAGAATTCATTTTAGTTCTGAGTTGAGAGTTTGGCCAGCAGCTGGGGGAAATGAATTCCCTTCCCTCCTTGAGCCAGTACATAAAGGAATTTGGAATATTCTTAGATATTTATCTTGTATCCACCATGTATCAGGAGCTATCAAGTTTGAGGATATAGTAGTGAACAAAAGAGACCAAAATCCCTGCCCCCAAGAAGCTAACATTCTAGATAACAACTACGATAAAGACATAAATTAAGTGATATGTTAGTGTAAAGGATGCTGTGAAGTCCTGCCCAGGTCTCCCTTCAATGAAGAACCTGCTGATGGCTGCTGGTAGGGCTGCCACAGATGACTTTAGTGTTTGGATGAACGGAGGTAGGATGGTGAACTTCCGGGTTCTTCTTCACCACCAACTCTTCCCGTGTGTGCGAGAATGCAGCTGACCCCCGGGAAGGTGCAGATTAATCAGGCATGCACCAGGTGATGTCAATCCGAGGAGACCAAGATTTACCTGGTGGCACCTGCGGAGCGGCCCCCCTCCCCCGACATGCCCGTGCCCCGCCTATTGCCCTTCCAC
>NC_045437.1:50974785-51039583 GCF_002776525.5 Piliocolobus tephrosceles
CCTACTCGCTGGTTCTTTTGTGCCCGCTGGGCTGGTCTTAGAAAAACAAATCATTTAGTACTTACAGGGATTGCCTCAGCTTCAGAGAGCTGCCTTTTCCAGTGCAAATCCAATGACTGATTTAGGACTGGAAGATCTGGCCTGAGCTCTGGACAGCAGGAGCCTGTGCTGAAGAGTCATTTCCTTTCTCGCTTCAGGACTGCCATGGGATTGGCCAAGGATTTCACTGAGATCTGCGTGACAGCTCGACTTTTCCCTTTGCCCATTCCTGCTTTTGTCTCCTTTCCACACAAGACTAGGATGAGGCTGTAGTGGATGGAGCTCATTGGATGCAAAATTTATAGACAGCCTCACTCCCAGGGTCATGCAGGTGCAGAGCTGCTCAGGGATTACATCTTATTTCAAAGTAAAACATTTTAAAAAATACAAGTGACCCTCAAATGCTGCATCATAGTTTTAACTTGGTGAAGATGCTTTAAGCAACAATTCAAATCAAAATTTAGATTAACTTTCAATCCTATATGATGGCATAAATGCAAATAATTTAATTTGAGATATCAGTTCAGTAAATAAAGAAGTCTAGATTCTAACTCAGGTTTTCTGGCTCCAAAGGTCCTGCTGTTTCCATGAGTACAATGTTGGAAGGCAATTCCTGCAGTAGGGTCCACCTGTGAATCTACATTTTGGTTCTTAGAGTTTTCTCTCCATGAATCAACAGGTCAGCCGAGTGGAGCTCTGACCCTAGAAAAAGAAGTTAGACATTATAAAAAAAAAAAAAAAAAAAAAAAAAAAAAAAAAATTAAAGTACCCTCCCAACCCTCTTCAAGATATCATTATCAAATTTTATAAAAATAATTCAATTAAGTACCAGATAGTCCCGTTTTATTTTTTAGGAGCTCAGTTAAATCCTTCAGAATTATCTGGTGTATGTGTGAAAAATATTGTATTCTTGAATTGAATTTGCATTTTTTACTTAAAAAATAAAATATATTTCTCCAAATATGAACCATTGAATTTCCAGAGTAGATACATACAATAAACTGGGGTACCCTGTTTAGATGGAAACCCCATTTGAAGAAAAAAGAAAAAAAAGCTATCCATGTACTTTAGTTTTTTTTTCCCCCACACAAATACATTTGCCCAAAGAAGGTCATTTTCACTGACTAGCATTTTGTCAGAAAATCTGAAGGACTTAAGTGTAATTCTGTGAATCTGCTGGCCAAAGTGTGATACCTGTTGTTCCCTAAAACCAGTGTGACCCTTGTCCACAGGAAATGCTCCAGAGACTACTATGGGAATTATAGACTAATACTAACTCTCATCACCGAAAAACCGGTGGATTAACAACATTTAAAAATAGTCATTATAGGCCAGGTGCAGTGGCTCACACCTGTAATCCCAGCACTTTGGGAGGCTGAGGCGGGCGGATCACAAGGTCAGGAGATCGAGACCATCCTGGCTAACACGGTGAAACCCCGTATCTACCAAAAATACAAAAACAAAACAAAACAAACAATTATCCATGCGTGGTGGCAGGCACCTGTAGTCCCAGCTACTCAGGAGGCTGAGGCAGGAGAATGGCGTGAACCCGGAAGGCAGAGCTTGCAGTGAGCCGATATTGTGCCACTGCACTCCAGCCTGAGTGACAGAGTGAGACTCTGTCTCAAAAAAAAAAAGTCATTATACATTTGTCAACACCTATAGAACGTATAACACAGAGTCAACCCTAATATAAACCATGGACTTTGGGTGAATGATGTGTCATGTGAGTTCATAGACTGTAATGAACATACCACATACCACAGTGAGGGGTGTTGATACTGGGGGAGGCTCGGTGTGTAGGGGGTGGGCAGAGGCACATGGGAACTCTGTAGTTTCTGCCCAATTTTGTTGTGAGCCTAAAACTACTCTAAAAATTAAAATATATTAAAAGTAAAAAAAATAAAAACAGGAGTAGAGCAAGTAAAAATATTGTGATGAACTGATTCATTGAACACGCATAGCCTCCAGACCCACTCTGACACTGGAAACTCATTGATCCTTTGTGCCTCTCTCCTTTACTCTCCACTGTGACTCCTCTAGGCCCCTTTTCCTCTTAAGCTGCTGTTTCTGCTTCCCATAACCATAGTCTCCTCTCAACCAAAGCCTGTTCTGCCTTCCAGACGATCAGACTCTCTTCCCACTCTCACACTTACTGGCCCTGAATCGCCACTCATTTTCCCTAGAATCCTGGAGGAAGAGACTCTTCCCTTGAGGTCCTGTAAGGTTAACCCCTTCATATGCTTTCTGGATTGAATTGTAATCCCCCCAAATTCATGTCCACCTGGAACCTCAGAATGTGACTTTATCTGGAAATGGGATCTTTGCTGATGTTATTAGTTAAGAAGCAACATACTGGATTAGCGGGCATCCTAAGTCCAAAGTCACTACCATTCTAGCAAGAAGAGGAGAGGACATACAGAGTCACAGGACATGGTGTGAAGTAGCCCATGTGAAGATGGAGGTAGAGACTGGAGTGACGCTACTACAAGCCAAGGAATGCTGAGGATTGCCAACCACAATCAGAAGCCAAAAGAGGCAAGGAAGGGTTTCTTCCTTAGGGTCCACAGAGAGAACACAGCCCTGCCAGCACCTTGGTTTTGGACTTAGAACCTCCAGAACTGGGAGAGAATTAATTCTGTCATTTAAAGCCACTTAGTTTGTGACATTTTGTTATGACAGTCCCAGGAAACTAGTATAGAGTTTAACAATAGTAGTGATTCTTTAGAACTCCACATCCGTTATTACTATTCTTTGCACCTTCAATTTCTCCTCGTGCTCTTTCACTTGTCTTCATTCATGTTCAGTCTATCCTAATATAATTATTTTTCTGTGAGACGGGGTCTCATTCTGTTGCCCAGGCTGGAGTGTAGCAGCACAATCACTGCAGCCTCAACCACGTGGGCTCATGCAATTCTCCTGCCTCAGTCTCCTGAGTAGCTGAGACCACAGGTGTGTGCCACCACACCTATTTTTTAAAATTTTTTGTAGAGATAGGTGATTTGTTTTTCTAAGACCAGCCAAGTGGGCACAAAAGAACCAGCGAGTAGGCAAGGCTAAAAGCAAAACTGCAAATTTATTCTTTGGTCATCTAGCTTCAGGGACCGGAGCTGGGGGAAGGGGGGGGGGGTTTCTAATACAGTCCCGACAAGAGTGGGGGCTGAGAAAGCCCGCCCCCGGCGCATCTGCTGGGAGCGACTTTTCTAGGAGTGGAAGGGCAATAGGCGGGGCACGGGCATGTCGGGGGAGGGGGGCCGCTCCGCAGGTGCCACCAGGTAAATCTTGGTCTCCTCGGATTGACATCACCTGGTGCATGCCTGATTAATCTGCACCTTCCCGGGCGTCAGCTGCATTCTCACACACATGGGAAGAGTTGGTGGTGAAGAAGAAGAACCCGGAAGTGCACCATCCTGCCTCCATTCGTCCAAACAATAGGGTCTGCCTATATTGCCTAGGGTGGTCTTGAACTCCTGGGCCCAAGTAATCCTTCTTCCTTGGCCTCCGAAAGTGCTGGGATTACAGGCATGAGCCACCAGGCCTGGTCATTAAAAAAAAAAAAACCAAAAAACTCTCAATTTTGGCTTGTCTTGACAGTCCTTCAATAAACTGCTTCCATTTCTCACTTCCAAATACCTTCTTTTCTTTGTGATACTAAATTCCTAAATATACTTAAATCCTCTTCAAAACTATCGTGTATCATAGCAAGTTCTCACTATTCTGGTTTTCTGTTCTAGGCTTTCCTTAATTTCATCCTGAACTTCTCAGACTCCTTTACATGTTTGCTGTAACCAGACAATACCACTTCCGAGTCTTCTCTCATGCTACTTCCCTTTTATTTCTGGAATGCCTGGAAGCTCTCTGCAGTCTTCCCTTTGCTCTGTCTCTATAAAGCCTACTTAGGTTTCAAGACTCAACTCGAGGGCTCTCTTCTCTCTGAAGATTTGTCCTTCTTCTAATACACTTGTTTCTTTATATTCTGAACTCCTTTTATAGTGTTAGTCACCACCACATTTACGTATCTTCTTGCTTACTAATCATTTTGTGACTTCTTTTAACCCATTTGACTTGATTTCAAGGTGTTTAGTACCAAAGACCATGCCTTTATACTTCTTTCTCTCCCCTCCTAGAGTTGAGCACAATGATGAACACACATTAGGATTTAAATAAATTCACCTTCGTAAGTTCCAGGGCAGTCATGGACTATTCAGCAAACATAGACAATGATTTTTGTTAGGAGACAATATGCTTTATCTACTAGAATTCTCTGAGGGGGTCAATAAGCATACGGACATCATTTCTTAAACTTTTCAAAAGCCTTGACAATGTTCCACACCAGAGGTTATTTAAAGATAAAAATGAGTCATGATGAGATTGTGGGGAATGTTTTGTCATGGTGAGGGAACTGGCTTAGGGATCGGAAACAGCCTGAACCACTGCTTCTAGTAACGAATTCCATATGTTTACAACCTTCCACTCAGAGAAAATGGGGCCCTTCTCTGAAAAGGAAGGTCATATGGAGGGGAACCTCAAAAGGGTGCACATCTGTTTTATTTAGCATGTTTGGGAAGACAGCTCACAATGAAATCTTTCTTAGAAACAGAGTGTCAATCAAAAGAGGGAACGCTTGAGAAAGCTTTGGTAGGGTACATGTCATCAAAGATGTGACCAATGAGTCTGTGTCCTGGCAATGACAAGAGAGAACCTTAGAGAAAATGCAACATAGGCTAGTTTTAGGAGGTAATGAGTTCTGAGCTATCTGTTACTAGCAAGCAAGGGAACCAGGACATTCGGTTCTCTGGAGAGGCTAATCATTTGGCACCTCTTCAAACAGTGTTAAAGTATTTGCTAAACACTTACTTAGAAGAAAGGCCTAAGGCTGCCTGGGGAAAAAGCCAAGAAGGCAGCAGCTCTAACTTCTTCTCTGTTGTCCTGAGACATTCATTTCAACCCCAAAGTTGCATACCCATATCATTGGAAACAAAACAACAACTCTGCAGTTGACTGAACCCACCTACCTCAGGGAGTGTCTACTGTAACTCTATTAGGAGTTCTGGGCTCTCACCTCCTCACCATTGCTATTCCAATAGTGTACTATTGCTATTCCAAATGGACTTCTATTGCTATATTGCTACTCCAAAGAATATTGCTATTCCAAATGTACTCCTATCTGATAAAAGAAACTTTAACATAACAGTTGTTTGTTGCTAGAAATTAGTCTTGGGAGGAAAAGAGAATACACAAACAATTTGAAAGATTTGAACGATCTGAAAGAAAGGGGCTTTATGGCAGGAGAAAGGATGACTCCCACCTGAAGTAAAAGATGGACTATAGAACCATCTCGAGCCACTGTACTAATACAGGTAAGATAGGCCTGGGATCACTAGACCTGATGTAGACATTTCCAGGGGTTGGCAAGATGTTAATAGCTGTGGGACTAGGTGTTGCAGCCTTTGCAGTTGTATGTTTTACAGCTGCATATTTCAAGGCTGGAAACTTCTGCAACAAGTAGTCACAGAACATGTGAAAATTTCAACCCCTAGCCTTTCATACTCCTATAAGAAGGATTTAAACAGGCAAAATGGGTAGGCGGGAAGCTAGTCTTATTTTAGGTGGAAGCCCATCTGCTGGTAAAGCTGAGATTAGAATGGTTCATATAAAAATCATGATTTCAAATTTAGCAGATAACAATGACTCTCTTGTTTAGCAGCCCAAATATACAAAGCAGAAGTCATGCTAGATTGAGCACCAAACAGTGATGTGCAAGGAGAAAGCAGAGCCTTTTCATTCTTTCTTTTTATTAAAAAAAAAAAAAAAAAAAAAAAGCATCCTATACAATGATCACATCCATTTCTTTTCAGGCAAGTTAACAGCAAATGATTAGCACAGACAAAAGAATTGAAGGAAGGAAGAAGCCGAATCCTTGGTGGTGAGTACAGAAGAGGAATTTGCCCTTGGCAGGGCCCTCGTGATAGAGGAGAAGCTGAGTCAGGGATTCAGGGAACTGAGCAAGGAACAGATGGCCGCGCTGAGAGCAGTAATGACTGGACTTTCCGATGGCATCGAAAAGGGCTTTTTTTTCCCCTCTCAATAACCATGAACAGATATTTTAACAAGTGGCAAATATTAGAAAGAATAATTAATCTTTCCAGCTGAAAATAATTATAACAGGAGTACAAATAAGATTCCAAAAGTAGGAAGCTATACAATTACTTCCTCAATACAAGCACCTGTTTAACCTCGTAGAGCAGGCACAATGTAATAGTCAATGTGCTGCATCGCGGGGACACCCTATTGGACAAGGCACTGCCCTCGACTTCATGGAACTCACCGTGAAACTCCTTGTGAGAGGGACAGAAGCACAAACATGCATATAGGAAGCCTTCAGTGGCCTCCTTTACCCCCATCCCCATTCACTATTCTCTCCACTTCAAGCCTGTGGCATCTTGGTCCATCTTTCCTTATAGCACAGGTTACATTGAATTTCGGCTGCTTGTTTCCTTGGAGCTCCTTAAAGTTCTACACTGTATTTTGCAGAATACATGTTCATTGGCTAGTTAATTAAATTAATGGAAGAAGCATATCTCTCAAGGGGATTTGAAACACCATACAAAAATACCTAAGAGTGACAGAGTAAAAACTAAAACAGTGCATAAATAAATAAAATCAGTATACAGAGAAAACAGGTTAGAAAAAGTAAGATATATCCAGAGTAAGAAGATACTTTTTTTAAAAAAGAAAAAGAATATTAAAATTTGAATTTTTTATAGAGACAGATTCTCCCTATGTTGCCCACGCTGGTCTCAAACTCCTGGCCTCAAGCAATCCTTCCTTGACCTCTCAAAGTTCTGGGATTACAGGTGTGAACCACCACCCCTCACCAGAAGAAACTCTTAAACTGAATTTTGCAGGGTGGATGGAGGTTTTGGGGCAGAGAAGTGAGGTTAAAGGAGTTCTAGGCAGGGAGTTCTGGCATGTAGCAAGTTTGAATAGCGATGATGCTGGAAGCTGGGGTGGGGAGGTGGTGCTGATGAGGCTTCAGATTAGTGGGAGCTGCACTGTGGAAGGCTCTACAGAACACTCTGTGGATAGGATTTTATCTTGTGGGAACCTGGGAGCCAAAAAGCATCATGATTGGATCCACATTTTATAAATGTCTCTCTAGCAGCAGGGTGTGGGACAGATAAGAACATAAATTATGAAAGGCTGTCAGTTCCTTCTTTAATCTCAACTCTCCTCAAATCTCTCAGCATGTTTTCTATGAACATCAGAAGGAGACCTCACCTCTTATTTTGCAATTTGTGAAGAGAACAAAAGAGACTATTTGATGTGAACTGTTTGAAATACTTGGCTGCTCCCTCAGTCAACAAGAAGTACAACCACCCTAAAGTTCATTCCTCCTAGCCAATGAAAGAGATACGTCTTTTCCTACCTAAGACTCATTAGTTCACCATATTTGGTCAGGCATGTGGCTTCCCTTCTCTCCTATCATTTGCCCCTTCTTTGTCCTGGCTCCTTCTTAACCAATAAAGCATACCCTTCCTCAGACCCTAGGTTCCCCTCAAATCATAAACTCTCCTTTCTTCCACAGTAAAGTTGCTGGAGATTTTCTACATTCACAGTCTGTATTTCTTCTCTTCTAAGTCACTCCTCAACCAATTTTTATTTGGATTTAATAACAAATTGCTCTTGTCAAGATTCCAGTGACCTCCAAGTAGCTAAGACTAAAGAATACTTCCATTATTATCTTATTCGATACGACTGTAGCATTTTAAACAGTTGACTATTGCCTCCTTGAAACTCTCTCTTCCTTCATTTACTCTTTCCTTTTCCATACAAACAACATTTTTGTATTGCTATATAGAATATTATGATTAAATATAAATATTATAATTACATCCCCAGCTTTTTTTGCAGGCTTAGAATCCCATGCTTATCTCTTAAATGTTTATGTTCTCTAGAAATACTTCTCCAGATCCGAGAAAAAAGATGGATTAAAGGGATACATTTAGGCATTATTAAAAGATGGGTCCATATGAAACCACCATTGGGATGACATTCAATAAGGAAGAAAAAAGAGTAATGATACAATCCTGAAGAATATCAATATTTATGAAATTGGGAAGAGAAACCAGGTAACACAAAGAAGGTGCAATCAGAGGAGCAGATGGACAAAGTAAAAAGAAGCATCGAAAAAGCCATGGATGAAGAGTTTTAAGGGGGAAGTGCCCTTTGGAAAGGCGAAGTACAGTAATACATAACAAGCTCACTAGATGTGGCAATTAGAGTACCAGTGTGGCCTTTGAGGGGACAATTTCAATGGAGTAGTGAAAGCGGAAGAACAGAAGCTCCCTTACACCACTTATACAGGTTACTGAGAGACTGCGAAGTTAGCAAATGGAGACATTAATTTTCTATTTCATTTTCAAAATCCTTGGATGACACAGAGGGAGGGGGAGGCCACAATTTGAGTAGGAATAATGTTAAAGGAGGTCCTTGTCTCAATCTTCTCCTGCTGCTATAACAGAGGGTCTTGGACTGGGTAATTTATAAACAACAGAAATTTATTTCTCACAGTTCTGGAGGCTGGAATGTCCAAGATTAAGGTAACAGAAAATCTGGTGTCTGGCGAAGACGCCCTCTCTGCTTCCAAGATGGCGCCTTGTTGCTGTGTCCTCGCAGGGCAGAAACGATGGAAGGGCAATAGGGACAAATGCTCTGTGAAGCCTCTTTTATATGGGCGTGAATCTCATTCACGAAGATGGAGCCCTCATGACCTAATCACCTTCTAAAAGCCCCACTGCTCTCTTTTTTAAAAATTAATTAATTAATTAATTAATTAATTAAAAATGTTTTTATTTCCATAGGTTATTGGGGAACAGGTGGTGGTTGGTTACATGGGTAAGTTATTTAGTGGTGATTTGTGAGACTAGGGTGCACCCATCACTGGAGCAATACACACTGCACCCTGTTTGTAGTCTTTAATCCCTCACCCTCTTCCCACCCTTTCTCCTTGAGTCAAGGCCCCACCTCTCAATACTATCACATTGGTGATGAAACTTCAACATATGAATTTTGGAAGAACACGTTTAGACCATAGCATCCCTTGATACTGGAGATCTGAACACACTTATAAACCCTAGGCAATCTTAGGAACTGGCAAGAAGTAATCTTACAAAAAATAAAACAAACTGTTAGTTTATACAGAGGTAATTAATAAATAGAGTCCTCATAAAGGGATATTCATTAAAGAATCATTTAAATGAATTGAAGTGCTACCATTTTACTGGATTTTTCTTTGGTCAATGAATGTGACCAAATATTATAAAAATATTTTCTGAGCATTAGCAGGCTTTGTGTATTCAAAGTATTAATGGGATATAACATCATGAAATGTAAGATGAGTTGGCAAGTGTTGATTTAGTGGGAAGGGTCTTGAAATTGGGATCTGGAGACCCAGATCTGTCACCACTAATAATTTAAGCTCTTCAGATCCCTAGTCTTCCATTTCAAGTTGAGGAGAGAGGTTGGCCAAATGGTCTCGTCTTTCCTAGGTATTTTTTGTTTTTTCTTATAATTTTTGTTTTAAGTTCTGGGGTACATGTGCAAGATGTGCGGGTTTGTTACATAGGTAAACATGTGCCATGCTGGTTTGCTGCACCTGTCAACCCATCAATCCCCAGGTATTTTGTAAGGGCTCCTTTCAACTCCAGTAAATTTGGTCGTTTCTCAAGCTAGATTTATCTCATTCCAAGGTCTATGGACATATTCTCCTGGGTCTTTGAGTTCACAATGAAAAGTCCTGAATTTTATATTTTCATTTTGATAACAAAGGAAGGACTAAATTTTTGATAATATGGATAACAAACTCATGTCCGTTGATTTCAGCACCTGCATTTATTTTTGTATTTACAAATGTATTAAATACATGTAGGTTGGCTTTTTGATATCCTAAAAGGATTTCAAGTAAAATTTAATATGTTGGAAAACTTCTCTAGTTACCTGTGATTGTTTGTTCTTTTTTTTTTTTTTTTTTTTTTTGAGACAGAGTCTCGCCTTGTCACCCAGGCTGGAGTGCAGTGGTGTGATTTCGGCTCACTGCAACCTCTGCCACCCAGGTTCAAGCAATTCTCCTGCCTCAGCCTCCCAAGTAGCTGGGACTGCAGGTGCATGCCTCCATGCCTGACTAATTTTTGTATTTTTAGTAAAGACGGGGTTTTACCATGTTGTCCAGGCTGGTCTTGAACTCCTGACCTCAGGTGATCTGCCTGCCTCGGTCACCCAAAGTGCTGGGATTACAGATGTGAGCCACCTGCTCAGGCTAGTTTGTTCTATTTTCAAACTTATAACCTACATTCTGTATCTACCAGTCAATTTATGTTGAATTATTTCATCTCATTAATAACAAAACTTTAATTTTACATCAGTAATTTTCAACTAAAAGGTGTTTTCATAAGGTAACATTTTCATTTATTTCTTTTCTTTTTTTGAGATGGAGTCTCGCTCTGTCACCCCAGCTAGAGTGCTGTGGTGTGACCTGGGCTCACTGTAACCTTTGCCTCTCAGGTTCAAGCGATTCTCCCACCTCAGCCTCCCGAGTAGCTGGGATTACAGGCATCCGCCACCATGCCCGGCTAATTTTTCTTGTGTTTTTAGTAGAGGCAGGGTTTTACCATGTTGGCCAGGCTGGTCTTGAACTCCTGGCCTCAAGCAATTCACCTGCCTTGGTCCCCCAAAGTGCTGGGATTACAGGCATGAGCCACCATACCTGGCCAGGAAAGAATTCCCTTTCTTCCTTCCTTCCTTCCTTCCTTCCTTCCTTCCTTCCTTCCTTCCTTCCTTCCTTCCTTCCTTTCTTTCTTTCTTTCTTTCTTTCTTTCTTTTTTGAGATGGAGTTTTGCTCTTGTTGCCCAGGCTGGAGTGCAATGGCACGATCAGCTCACTGCAACTTCCGCCTCCCAGGTTCAAGCGATTCTCCTGCCTCAGCCTCCCAAGTAGCTGGGATCACAGGCATGCACCACCATGCCCGGTTAATTTTTTTGTATTTTTAGTAGAGATGGGGTTTCTCCATGTTGGTCAGGCTGGTCTCAAACTCCCGACCTCAAGTGATCTGCCCACCTTGGTCTCCCAAAGAAGACTTTCATTTCTTAAGTGATTTAACATATTGATACTTTGACATGACACCATGGAAATAACATATGGCATTAATCTAGCCTCGAGGGCTAGAAGAAGATGCTCAGATCAACCCAAGGTCAAAAGACATTTTGTTGCTCTGAAGAAACAGAATCTTTGCAGAAATTTGAATGAAAAAATGTGGTGGCAAAATGGAGTTTTTACATTACAAACAATACTATAAGTGCGTGCAACTGAAAATAACCTCTGCCATTAACATCAGTACCCTTTTCACATCAAGCGAGAGGATTCCATTTTAATGAAACAACCTGGCTGGGCACAGTGGCTTATGCCTGTAATCAAAGCACCCTGGGAGGCCGAGGCAGAAGGATCACTTGAGACCAGGAGTTCAAGACCAGCCTACAATAAATTACTTTATTTAATTATTATTATTATTATTTTGGTTTGTGGTTTGTACTTAATTTATAATTTTATTTTGATTTGTTAGTTGTATAAAAGCTATAGATATAAGGAGTTTGTGCATGGATTTATGCTTACAGATATTTAAGTAACATTTTGATTAAATAATTTAGGTTACCATGTGTACATTATTAATTTTTTAAGATATACATATATAAGGCTTGAAAATCTGGTTTGAATTATACAGCTCTGTCTATTTCCCTAAATTCCCCTAAGCTAAGAATTGGGAAGCAGACAGTATTGGTGGCTGGGGGATGCTGATGGCACATAGAAAAGCCTAAAAATTGTGAGGACTTCATGGAAATTGCTTCTCCATGGCCAGGCTCACATCCCCAAACAGGGAAAAGCCACAGGGAAAGGGAGTATTAGACCTCAAAACCACTTGGCCAAACTGGAGGAAGCTGAATGAAAGGGGTAGGTTAGGGTGACAATGGAGCAAAAAGAAAAATCAACTGCACCAAGGCAACATTGGGCTTTTCAGGTGTTCAAAGAATCGGGTTTCAAAAGTTAAACATTGATCAGAAATGTACCAAAAGTGGTTTTCGAAAGAACAATTCAAGGCTGGCATGTTAAATGAAGCAGCCAAGAGGACATTGGACATATTTAGCAATGGTCAGACCCTTCAGAGAGGACAGTGTTTAGTTAGCAGCTTTGCCATTCAAGAGAGGAGGAAAACAAAGCCTGATGAAGACAGTGGAAAATGGCATCCAGTAAAAATATGAAAACGGGTTAAGGAAATGTAAGGTGTTTAACTTGGAGAGGAAACATGAAAAATAAGATTTTTCTATGGACAATTCTGCAAAGGGAGATTATACAAAATTGGTGACTGGCAGTTATCCATCTTATGCAATAATAAAAAAGAAGGTGGTCAGCCGTGGTGGTTCACACCTGTAATCCCAGCACTTAGGGAGGCGGAGGTGGGTGGATTGTGAGGTCAAGAGTCCAAGACCAACCTGGCCAAGATGTTGAAACCCTGTCTCTACAAAAACTACAAAAATTAGCCAGGCATGGTGGCAGGCACCTGTAATCTCACCTACTCAGAAGGCTGAGGCAGGAGAATCACTTGAACCCAGGCAGCAGAGTTTGTAGTGAGCCAAGATTGCACCACTGCATTCCAGCCTGGGTGACAGAGTGAGACTCCGTCTCAAAAAAAAGGTATACCCGCACGTCGTGGCTCACGCCTGTAATCCCAACACTTTGGGAGGTCAAGGTGGGAGGATTATTTGAGGCCAGCAGTTCAAGACTAACCCTGGGCAACGTATAAATAAAAAGTAGGACACATCTCAAACAATAGTGATTTAGGTTGGTAACATTTAAGAGAAACCACCTTACAGGGAGCCGGTGGAGAACTCATGGGTTCTTGACAGAAGGTATAGAGATTGTCCCCAGGAGAGCTGGCAATCCGTTTCTTGAGATACAGTTGTGCCAGGATGAAATCTCAAGCCACTGGCTGTTTCTGTGCTTCTCTAAGAGGAAAAAGAGGTCAAGAGTTGAGAAATAACTGAATCCCAACAGGGTGTCAGGAGTGTTAACAGATAGGACTCCACTCTGGGATGTTGAGGAGGAAGGAAGCAGCCAGAGTGTGACCTGGAGAGAACTTCCCTGCTGGTAGGAAAGGGATGGGTCAATCAATCCCAGGTGGCCTGCTGAAAAGGGGAGGTCATGTTTGGAGTTCTCAGAGTGGAAGGCGCTGTGTAAATATTGGGCCATCTTTTTTATTAAGGTCCACATACAGCAAATTAGTTTGAGTATTTGCTAATACTTTCTACTCCAAGTGTAGAGTCAACCCCTCTGGCGGCCACTTCAGGCTCTTCGCAAAGGGCTTGGGTGGGAGGCGAGGTGGTGTTGTTCCTCCCCCTGCCCACCGAGTTTTTAATTCTAGTTGAAGGTTGAAATGCTTCTGTTTCACCAGAGAGCTCCTCAGAAAAAGCACACACACAAAAAAAAGGACCGGGCAAGTGTACCAAAAATTTGGCTTTTTGAAAGGTAGGTTGAGAAATTCTGGCAAGTGTACCTCTTACAGTTTCAAGATGCGTTTAACCATTGAATCAGTGACAATCTCACAGAGAGACCTGGAAAACACAGACCGGTAAAGTACAACACATTTTGGTAATGCTTTCAGTTCTTAAATGATTCTTTTTTTTTTTTTCTTTTTGTTGTTGTTGTTGAGACAGAGTTTTGCTCTTGTTGCCCATGCTGGAGTGCAACGGTGTGATCTCGGCTCACCACAACCTCTGCCTCCCAGGTTCAAGCGATTCTCCTACCTCAGCCTCCCAAGTATTTGGGATTACAGGCATGCCCCACCATGCCCGGCTAATTTTGTACTTTTAGCAGAGATGGGGTTTCTTCATGTCGGTCAGGCTGGTCTGGAACTCCCAACCTCAAGTGATCCACCCGCCTTGGCCTCCCAAAGTGCTAGGATTACAGGTGTGAGTCACCGTACCCGGCTAGGTTCTTAGATGATTATTCTAAAAGTTCACACACTGAGCACAAGTCTCTGAGTTTAGAGAGAACATCATTTCATGGGGATAGTTATTGTGTGAGATATTCTGTGAAAACATTGGAAAATGTGACTTTCCTCATGACATTTGCTGTCTCTGACTTTCCCATGAGGAAAATCTGAGGATCAATGAATTCCCATAAAGTGAACCCCACCACCGCCTCCCATAGGCCATCTGTCTGGACATATGAGTAAGCAAGGACCTGCCTCTGGGAACAGGCTTTTCATTTGCATGTGTTTTATACTTGGAATTGAACTAGGGAGGCAGAAAGGCAGGCTATTCAGGCAAAGCTACAATAACATTTTTAGTACCACATTTACTTGAAATTGGTGTTTTGAGTCTCACTGAGGATATTTTCAATAAACTCAGACTTTGAGAAATTAGAAACAAATTGTTTCTTGAGTAAGTTGGGTCTTCATACTTCGAATTCAAAATAGAACACATCTATAGCTCAAATTATTGATTGTTAACCTAAATCAATTAAAAATTAGTTTAAGTGCTCACAATCTAAAATGATTTTTGACTTTTTGATGAGGTTTCCTGAGGGCTTTTCCTCCTCATACCTTCAAATGAGTAACAAAAAAAAAAAAAAAGAGAGAGAAGAATAACTTACCAGCCAGTGACTGCGTGATGGAGACCTTATCTTGAGCTGTTGCTGCAAGGCAGGAGGGCGGAAGATGAAGGCAAAGGGTGTAGTGAAAAGAGCCCTGGACTAGAGTGGCACACGTGGGCACAGCTGGGCCTTGAGTTCCTCTCTGCCACTTATCAGCTATGTGGAGTCGACTGATTCATGTAACCTCTTTGGGCACAAATTTCCCTGTTTGAAAAAGATCACCTCTAAAATCCTACCTCCCATCTCTACCTAAGCGTCTTTCACTTAGCTCACTTTTACCCGATCCAGTATTGACCTCATCGGCTTGCAGGCTTGTCTCTACAACTTACTCTTCTTCTCCTATCCTCCAGCACAGCGAAGGAAGCCATTGTCCAGCTGGCCATCCGAGAGCAAAGCCACTGGAGCTAACCTAACCTCCTTTCTTTTTTCCTGCTATCATCTGCCTGCCTCTCAATCAGTTAATCACAAAATCTGGTCATTTTTCCTCCTGAGTATCTCTCGACTCTGCATGTCCCGTCCCAGAGCCCTTGCCTCAGGGCAGGCCGGTATCTTTCTGCCACTGCACGCCTCCCTCTGGACTCATCTCATCTCCCATCACTTCTGTGCAAAACTTAATTAACATAATGTTACCTTCGTGATCTGGCTTCTGACCCGCCCCATCTGTCAAAAACTTTCTGCTTTCATTCTGCAGATAGGGGAAGTACTTGGAGCTCGTCAGGTATGCCGCGCTTGCGCACATCTCCATACCTGGGTACATACTTCTTGCCAGCAATTTCCGTCCCACCATTTTGGGTCTGAATAAGCCCATTTGGCCTTTAAGAATCCACTAAGGGATTGCCATTTCTTCCGCGCCTTCTCCGCCCTCTGCCCGTCCTCACACTTCCCTCAGTCTGCATAGTTGCTCCTCTTCTGAGCTTCTGAACTCAGCTTTCAGGGCACATTGGACTTGCCTGTTCACCAAGTCTATCTGCAGCAGACTCTGAAGGCAACTTATCTTTGTATCTCCTGTAGCTGGCAAGTTTCCTGACACATAGTAGGTTCTGAAGTGGCAGGTCAATGAGTACAAGTAGGATAAAGAAAGAACGAGAGCAAGGAGAAGAGGGGAAAGAAAGGGAGGGAGAGAGAAAGAGAGAAAGGAATGAAAGAAAGAGGGAGGGAAAGAACAAAATGATTTAACCATTTTCATGATATTGAGAAACAGGATTAAGATTGGGGAGGTAAGAAAGATTATCTTGAGTGTCATAATGAGGAATTTGGATGTAATCTTCTGAGCAATGGGGAGCTATTGAAGGTTTTTGAGTGAAAAGGTAAATTTTGTTATTATCTACACAATTCTTTTACTTATTACTGTCTCTCTCGTCTCCCTCTTTCTCCACACCACTGCCCCTGTCTTCTTTCTCTCAAACCTGTATTTACTGAACAATTAGCATGTACCAGGTACTGTGCATAGCACTAGCCACTGGGATCCCAGAGGTAAATAAGAAATACGCTTTATCTTCAAGGTTCTTATAGTCAATGAGAGAAGATGGAGAAGGAGACACACACGTGCAATGTTTTGTCAAAGGTATTGTGGTTGAAACACAAATAAGTAGAGTGGAAGCTCAAAGGGAGTGTGGTTAGTTCTCACTGGTTAATGTTGAAGCAGGGCCTTCAATGACTGCTGGCTAGATGCTTACCAAACTGGGTCCTTCTTCTTGGGTGCACAGCTGAATTCTATCCCAGCCTTTCTTGCAGATGGGGTAAGGATATGACTGAACTCTGGCCAATAGTATGTGGGAGGCAATATAAATTCCACATCCACCCCTGGGCCCTAAAAACTCCCATAGGTTTGTAGGAATAGGGGGAGGTAGAGTGGCTGATAAGTCCTGAGGGATTCTCTTGCTTTTCTGGGCTCAATGTAATCACAGAATGGTAGCAGTGATGGGAACTACTATTCATCTAATACAAGCCCTACTTTTATTGAGGTAAGGAGATTGAGACCCAGGAAAATGAAATGACTTGGCTATACTTCTCATGAATGGATGGATTCCCAGAACTCTGGGCCCACAAAGAGTTCACCTCATCAGAAGACTTGCCTTTCCTCTAAGCCTTGGGCGGTTAGGAAGCTCGGAACAGAAGTTAATAATCAATTGCGATGATTCATTAATTGCAGGTGCCTTGAACAACAAATCTCACATCCTACCTGATTTTGTGTCTTACTTTAAGTTGTTTTCTTCTTTTTCTCATATTTTTCCTTCTCTGCTTCCTCCTCCTACTCCTCCTTTTTCTTCTCCTCTTCTTGTTTCCTTCTGTTTTTATATAGTCAGCTAACTGCAAGAAGGCAAATTATTAGTTACGAGTACACATATACTCCCCTGGGACCAGTTGTCAGTGTCATTGTAGGCACTGCGGGCTTTTCTGTGTCTTTTATGGGAGCTGAGCAGAGCTCCTTAAAGTGGGCTTCAAGCCCTGCTTTCTTTTTTTTTTTTATTGAGACGGAAACTTGCTCTGTCGCCCAGGCTGGAGTGCAGTGGCACGATCTCGGCTCACTGCAAGCTCCACCTCCCGGGTTCACGCCATTCTCCTGCCTCAGCCTCCTGAGTAGCTGGGACTACAGGTGCCCGCCACCATGCCTGGCTAATTTTTTGTGTTTTTAGTAGAGATAGGGTTTCACTGTGTTAGCCAGGATGGTCTCGATCTCCTGACCTTGTGATCCGCCCATCTCGGCCTCCCAAAGTGCCGGGATTACAGGCATGAACCACTGCGCCCGGCCTTAAAGACCTGCTTTCTAGTGAAACAGACTCTGCCTGCAGGATATAGAGAAGGGAGTCCTGGCTTTTTCTAATTGTTCCCAGACAGCTGCTACCACTCAGGGACTCAAGACAGGGACACTCTGTCACCTGTGCTTCCAGATAGTTTCCAAAGTGGTTGTGACAGAACCTCCCATTAACTGGTACTCTCATCTGAATAGATTTGTGACCTATGGATCCCATTTCTTCTAGACCTTGGGAGGTGCTAGTTCTATGGGTCTTGGCCTAGTATGGAAACTCAGGTTCTCTGGACAATAATTACTGCTTGGATGTGTCCTGTATTCAGAAGTGTAGCCCTTCAAAACAGTCCTGACCCTCTGTCCACTTTGGATGACACAAGCAGGTACTGCGATCACTCCCCCAGTCCCTAACGGTGATTTGAGAAACATTTGGAAGAGTAAGTTTAAAGACTCAAAACTATATAAACGTATCACTGAGAAGCAGGAGAACTTTCTTTTTCTTGTTTTCACTGCAATATTCATAGATCCACTTTGAGATTTTAAAAATAACATGAACGTATTAAGGATCTCAGCAGAATAGGAGGTGAGTAGGGGCTGATGGGGAGGGGAAGTGAGACGAACACTCATCCATAGGAATTAAGAGCACAGTGTTCTTTTTTCCCCTTGGGGTGGGGGAAGTTGTTGTTTTGTAGAAGTTGTTGTTTTTGTAGAATGTCTGAAAGATAAAGAGATAGGAAACCAGATTGGGCAGGATAAATCAGACTGTGATACAGAGCTGATACCTAGGACAGGAAAAGGAGGGGACAGCAGACCCAGCCTGGGAAATTCTCTGGCTGCAATTCACACCTGACAGAGCTTGGCCAACCCAATAGGAAGTTTTGGTGCCAAGCTGGCCTGTGAGGAGCCCACCACCAGCCAGGGCCGGGACTGGGTCCTGGTGCTCTACCATGCTTAGTCATTGGCTGGGAGCTGCCTGGAAAGACCATAGCTCAGAGTGACACTGTGGCAGACCCTGAAGGCATTGTCCGTGGAGACTGTCGCCTAACAGCACTCCTTGAAGCTGAGTGGCAAGTTGCTTTCCTGAGGGAGGCCTAAGCAGGTACCACAACTGCCACTGGGTGGGGGTGAGTTCTGCAGAATAAGGGGATGAACACATGAAAAAAGAAGGGGAGAGAGAGATGACTTAATTTTTATCAGGAAATGACTATCATCTTTCTTTTCCTTTTATGAAAAATAACCACTAGGTGTACATGTGATACATCAAGTTGTAATTAATTAAGCAACAGGATCATATTCAATTTTAAGGGCCTAGAGAGTGGGTTTGGGATTATTTTACATATCACCTGGGTCTAGAGCAGGGGTCAACAAACTATAGCCTGTGGACACAATCAGACTGACTCACAGCCTGTTTTATGTAAATAAAGTGTTATCAGAACACAGCCAGGAACATATTTTTCTATATTGTGTATGGCTTCATTTGCACTACAATGGCAGAGTAGAATATGGCCCCTAAAAGCCTGAAATATTTACATTATTTCTGACCCTTTTTAGAAAAGGTTTGCTGACTCCTTACCTAGTTTAATAGCTGCCCTCCAATTATCTCCTGTATGTTACTGGCCTTACGCCCAGCCTGAGGACCATTGCAGAATTAATTAGATGCCTCTGAAAATTCCTTCTAGCCCAGTTGACCACCCATGTTGTTATAATGGTGGGGAGAAGGGTAGGGATAAGAGCAGGACACTTGGAACTTGATTTGCCACAATAGTCATTGGCTGGGAGCTGCCTGGAAAGACCGTAGCTCAGGGTGACACTGTGGCAGACCCTATGGCTTTGGCTTTAAATCATAGTTAAAGTGATTATTAATTATATGTGAAAGGGTGACATATTCAATTACTATTATTCTGCAGGTTTAGTTTATCAGATTAGCTACCAGGACTAAATTCGTGAGATTTGAGGATTGGGATATGGGCGGGGTGAGAAGCCGAGGTTTAGGCTTGATGCTTCAGGAGAGAACACTGGGATTCCAGGATAGATACCCATTAACAGTGAGGAGATGAAATAATCATTTCCTATGACAGTAAATTATGATGATGGGCAAATCCTTTCATTCAACAAATATTTACTGAGCATGTGATATATGCTGGGCTCTGCTCTAGGTGCTAGAGATACAGCAATGAACATAACAGAAAAATCTCTTTTACTGACTTGTGCCTATGTCAATTTAATCTACGAACAGCTTGTCTCCTGTGATCAACTGCCTATGGAAAAGATCAGGCTAAGAATATCATTTTAAAAAATGGCTTTCATTGCCAATAATCCCACAGTGAGGCACATTAGCATTGATAGAAAAGTCAGGAAAAGGAGAGTTTTGTCTGGTTTGTTTACCTAGAGCAAGGCCTAGCACAAAGTAGGTGCTCAATAACTTGTTGAATGAGTACATAGCCGCATCATCATCTGTTGACAGGCAATGCAGAGGCATTTGCGGGCAATCCTGGTGCGACTTACAGTCCGCTGAAAAAGACAAACAATAAGCAAAATAAATAAGAGAAATACATAACGTAATGTATTTAAAGTGATGATTACTAGGCAGAAAAAATAAAGCTGGGAAGTGGGATATGATGTACTTGTGTTTGGGGGTTGGAGGAAGCACTGACATTTTATGTGGTGCACCAGGGCATGACTCCTGAGAAGTTGGAGTAAAGAAGGCCAGGCACAGTGGCTCATGCCTGTAATCCCAGCACTTTGGGAGTCTGAGGTGGGTGGATCACGTGAGGTCAGGAATTCGAGACCAGCCTGGCCAATATGGTGAAACCCTGTCTCTACTAAAAATACAAAAATTAGCCAGGTGTGGTGGTGCACACCTGTACTCTCAGTCACTGGGGAGGCTGAGGCAGGAGAATCACCTGAACTCAGGAGACGGAGAGTGCAGAGAGCGAAGATCATGCCATTGCACTTCAGCCTGGGTGACAGAGTGAGACTCATCTCAAAAAAAAAAAAGTTGGAGTAAAGAGAAGTGGGTTTGTTTTTTCATGGGCCTCTCTATCAGCCACATCAACAAAACACACAAAAAATTAATTAAAAAAAACCCCAAAACACACAAAATTTAATTAAAATAAAAAACAAGAGAGAGAAGGCTCACACCTGTAATCCCAGCACTTTGGGAGGCCAGATCAGTGATCACCTGAGGTCAGGAGTTCGAGACCAGCCTGACCAACATGGAGAAACCCCATCTTTACTAAAAACATAAAATTAGCCAGGCTTGGTGGCACATATCTGTAATCCCAGCTACCCGGGAGGCTGAGGCAGGAGAATCGCTTGAACCCGGGAGGCGGAGGTTGTGGTGAGCCGAGGTCATGCCATTGTACTCTAGCCTGGGCAACAAGAATGAAACTGTATCTCATAAAAAAGAAGAGATTGCCACTTCAAATATGTTGTGCAAAAAGAAAACGTATACAAAATGGAATGAATGCTGTATATTTTTTAACCTGTGGCATCATCAGATATAAAATGCAAAGTAATAGCTTGGGAGATTTGTGAATGTCAGACTGATTAATTTCAGGCTTATCACTGCGTAGGCTATTGAACGTGCCTATTGGTTAAAACAAATTCAGGGTCTGCCCTTCTTAAAGGCTTTCAGGCATGAGTATAGGGTTCCTTACAATGTTAAAGCTCCTCACAATAAAAGTCCAGGCTATAAATTTTGCTTTGCTTCCCGGCTAAATGGACACTTTGAGTGGAGACAGACTGGCGGGAGCTGAGGTAGTTATAGCTTTGATTGACCGCCCCTCTATCATTCCATCTTCCAAGAACCTTCAGCAGAGTTGAGAGTATTGAGCATGTTGATTGGCTGCTGTTCAGAGATTGAGACAATGCAAGTGATGTCTAACCTTGCTCAGTTTGTAGGCAACACTACCGTGATTTCATGTGGTTAAGTCATGTAAGCATTAGGAAACGAAGGAATGAGGGAATGGTATATTTGCTAATAAATCTCTTGAGAGGTTAGTCCTCTCTGACTCTCATTTATTTCCCAGAAGTCGTGTAGGAGAGTCATTAATAGAAAATCACCTGTGAAAATTTGCTATTTGTACTCAATGTAACATTGAATGTGAAGGTCAATTGATAATATTTGCTTTGAATATCCCAGATTCGGGGTATCTCTACTGCTTGCTTGCTTTTTTTTTTTCCTCTTGCTCTGGTGCTAAAAAGCTCAAATGAAGCTTGGCAAAAAAAAAAGAAAAAAAAAAAAAAAGTTTTTTTTTTTTTTTTTTTTAAATCAAGTGCAGATGTTGGAGACGAGTTTTGTTGGATACTGTGGTTAGAACATAGTTCAGGTCCCCACAAGAGTCACATTTTCTAACTCCAGGGCTCCCCGTTTGAAAGCAATGAATATATAATTGAAATCAATAAGATTCTCTGGCCGTGAGATCTTTAAAAATTATTGTTCAGTCTCTTGTTAGTTTTTCATCAGCTTTCATTTGGTATGTTTTTATTTACTTTGATGCTGCTGGTAAATCTCTCCTAATGCTGTAATTACAGGAGTAAGACTGAATATGTTTTGCTAAACATCTGTGAGGAAAATGCAGTGTTTGATTTGTTTCTTTTTTAATTTGCAGTTTGGAAGAGGTTGATTAATCCACTGGTAGAGTCATCTGTTCCAGCTTAAGTTACACCCATCAGAGGTTGTTGTAAATCCATCTGGGTAGTAAACTGAGATTTTTGGAGACTAAACGACTTCATGGATCTGTAACTCTATTAAACAATATAGTTTCACTCCTTAGTTAGAATTATGCTAAATCATGCACTAGGACCACGTTTTGAATATCTGTTTGTGAACAGAAATTTTATTCACTTGTTGGTTTCATGACTTGTAGTCATACTAGTCACCTTCTGTCATCTTGGCTTGTGGTACCATATTGAGTCAGAATTTTAGTATTCATTTAAAAAATTCAAATATTTGGTTTTGTGAAATCATATTTGGAAACATTTGGTTCCACTATCATTTGAAGGACTATCTCCAGAGAGGAAGTGTGTGTGGAGTCACATGCGCTCACCCATATCACATCCTTCTCTGTTGCTGTTGTGCAGATGGAGCTTTATAGCAACCTCAGAAGGCCAGCAATTTGCTAGCGAAACCAAGCTAAGGGACAGTCATGGTAGAAATTCCCCCAGGGAATTTTTCAGTGTCATCTTAAGTTTTCAAAGGCATGTGCCTGAGGCACAAATGGATAAAATAAAAATCAGAATTTTAGAACTTCAAAATTTTCAATTTGTTCCACATATTGTAAGATATATAAAAAGAAAAAAAGAAAATGGAACTTGATTCACAGGTTTACTGTGATTATAAGTTCAAAATGGTTCGTATCTCTAAAGAGTTGAAAAGCAAAATGAAAGTAAACCTAGAGTGAGGAGACTAAGCTGCATGCGCACCAAAAGAGAGCATTAGTGCTATGGGGAAGAACAGAAACGTTCTGTTGACTTGTTCACCATTATATTTACTCCCAATGTCTTAGGGGTGCTAAAATTGGAAGCTAGGGTCGGGCGCAGTGGCTCACACTTGTAATCCCAACACTTTGGGAGGCTGAGGCGGGTGGATCATGAGATCAGGAGTTTGAGGCCATCCTGGCTAACAGGGTGAAATTCCGTCTCTACTAAAAATACAAAAAATTAGCCAGGTGTGATAGCGGGCATCTGTAGTCCCAGCTACTCGGGAGGCTGAGGCAGGAGAATGGGTGAACCCGGGAGGCAGAGCTTGCAGTGAGCTACTATTGTAGCTATTTTTATAGCATTTATTAAGAAGATGATATTTTTAAAGGGTCTTTTACACATAAACGTATCTTAACCTGAAATTTGGAAATTTATTATTTATGTAGATTTATAAAATTTATTCAAGAGCAAGAAAGAGTAAAAAACAAAATCAAGTAGAAAAAATAAATGTACAATTGTGACAATTGTACCTTAAATGAATTCCTTATGCAGATCTGTTTTTTTTGTTGTTGTTGTTGTTATTTTTTTAAGTAGGTGAAACTTTAGAATAGTGATAAGACTTCCCTTTTTCAAATATTTATACCTGGTATTAAGATAAATTACATTAGGCTGGGTGCAGTGCCTCACGCTTGTAATCCCAGCACTTTGGGGAAGCTGAGGTGGGCAGATCACCTGAGACCAGGAGTTCGAGACCAGCCTGGCAAACATGGTGAAACCCCATGTCTACTAATGTAAAGTACAAAAAATTAGCCAGGCGTGGTATCAGGTGCTGTAATAACAGCTACTTGGGTGGCTGAGGTGGAAGAATCTCTTGAACCGGGGAGGTGGAGGTTTCAGTGAGCCGAGATGGCACCACTGCACTCCAGCCTGGGCAACTCCATCTCAAAAGGATAAAATAAAATTAAAATAAAAAAAATAAAATAAATTACATTTCAGAAATAGATGTATCCCTATCTTGCATCTTGCAACCACCTGCAGGATACAAATGTAGCACACTATTAGGTATCAAGTCAGAGATCCCCACGGGGCTCAGGAAAATGGTGTTTGGTTGACTGGAGAGAAAGAATGAGTGACACAGAAGAGGACTTTAGAAAATAGCCCTTAGGGTCACTCAGCTCATTTCAGGATGCTGCTCAATGGGCATTGTTCATGACCATCTTTAAAAATGACTTCGCTTGAGTGAACTCAAAGAAATGAAGGGCTTGTGAGTTAGTGCAAATGCATTTCTTTGTTAACTGAGGGTCGACTCCAGAGGACAACTAATGTACTTACTTCGGAGGTCAATGTGTAGCTTCTAAATTTCAGTCCAATTAGGTCAACATAGTTTGTACATGGCATTCTCCTGCAGGCTGGAGCTGGTGATTCATAGGCCCCTCAGCTGTTGTTAACAGCATCGGCTTTAAGGGCTCTGACAAATGACATTAGAAAATACATTCAGGTCTTGAGTCAGGGTGCCTGATGAAAACAGCATGTAGCATCTTTAATGTCCCTTGAAACACCACATCATTTCATTATTAAATTTCTGTGTCCCAAATTGGACCTGTTGAAAGGAATCTTGAGCAATCCTAGTCTTTTTTACCACTTCTCAAGTGGACAAGCTTCTTCTATAAAAATATTTGGTCTGCTTTCTACTGTCACTTCTGAATTTAATTGGCTGTTGGGGTTTTCCTCTAGCTGTCACTTTTGGAGCACAGTTGTGAAACTAAACTCTTAAATACTTGGGTCAGGGGTCTAAGTCATCTAAAAAGGATCTTTAAGACCATGGTATTGAAGTTTTGTCTTTGTTACCTCCAGTGTTTTGGAGTGAAGTGGAAGGAAGGAAAAGAGATGAGGACCCGGAAGTCTCCAGGCCAAACTTGTCAGGGCACAAAAGTGTGCAGGTACCAAATGGATGCAGTTTGAATAGGACTGAAAGACAAATGTTATTTTTTTTTTTATTATTATACTTTAAGTTCTAGGGTACATGTGCATAACATGCAGGTTTGTTACATATGTATACTTGTGCCATGTTGGTGTGCTGCACCCATCAACTCGTCAGCACCCATCAATTCATCATTTATATCAGGTATAACTCCCCAATGCAATCCCTCCCCCCTCCCCCCTCCCCATGATAGGCCCCAGTGTGTGATGTTCCCCTTCCCGAGTCCAAGTGATCTCATTGTTCAGTTTCCACCTATGAGTGAGAACATGCAGTGTTTGGTTTTCTCTTCTTGTGATAGTTTGCTAAGAATGATGGTTTCCAGCTGCGTCCATGTCCCTACAAAGGACGCAAACTCATCGTTTTTTATGGCTGCATAGTATTCCATGGTGTATATGTGCCACATTTTCTTAATCCAGTCTGTCACTGATGGACATTTGGTTAAAAAAAAAAAAAAAAAAAGAAAGACATTTCATGATCTTGGATGGATTACTTATTATTATATAAATATACATTCTTTTGTTTTTGTTTTTGTTTTTGAGATGGAGTCTTGCTCTGTCGCCCAGGCTGGAGTGCAGTGGCTGGATCTCAGCTCACTGCAAGCTCCGCCTCCCGGGTTCACGCCATTCTCCTGCCTCAGCCTCCCGAGTAGCTGGGACCACAGGCGCTGGCCACCTCGCCCGGCTAATTTTTTGCATTTTTAGTAGAGACGGGGTTTCACCGTGTTAGCCAAGATGGTCTCGATCTCCTCACCTCGTGATCCGCCCGTCTCGGCCTCCCAAAGTGCTGGGATTACAGGCTTGAGCCACCGCGCCCGGCCTAAATATACATTCTTAACAAATTATATATTACATACAAATAAATAAAATATATAAATAAAATATTACAAAAACAGTAATAAAAGCACTGTGAATCAGTGCAAGAACAGAATAGATCAATGCAAAAGATTAGAGAACAACAGAGACAGACCTTTGTGTAAAGGTAATTTGTGGAGATATACAAACATACCCAAGAATGATCCGCAAGTCAATGGGAAATAGATGTGTTGTAAACAACAAAATAAGGCTATCCAACTCTATGGAAAAATAATAAAACATAATTCCTACTAAGTAAAAAAAAAAAAAAAAAAAAAAAAAGACAAATGTTACAACACTGAAGTGGGCTCTCCAGAAAGCCTGATGGCTGAAAATATCCAACAGCTAAGAGAACCATCTGGATTTGAATTTGAAGTGTATCCTGGACTTCCAGAGAAGCTTTAAAAAAGCTATTTCTGGTAAACCTGGAGTGAAATGTTAGTGAAGACAGGGAAGGGGATCTCATGATTTGGTGTTCATATGTAAGAAACTGCAGTTGTGTTTGGCAAACCTTTCATTTTAAAGCTTTTGCAATTAGACTTTATGAGACACTTGGAGATCAAAAGACAGGGATATTCAGTATAAAGAGCATGACATAAGTGATTTGTTTTTCTAAGACCACCAGAGTGGGCACAAAAGAACCAGCGAGTAGGCAAGGCTAAAAGCAAAACTGCAAATTTATTCTTTGGTCATCTAGCTTCAGGGACCGGAGCTGGGGGGTGGGGGGGTGGAGTTTCTAATACAGTGCCGACAAGAGTGGGGGCTGAGAAAGCCCACCCCCGGCGCATCTGCTGGGAGCGACTTTTCTAGGAGGGGAAGGGCAATAGGCGGGGCACGGGCATGTCGGGGGAGGGGGGGCGCTCCGCAGGTGCCACCAGGTAAATTTTGGTCTCCTCGGATTGACATCACCTGGTGCATGCCTGATTAATCTGCACCTTCCCGGGCGTCAGCTGCATTCTCGCACACATGGAAAGAGTTGGTGGTGAAGAAGAAGAACCCGGAAGTGCACCATCCTGCCTCCGTTCGTCCAAACAATAAGAAGACATGGATTTCAACATCATATGATCACACTTATTCAACACCTGACTTTGGGTAAGTCATTGAAAAGTTTTAGGACTAATTTTTTTTTTAAGAGAGAAAAAATAACCCATAAAGTCTCTACTAGTTCCACGTTTTTAATTTTTTTCTTATATTTTTCTGACTTCCTTTGCCTATTCCTATTCAAATAAGGAAATGCAGAATAAACCTGAGTGGATGAGAAAGAGATCCTCTTATGAACCCCTTCTCCCTGTCTTCACAATTCATAACACACTCATAGTCCCCAACGTGCCTGCTGATGCTTTTGTATTTTCTTGTCAGGAAGGTTTCTGGGTAAATAATAATAGATGGGTGCATCTTACTCAGTTGGAAACAATAAAATGTCATTTGGTGATTAAAACAAAACCTAGTGGTTCCGATAAATAAATTAACTTCTATATGGTATTTTTTGATAGAGACTATCCCCTTTAATCATGCGTATTGTATATGTTTTTAAAAATTAGACAAAGGACTTTCAGTTGCCAGTTCTGCATAAAAGGAGCTAAGTGTTCCCATTCCATCTTAATCACAAGTAAAAAGCTGAACAAACTGAAAATTCAACAACTCTTCTTAAATATTTAAGAGAAGTGAGGTCACAGGGCAAACCACTGCCCTCAAAATTGAAGAGACAGGTGAATATAGAGAATCACAACTTACTGGAGTAGAAACCTCTGCAGAAACTAGTGCCTGAGTAGGAAAACCTGAACTGTAATTGATGAATTGCTGGAGGCAATGTGGACAAGTCTGAGAGTTAAAAATTCCATAGGACCCAGTAATCAGGGGCTCACACTTAGGTGAATTTACCTCCAGGAACCCAATCTGGTTCTCACAGTAAAATTGGAGAAAATTCCCCACGATTCTGAAAGTGGGAGGAGAAAACAAACAATTTCAAAATATTCCTGCACACTGTTCTTAACAAGACTGCCCTCAGGATAAATTATTTAACCGGAGTCTAACTTGCTGAGGTTTCATCAGAGCCTGAATCACTTGACGGATGTCAAATATCCAGCTCCAGCTAGCCTTCCATGTAGGAGAAGGGAAACACACACTCATTCACTCTAGTCATACTGTCTCACCTAAGGGAGGAGAAAAAAGAGAAACAATTGTGAAGTTCACAGTATGGGGGCACAGGCTCACTAAAATGACTGAGGTTAGATCACAGCACTGAACGTAGAATGCTTTCCATTTTCCCACTCCTTGCCACCACATTAGTAAAGTCCTATTTACAGCAGTTCCTTTTACCCACTACATCATTTTTGGCTATCAAGAAAGAATTACAAGGCATACCAAAAGGCAAAATATACAGTTTAAAGAGACAGAGCAAACATCAGAAACAGACAAAGAAGGGATGTTGAAATGATCAGACAGAAAATTTAAAACAGTTGTAATTAATATGCTAACAGCTCTAATGGATAAAGTTGACAGCATACAAGAACAGATGGGCAAGTATCTTCATTCCTGTTGCTATAACAAAATATCTTAGGCTTCGTAACTTACAAACAACAGAAATTTAATACTCACAATTTTGAAGGCTGTGAAGTCCAAGATCAAGAGACCAGAAGATGTGGTGTCTGGTGAAGGCTTGCTTTCTGCTTCAAAGGTGGCACCTTCTAGCTGCATCTTGTCATGGCAGGCAGGGCAAGGAAGCTCCCTCCAACCTCTTTTTTGTTTGTTTGTTTTAATTGTTATACTTTAACTTCTAGGGTACATATGCACAATGTGCAGGTTTGTTATGTATGTATACATGTGCCGTGTTGGTGTGCTGCACCCATTAACTCATCATTTACATTAGGTATTTCTCCTAATGGTATCCCTCCCCTTTCCCCCAACCCCATGGCAGGTCCCAGTGTGTGATGTTCCCCACCGTGTGTCTAAGTGTTCTCATTGTTCAGTACCTACCTATGAGTGAGAACATGCGGTGTTTGGTTTTCTGTCCTTAGGACAGTTTGCTGAGAATGATGGTTTCCAGTTTCATCCATGTCCCTACAAAGGACGCAAACTCATCCTTTTTTATGGCTGCATAGTATTCCATGGTGTATATGTGCCACATTTCCTTAATCCAGTCTGTCACTGATGGACATTTGGGTTGGTTCCAAGTCTTTGCTATTGTTAATAGTGCCACAATAAACACACTTGTGCATATGTCTTTATAGTAGCATGATTTACAATCCTTTGGATATATACCCAGTAATGGGATCACTGAGTCAAATGGCATTTCTAGTTCTAGGTCCTTGAGGAATTGCCACACTGTCTTCCACAATGGTTGAACTAGTTTACACTCCCACCAACAGTGTAAAAGCGTTCCTATTTCTCCACATCCTCTCCAGCACCTGTTGTTTCCTGACTTTTTAATGGTTGCCATTCTAACTGGCATGAGATGGTATCTCATTGTGGTTTTGATTTGCATTTCTCTGGTGGCCAGTGATGATGAGCATTTTTTCATGTGTCTGTTGGCTGCATAAATGTCTTCTTTTGAGAAGTGTCTGTTCATATATTTTGCCCACTTTTTGATGGGGTTGTTTGATTTTTTTGCTTATAAATTTAAGTTCTTTGTAGATTCTGGATATGAGCCCTTTGTCAGATGGGTAGATTGAAAAAATTTTCTCCCATTCTGTTTGGAGAATGGGAGGTTGCCTGTTCACTCTGATGGTAGTTTCTTTTGCTCTGCAGAAGCTCTTTAGTTTAATGAGATCCCATTTGCCAATTTTGGCTTTTGTGGCTATTGATTTTGGTGTTTTAGTCATGAAGTCTGTGCCCATGCCTATGTCCTGAATGGTATTGACTAGGTTTTCTTCTAGGGTTTAATGGTTTTAGGTCTAACATCTAAGTCTTTAATCCATCTTGCATTAATTTTTGTATAAGGTGTAAGGAAGGGATCCAGTTTCAGCTTCCTACATATGGCTAGCCAGTTTTCCCAGCACCATTTATTAAATAGGGAATCCTTTCCCCATTTCTTGTTTTTGTCAGGTTTGTCAAAGATCAGATGGCTGTAGATGTGTGGTATTATTTCTGAGGGCTCTGTTCTGTTCCATTGATCTATATATCTGTTTTGGTACCAGTACCATGCTGTTTTGGTTACTATAGCCTTGTAGTATAGTTTGAAGTCAGGTAGCATGATGCCTGCAGCTTTGTTCTTTTTGCTTAGGATTGTCTTGGCAATGCAGGCTCTTTTTTGGTTCCATATGAACTTTAAAGTATTTTTTCCAATTCTGTGAAGAAAGTCATTGGTAACTTGATGGGGAAGGTATTAAATCTATAAATTACTTTGGGTAGTATGGCCATTTTCATGATACTGATTCTTCTTATCCATAAGCATGGAATGTTCTTCCATTTGTTTGTGTTCTCTTTTATTTCATTGAGTAATGGTTTGTAGTTCTCTTTGAAGAGGTCCTTCACATCCCTTGTAAGTTGAATTCCTAGGTATTTTATTCTCTTTGTAGCAATTGTGAATGGGAGTTCATTCATGATTTGGCTCTCTGTTTGTCTGTTATTGGTGTATAGGGATGCTTGTGATTTTTGCACATTGAGTTTGTATCCTGAGACTTTGCTGAGGCTGCTTATCAGCTGAAGGAGATTTTGGGCTGAGATGATGGAGTTTTCTATTTTTTTTTTTTTTTTTATTATACTTTAAGTTCTAGGGTACATGTGCATAACGTGCAGGTTTGTTACATATGTATATATGTGCCATGTTGGTGTGCTGCACCCATCAACTCATCAGCACCCATCAATTCATCATTTATATCAGGTATAACTCCCCAGTGCAATCCCTCCCCCCTCCCCCCTCCCCATGATAGGCCCCATTGTGTGATGTTCCCCTTCCCGAGTCCAAGTGAGCTCATTGTTCAGTTCCCACCTATGAGTGAGAACATGCGGTGTTTGGTTTTCTGTTCTTGTGATAGTTTGCTAAGAATGATGGTTTCCAGCTGCATCCATGTCCCTACAAAGGACGCAAACTCATCGTTTTTTTATGGCTGCATAGTATTCCATGGTGTATATGTGCCACATTTTCTTAATCCAGTCTGTCACTGATGGACATTTGGGTTGATTCCAAGTCTTTGCTATTGTGAATAGTGCCACAATAAACATACGTGTGCATGTGTCTTTGTAGTAGCATAATTTATAATCCTTTGGGTATATACCCAGTAGTGGGATGGCTGGGTCATATGGTACATCTAGTTCTAGATCTTTGAGGAATTGCCATACTGTTTTCCATAATGGTTGAACTAGTTTACAATCCCACCAACGGTGTAAAAGTGTTCCTATTTCTCCACATCCTCTCCAACACCTGTTGTTTCCTGATTTTTTAATGATTGCCATTCTAACTGGTGTGAGATGGTATCTCATTGTGGTTTTGATTTGCATTTCTCTGATGGCGAGTGATGATGAGCATTTTCTCATGTGTCTGTTGGCTGTATGAATGTCTTCTTTTGAGAAATGTCTGTTCATATCCTTTCCCCACTTTTGGATGGGGTTGTTTGTTTTTTTCTTGTATATTTGTTTGAGTTCTTTGTAGATTCTGGAAATTAGCCCTTTGTCAGATGAGTAGATTGCAAAAATGTTCTCCCATTCTGTAGGTTGCCTGTTCACCCTGATGGTAGTTTCTTTTGCTGTGCAGAAGCTCTTTAGTTCAATTAGATCCCATTTGTCAATTTTGGCTTTTGCTGCCATTGCTTTTGGTGTTTTAGACATGAAGTCCTTGCCCATGCCTATGTCCTGAATGGTACTACCTAGATTTTCTTCTAGGGTTTTTATGGTATTAGGTCTAACATTTAAGTCTCTAATCCATCTTGAATTAATCTTCCTATAAGGAGTAAGGAAAGGATCCAGTTTCAGCTTTCTACTTATGGCTAGCCAATTTTCCCAGCACCATTTATTAAATAGGGAATCCTTTCCCCATTTCTTGTTTTTGTCAGGTTTGTCAAATATCAGATGGTTGTAGATGTGTGGCATTATTTCTGAGGACTCCGTTCTGTTCCATTGGTCTATATCTCTGTTTTGGTACCAGTACCATGCTGTTTTGGTTACTGTAGCCTTGTAGTATAGTTGGAAGTCAGGTAGCGTGACGCCTCCGGCTTTGTCCTTTTGACTTAGGATTGTCTTGGCAATGCGGGCTCTTTTTTGGTTCCATATGAACTTTAAAGCAGTTTTTTCCAATTCTGTGAAGAAACTCATTGGTAGCTTGATGGGGATGGCATTGAATCTATAAATAACCTTGGGCAGTATGGCCATTTTCACGATATTGATTCTTCCTATCCATGAGCATGGTATGTTCTTCCATTTGTTTGTGTCCTCTTTTATTTCACTGAGCAGTGGTTTGTAGTTCTCCTTGAAGAGGTCCTTTACATCCCTTGTAAGTTGGATTCCTAGGTATTTTATTCTCTTTGAAGCAATTGTGAATGGAAGTTCATTCCTGATTTGGCTCTCTGCTAAGTATACAATCATGTCATCTGCAAACAGGGACGATTTGACTTCTTCTTTTCCTAATTGAATACCCTTTATTTCTTTCTCCTACCTGATTTCCCTGGCCAGAACTTCTAACATTATGTTGAATAGAAGTGGCAAGAGAGGGCATCCCTGTTTTGTGCCAGTTTTCAAAGGGTATGCTTCCAGTTTTTGCCCATTCAGTATGATATTGGCTGTGGGTTTGTCATAAATAGTTCTTATTATTTTGAGATACATCCCAGCAATGCCTCGTTTATTGAGAGCTTTTAGCATGAAGGGCTGTTGAATTTTGTTGAAGGTCTTTTCTACATCTATTGAGTTAATCATGTGGTTTTTGTCTTTGGTTCTGTTTATATGATGGATTACATTTATTGATTTCATATGTTGAACCAGCATTGCATCCCAGGGATGAAGCCAACTTGATCGTGGTGGATAAAGTTTTTGATGTGTTGCTGGATTCAATTTGCCAGTATTTTATTGAGGATTTTTGCATCGATGTTTATTGGGGATATTGGTCTTAAATTCTCTCTCTTTCTTTTTTCTTTTTTTTTTTAATCTCTGCCAGGCTTTGGAATCAGGATGATGCTGGCCTCATAACATGAGTTAGGGAGGATTCCCTCTTTTTCTATTGATTGGAATAGTTTCAGAGGGAATGGTATCAGGCCCTCTTTGTGCCTCTGATAGAATTTGGCTGTGAATCCGTCTGGTCCTGGCCTTTTTTTGGTTGGTAGGCTATTAATTATTGCCTCAATTTCAGAACCTGTTATTGGTCTATTCAGGGATTCAACTTCTTCCTGGTTTAATATTGGGAAGGTGTATGTGTCCAGGAATTTATCTATTTCTTCTAGATTTTCTAGTTTATTTGCGTAGAGGTGTTTATAGTATTCTCTGATGGTAGTTTGTATTTCTGTGGGATTGGTGGTGATATTCCCTTCATCATTTTTTATTGCGTCTGTTTGACTCTTCTCTGTTTTCTTCTTTATTAGTCTTGCTAGCGGTCTATCAATTTTATTGATATTTTCAAAAAACCTGGATTCATTGAGTTTTTTGAAGGGTTTTTTGTGTCTCTATCTCCTTCAGTTCTGCTCTGATCTTAGTTATTTCTTGCCTTCTGCTAGCTTTTGAATGTGTTTGCTCTTGCTTCTCTAGTTCTTTTAATTGTGATGTTAGAGTATCAATTTTAGATCTTTCCAGCTTTCTCTTGTGGGCATTTAGTGCTATAAATTTCCCTCTACACACTACGTTAAATGTGTCCCAGAGATTCTGCCATGTTGTGTTTTTGTTCTCATTGGTTTCAAAGAACATCTTTATTTCTGCCTTCATTTCGTTATTTACCCAGTAGTCACTTAGGAACAGGTTATTCAGTTTCCATGTAGTTGTGTGGTTTTGAGTGAATTTCTTAATCCTGAGTTCTAATTTGATTGCACTGTGGTCTGAGAGACAGTTTGTTATAATTTCTGTTCTTTTACATTTGCTGAGGAGTGCTTTACTTTCAACTATGTGGTCAATTTTGGAATAAGTGTGATGTGGTGCTGAGAAGAAGAATGTATATTCTGTTGATTTTGGGTGGAGAGTTCTGTAGATGTCTATTAGGTTTGCTTGGTGCAGAGCTGAGTTCAAGTCCTGGATATCCTTGTTAACTTTCTGTCTTATTGACCTCTCTAATGTTGACAATGGGGTGTTAAATCTCCCATTATTATTTTGAGGGAGTCTAAGTCTCTTCATAGGTCTCTAAGGACTTGCTTTATGAATCTGGGTGCTCCTATATTGGGTGTGTATATATTTAAGATAGCTAGCTCTTCTTGTTGAATTGATCCCTTTACTATTATGTAATGACCTTCTTTGTCTCTTTTGATCTTTGTTGGTTTAAAGTCTGTTTTGTCAGAGACTAGGGTTGTAAACCCTGCTTTTTGTTTGTTTTCCATTTGCTTGGTAGGTCTTCCTCCATCCCTTTATTTTGAGCCTATGTGTGTCTCTGCACATGAGATAGGTCTCCTGAATACAGCACACTGATGGGTCTTGACTCTTTATCCAATTTGCCAGTCTGTGTCTTTTATTTGGAGTATTTAGCCCATTTACATTTAAGGTTAATATTGTTATGTGCGAATTTGATCCAGTCATTATGATGTTAGGTGGTTATTTTGCCCATTAATTTATGCAGTTTCTTCCTAAAATTGATGGCCTTTACAATTTGGTGTGTTTTTGCAGTGGCTGGTAGCAGTTGTTCCTTTCCATGCTTAGTGCTTCCTTCAGGAGCTCTTGTAAGGCAGGGCTGGTGGTGACAAAATCTCTCAGCATTTGCTTGTCTATAAAGCATTTTTTTTCTCCTTCACTGATGAAACTTAGTTTGGCTGGATATGAAATTCTGCGTTGAAAATTCTTTTCTTTAAGAATGTTGAATATTGGTCCCCACTGTCTTCTGGCTTGTAGAGTTTCTGCTGAAAGATCCGCTTTTAGTCTGATGGACTTCCCTTTGTGGGTAACCAGACCTTTCTCTCTGACTGCCCTTAACATTTTTTCCTTCATTTCAACCTTGGTGAATCTGACAATTATGTGTCTTGGGATTGCTCTTCTCGAGGAGTATCTTTGTGGTGTTCTCTGTATTTCCTGAATTTCAATGTTGGCCTGCCTTGCTAGGTTCCTCCAACCTCTTTTATAAGGGCACTAATCTACTCATGAGGGTGGGGTCCTCATTATTTAGTTACTTGCTAAAAGGCTCATAATACTATCACACTGAGTACTAAGTAACAATAGATGAATTTTGGTGGGTACCAACATTTGAACTAGAGCATCAATGTAAGCAAAGGGGTAAATCCTAAGAAAGAACCAACAATAAATACTAGAGATAAAAAAAACACTGTAATGGCCAGGTGCAGTGGCTCACACCTGTAATCTCAGCACTTTGGGAGGCTGAGATGGGCTGAGGTAGGAGTTTGAGACCAGCCTGGCCAACATGATGAAACTCTGTCTCTACTAAAAATACAAAAATTAGCTGGGTATGATGGCAGGTGCCTATAATCCCAGCTACCTGGGAGGCTGAGGAGGGAGAATAGCTTGAATCCAGAGGCATAGGTTGAGTGAACCAAGATCATGCCATTGTACTCCAGCCTGGTGACAAGAGTAAAACTTTATCTCAAAAACAAAACAAACAAGGAAACAAAAAACCACTGTAATGAAATGAAGAATGCCTGGATATGGCTAAGGAAAGAATCTCTGAGCTTAAGGATGTTTCAATGGAAACCTCCTGAAAAGCAAAAAGAACAAAGAGTAAGAAGAAACAGAGCAGAATATTCTAGAACTATGGAACTGCTACAGAAGTTGTGACATATGCGTAATGGAAGTACCAGGAGGATTTACCAGAAGAGAGAAGGAAACACCAGAAGAGAGAAGGGAAGAAAGCAATAGAAGGAATGTTTGGAGCAATAATGACTGAGAATTTCCCCAAATTAGTGTCAGACACCAAATCACAAATCTAGGAAGTTCATAGAATACCAAGCAAGATAAATGTTCAAAAAATACCCACAAAAGTAAAAAACAAAAAACAAAACCAAAAAATGACACTAGGTATGTTATTCTTAAATCAGGGTAAAGATTGAAAGAAGTCAGAGGAAAAAATCCCCTGATGTATGGAGAAGCAAAGAATTACATCTGACAGCTCAGAAAACACATACGCAAGAAGAGAGTTGAGTAAAATGTTTAAAGCATAAGGAAACACACACACACACACACACACACACAACTCAACCTAGAATTTTGCACCCTGCAAAATTGTCCTTCAAAAGTGAAAAAAAAAAAAAAAAAAAAAAAAAACTTTCTCATACAAAATGGGAATTTGTTGAGGGAATTTGTTCCCAGTAAACGTGCCTTGCAAGAAATGTTAAAAGAAATTCTTCAGAGAGAAGGAACATAATATAGGTCTACAACTTGGATCTACACAAAAAAAGGAAGAACATTGAAGAAGATGTGGTTGAAGGTAAAATAAAAACTTTGTGTGGGAGGCCGAGGTGGGTGGATCACCTGAGGTTGAGAGTTTGAGACCAGCCTGACCAACATGGAGAAACCCTGTCTCTACTGAAAATACACAATTAGCCGAGTGTGATGGTGCATGCCTGGAGTCCCAGCTGCTTGGGAGGCTGAGGCAGGAGAATCGCTTGAACCTGAGAGGTGGAGATTGTGATGAGCCGAGATTGCACCATGGCACTCCAACCTGGGCAACAAGAGTGGAACTCCGTCTCAAAAAAATAAATAAAAGAATAAAAATAAAAACTTTATTTTTCTTACTTTTAATTGATCTAACAGATATCTGTTCAAAATAATAATAGCAACAATGTATGTGATTCTGTATGCTTATGTATATCTTCTGTGTGCATATATGCATATATATGCATATATATAACTAAAATAAGTGAAGCAATGATACAAGGGATGAGAGGAAGGAATTAGGATTATTTTGTTACGTTATTTTTTAAAAAAGTGTTATTTGTAGGTGAGCTTGGTCATAGAGATCTACAGTACAGCATAGTTAACAATACTGTATTCTTACTTTTTTAAGTATTTAATATATTATAAATAGAGATGGAGTCTTGCTATATTGTCCAGGCTGGTTTCGAACTCCTGGACTCCAGTGATCCCCCCACATTGGACTCTCAAAGTGCTGAGATTACAGGTGTGAGCCACCATGCCCAACCAACAATAGTGTATTTTATACATAAAAGTTTTTAAAGAAGATATACTTTATGTTAAGTGTTTTTATCACAATAATGATAAAAACTAAGAAGGTTGAAGGAAACTTCTGAAAATGATGGATAGGTTATGGCATAAATTGTGATCATGGTTTCATGGGCATATATTTATCTCCAAACTTATCAAGTTGTGCATACATTATATATACAGCTTTTTCTATGTCGATCATACCTTAATAAAGTCATTTAAAAATCATACAAATAATATATAACTATGTAATCATTTGAAAATTAAAATACTCTACTTTGTTTCCCCATTTTATTTGCACACTCCAGAGCCAATCACTGCTAATGATATGATATTTGTAGCTCTCAAATATTGAATTAATTTACATGCATGCATATATAAAAGTGTGAACATACATGTTTGGACATATAAACAATATCATGTTAGATTATGCATAATCTTTGAAAAACTCAGGAAGTATGAGCTTGGAAGAATCACAGCCATGATCCTCCCAGTACCCTTGTTTTATGGGAAATTGAAGCATGGTGATACCGCTGAGGCTACCTCTGTCCTTCAGGAAGATAAGAATGGTGAGAACAAATACATTTTCATATTTCTAGATTTCTAAAAAGTTGTGAAAAGGTCACATTCAATTGGATGGATTAAATAATATGTGTTGAGATAACAGCTGTAGACAGTGATTCCTGGACCTAACTTTATCAAATACTTCAAAGCATGTCGTAAAATGTATAACACCTATTTTTTATTCACTATAGCTTACTTTTCTAAAAGTGCCCCATGATATCTCAACATGTTGAGGCTTTATGCTGTGACTGGGGTGGGAGGGAGGGATTGTTGTGCCTTAGGAGGAATTGATATCGAAATTTGAATCTACTCTAGCTCCAGACTCCAAATCTGGATTAGTTAGCGCAACCTCTTACTCCTGTAGCACTGTGGGTATATCTTTATCATAGCAAGCTTCACACTACAAAATAAGATGCACAAGAACTGGGATTTGTGTCTGCTTTGATCTGCTGTGTCCCAGCACCTAGAACATTGTCTGGTGCCTAGCAGGTGTTCAATAGACACGTGTTCAATGATACTTATTTTACCACATTCTTTGTTATGCTCTTTGGTGGTATGGATCATAATATATTCATCTTTATAGTTCTGAAACTTATATTAGTACATGATTGGTGCTCAAAAATATAGACTTTTAACATCGGGAATAATCATTGTTGATCAAGCAAACTAGCCTAGACTCCAGTTAGAAGCCCGAACTGGTGTCTTCTTTGATTTTCTTTTAGGGCCTGACTCTTACTTTTCCCTCAGGTACCATGGCAAGCTATCCTTTCCTTTATAAAGAAAACCCTGGATTCTTCAAAAATGGTAAGGAATGCATAATTTTTAACAGATTCTCTTAAAGGTACTGCTCTTCAGGAGCAATACTTCAGTAATAGTTTATTTCCGAGATTTTCTTCATGTTCTACATACAACATGCCAAGGGCTCATGTTTTATATCAGACAAGATATGATCATTTTCATTTTCACATTTTTTAGATTACCTCTGAAAATTTACATGAGTATCCGTATGCAGATTATCAGTTTATTTATATAGCTATTGCCAGTGAGTTTGCTCCTGGATGAGAGTGAGAAAGAACTAAGGAAGTACATGAATAGCCCTCTCAGGAAGATAGGAATTCCTTGTATCAAAAGGTCAAATCAGCCTGCAATAATTTTTGTTTCTTATCTCCTTCACAATTTACTCTCAAGAAGTTGCTACTTGAGAAGTTTCCAAAGTTTTCAACACCAATGCAGGAGTGCTTCAGGAGTATTTTCTTTTTAGGAGTATTTTCCATGTACATGGATCCTATCTTTTCACAAATTTACCTAGAAACATTTACTGAGAAGTTATTGATTATTTGTTTCAAATATTTTATTTACAAAAAACATCTACAACTACCACTCAGTTCTATAGCAAATAGATAATGTCTGTTAGAATTTTTGAAATACTGAAAATAGTTTGTGAGTCTTTTTCACCACCTTTATGGATTTCTGTGGACCTAGGGACTAGCTATTTATATAGAGTTTCTGTAAGTTTTAAGATCCTGACCAGAGCTGAATGAGGGATTGGAAGGGGTAGAAAAAAAAACAGGAAAAAGAAACTAAATATTTAGTGACTGATTGCTGGAATCATAGTTCTTTAATTCATATGTGTCTCATTCTATATCTTCAAAGGTTTTGTCCTTTCTTGGTTAATGCTGTGTGATTTATTTGCTATTTAGAATAATCAATATGAGATACATACACGAAGATACATTTGTCATAACCTTACATTGTCATATCAAGTTCCACACCAACCATGCTTGTAATAGGAAGCAAAATAAGGAGGTTTAAAGTGATGGATTAGATGTTGTAAATTTGTCTACTTGCTGTGTCTGATTCAATTTTTTCTCTTCCAATCTATTGTAATAAAATATATTAGCATATATATGTTCTTATGATACATTCAATGCAGCACAAATTAGAATTGTATATTCTATTTGGTCCTATAAAGTGAAAGTAGGGTTAGCTTAAGTGTCTGAAGATAATGCAGAGATTTGTCATTTCTTAGTTGTTAAACTACTTTAGGAAATGTGTTAGTGTTCAGTTTCATTTGGTGTTTGTTACAATTCCATGACTATAGTGAACATAAAAAGTAAAGAGCCTAACACTCAATAAATATTGCAAGATTGTATCTCACAGGCATATTGTGAGATTGTATCTCACAGGCATTAAACCAATTATGTTCTAGAATAGTTAATTTATTGTATTGGGAAATCTTGGAAAATCTCTGAGAACAGTTCCCTTGACACAGATTTAGTCAATACACACATGGTGATTGACGGCATCAATGTTATACTAAATGATATCTATAAATATCCTTTTACCAGTGGTTCAATCCTACTTTCTCACTTCTTTTCCCTGTCCTATGTACGGGCTCGCTGTTTGTTTCTAAGTACTTGTTAAATAGTTTAATTTTTTATCTTATTCTATGTACCTCTGGGGTAAAATTAAAATTCATACAGATGAATGCAAATGAAAACAAAGACTTAGATTTTTTCAATAAACTACTAGAATAATCAGTCAATTAAAAATGGAGGTATCTATGTATCTTGCAGACTTATCTATTTGGTAGGTGTGACAAAACATGGGTACATCTAATTAGGTCTAACTTGCTAGGAGAGGGAGGATGGGGATGAGGTAGACAAGGGGTAAGTGCGGTGAAATTCAAAGTGGGAGTCCTAGTAGTCAGCAGACAGAAGTGTGATTTTTCTATGTAAGAGGCCTTTGCCTAAGCACCTGTCCTGAATAACTGACACACTTTTTCAAACAATAGCTGATTCAATATTTAGGTGATGATTGAAAGAATTAACCAACTGACGGACTGAAAATTCTAGAAAAACGTAGAACGGTATGAACTCAGAAAAGACAAACTCAGTCAAAGATCTTATGCAAAAGCATTAGAGTGACACTGGCCTTGATTTCATCTTGGTTTTAGGATAATCATCACTATATGAAATCTTATAGGTAATTATCATTACAGGCTCAAAATAATACTAATACTCATAAGAACAATACTGACATTTGAATAATTCTTAAAATGCTTTTGAAAGTGCTTTCACATCTATTACTTTAATCTTTCCATTACCCCCAGAGCAGTGAAGTTTAAGCACTGATATCCCCATTTTAAAGATGAAGGGGCCAAGGCCCAGAGCAGCTGTGAACTCCAGGCCATGAATTGTTCCATAACATGAATGTCAGCAGTTCTGTATTCAGAAGGATCCAGCATGTCCTGTGATTTCTTTTAGATAATGCCATCCTGTGCAGGAGTCCTGTGCTTTCAGGGAGATTGTCCAGCGAGTAACCTTCCAGCTGACCAGCTTGCTGGATTGGTCTCTGTCCCTTCACAGACTGTGGATGACTGCTAGAGCATTTGTTCCTCACCAGCCTTTCTTTGGACCCCTCTCTATAGATTTCCTGTTTCGATAAGAGGTGCCTGGCTCCAGGAAACAGGAGTGGGTTTGGAGTCGCTGAAAGAAAGTTATGCGTCTCTCTTTTGCTAGCCACATGGAATAAATCTCAGTCCTTGGTCCTCATGTAGTTGCTTGCTGGCCCTTTGCAATGAGTTTTCTGTGGCAAATGACTCCAAATGCCTTACAAAGGGAATAGCTTGCAGATGTGGGTATGATAACCTGCAAAGCACAGCTTAAATATAGTAATTGTCTCTAGCCTGCTCTTAACTGTGGCGACAGAGTTTCTGCTATGTCATTAGGGAAGGAATTACCAAGTCTTGGAACACAGTGAGCCACGCTTCTGGCTTCAGCAGCCAGAGTTTTTACAGAATTAATTGGCTTCTCACCAAAAAGATTAGGGCATGAGGTTAAAGAATGTGGGAATAAGGAATAACTAAGAAAAATGGAAGACAAGAGTGTCCAAAAGCTAACAAAACGATTTTTGTTTCCATTATTATTCAACTTAGATATAATCATTTTATCTCTTTGTGCTGAATCCATCATCTCTTTTATTCTGTGTTTCTGTTATCTTCTTCAGTGAGATAACTGAAATTTAAAGGTGAATGGTTTTGCTTTGCAGACTTTCTTTGCCAGCCACCTCCCCTGCCTAGAAGAGCCAAGTAGGAAAAGATCTGAAGAATTTTAGGGCTGGATGACGTTTAGAGGTTATCCAGTCCAATCTCCCACCTAAGATAGGAGATTTCAACGACTACGCCTTCACAGGTGGTCTTCCAGACTCCCTACCGTTCAATACTTCACTTTGGACAGTTATTACCATTAGAATATTCTTCTTGATCCTGAATTTTTACAACTCAGAGGTTCTAGTTTTACCCCCTAGAACTAGATGAGACTAGTTTGTTTAGTTTTTTTTTTTTTTTTTCATAGCATACGGATTCAAATATTTCTTTTTTACCTTTCTTTTATTTCTTTCTTTCTTTCTTTTTTTTTTTTTTTGAGACAAAGTCTTGCTTTGTTGCCCAGGCTGGAGTGCAGTGTTGCCATCTTGGCTCACTGCAACCTCTGCCTCCCAGGTTCAAGTGATTCTCCTGCCTCAGCTTCTGAGTAGCTGAGATTACAGGCGCCCACCACCACGCCCAGATAATTTTTGTAGTTTTAGTGGAGATAGGGTTTTGTCATGTTGGCCAGGCTGGTCTTGAACCCCTGGCCTCAAATGATCTGCCCACCTCGGCTTCCCAAAGTGCTGGGATTACAGGCGTGAGCTACTGTGCCTGGCCGCGTTAAAATATTCCAATGAGAAAATTATACCTGCCTTAAAGCTGGAATAACGAATAAATTTCATCTTAGTTGTCCAGTCCAATAGAGTGCATAGTGTTTGCCTGGAGGGCTATGAGCTGGGCAACAGGAAGAGACTAATGACTGATTATTAATGTCTTCCATGGACAGAGGAGGAGAGTGGTGGCAGGATGGTGTACCTTTTTAGACCATCCTAAATGTAATGTAATCCTGAGTACCTTTGGTCACCTCAATTGTTTTATTTTCATATATCCTGGTTAGCTACTTCACTATTCTGTTTGATTTTCCTGAACAATATTCCTCTTGAAAAATAACTCCCAAAGTTGAACACAGCACTCCCAATGGGGTATGAGTAGACCAGAAAACAATGGGCGTATGATACCCATTAAAACATATCACCATTAATGTAGTCAACAATTGTATTTTTTTTTGGCAGTCATATCACTCTTGTGACTCACATTGTGCATGTGGCTCACATGCTCACGTAACAGTCAACAATGCAGTATAATTTGAGGGGTACCACAAGAGCCCAGCCACCCCAACATATCTCTTTCCTAGGCTGTTTGGTGCTATAGGCTCATTCTATGTGGTCTGATATCCCTTCATTTGTGTTACTCCTTTGGGTTAGACAACTGTGGTTGGGGAAATGAATTGAGTCTAGGCTGTTCCCATTAGAATTCTAGAAATCACGAACTCATTGGGGCAGAATGGCTTTTCCATTGCTTCAACAAATATGTATTGATGTATTGATTGCTTACCACTGTTTTGGGCACTGGGGATAAAACAATGAACAAACGAGATGAAACTTCTGTCCTAATGGAGCCTACACTATAATGTGGGAAGAGGACAATATAACAAAAATATAAAATAGATGGTAATAAGTTCTGTGGGGGAAAACATAGAGCAGAGGGGAAGAATGAGAGATGGTAGGAGAGGAGATGTTGTGATTTGAAATAGAGTAGTCAGAGAAGGCCTCAGTTAAGAAGATGAAATTTGAGTGCAGCCTTGAAGGAGATACAGGAGGAAGCCTCAAGGCAGTCTGGGAGAAGAGCACCAAGCAAGCAGAGCAGTAGGTGCTAAGGCTGTGGGAACATGCCTGGCATGAAGCCCAGATGGCTAGCGAAGTGATGACGAGAAAAGCAGTGAGAGATGAGCAGAGAGACAACAGGGGCCAGGTTGTGTAGGTTGGGCAGGCTATTGTAAGGACTCTGGCTTTTGTTCTGAGTGAGATATGAGACCATAGGAAGGTTCTGAAAAGAAGGGTAATGTCATCTGACCTTCTCTTGCAAGGATCCCATAGCTGCTGTTTTGAGAATAGACTGTAGGTGGCAAGGACAGAGGTAGGACGACTCATTAGAAAATTTCTGTTCTAATCAGGGTGAGAGGTATTGATGACTTTGACCAGGTTGGAACCAAAGAGGTGGTAAAAAATGATCTAAATTTGGATATATTTTGAAAAATACGGTCTAAAGAATTTACTGGTGTTTGGTTGTGGGATATGAGAGGGGAAAAGAAAAGCAACCAAGGGCGACATTGAGGTTTCTGAGTCTGAACATCTGGAAGAATGGAATTACCATTATTCATGTGGGGAAGACTGTGAAAACAGCAGATTTGGGAGGAAAATCTGCAGGTCTAGGTATCTGAGCAGAAGAATCAGTTAGGCAGTGGGTATAGTTCAGGAGTGCAAACCAGGCTGGAAATGTAACTTCCTCAGCTTGTAAATGACCATTAAAGCCCCGAGGCTGGAAGACATCACTGAGGAAGTGAGAGCAGATAAGAAGAGAAAAGGACCAAGGACTGAGTTGAGAGCTCAGATTGATGAGATCAGCAAAGGAGTCTGAGAAGGAGTGACCAGTGAACCAGAAGGAAAGTAGGACAAGGCATGCATGTCCTGGAAGGCCAGAGAAGAAAGTATCTCAAAGATGAGGGAACTCTATTGTGTCAAATGCCTCTGAGAGGTTAAGGAAATAGGGGATTGAAAATAGCTTCTGGATTTAGCAACTTGGAGGCTATTGGTGGCTTTGATGAAAGACATTTTGGTAAAATGTTTGAGACAAAACTCTTATTGGAGTCGATTCAAGAGATAATAAGAAGAGAAAAATTGGAAATGACAGGTGTAGACCACGTCAATGAGTTTTATTGTAAAGAGGAGCAGAGAAATGGGGAGCAGATGGAGCTGTGTCAAGAGGGGAGATGAGGTCAATAAATTATTATTTTTAAGTTGAAAAAAATTATGGTATTTTTTTCCCTGATGGAAATGACCACTCTTGAGGGGCTTTCAGTTAACTATTTATCGTTAGAATTTTAAATGGATAAAATCCAGTACACATATTTTTGATAGGGGAAAGAAAAGCCAAATTCTTGGAATACATTACTATGTGGGCAGACTGATAGAGAAAGTAGCCCCTGGGTGGCCAGATTAGCAGGATGTCAACACGAACCTGCTGGATGTGGGCAGGATTGTGTGTGTCAGGGTCTGGGGGTGGAGGAGTGGACCCTAAAGAGGACTCTCCCCTGCTTCATGCCAAGGGTAGATCCTCCTCAAGAGTGCAGAAGACTCCACCCTAACAGGTTAGAATCTAATTTATATGTCTACCTTTTGTTTGTTTGTTTTGTCAGCTAACTAGTCAATCAATATGTATTTGTTAAATATCTCCTAATCTCTTGTCCAATTCACCTTTGTGTTTCACTTAGGTTTCCAAGACATGGCAAAGGTAGTTTTCTATTACAAAGTTTTCTTTATTCCCTGTAGTCTTGGGTTTCCCCCCAACTCCCCATCTGGTTTTGTTACTTTTCTTTCAAGTTTAAGTGTCAATTGGATCAAAAGAGTCAGCAATTGTCATCTTTTCTGCTACACTCACCTGAGACCCACCTAGTTATCCACAGCTGGGATTCCTTTTAAACAGGGGGCTCACTGGGCCCCATCTTACTCTCACTGTGGGAGAAGAGAGCTTATTACTTCATCCATTCATCTATCCATCCATCCATCCATCCATCCAATTAATATTTATCTAGTACCTACTCTGCACCAGGCATTGTTCCTGGCACTTGGGGATTCCATAGGAAACAAGATGGTCATGGCTTCTGCCCTCAGGAATCTTATGTTGTAGTGGAGAAGATAGATAACAAATAAGAAAAACAGAAATTCAAAAATGATCATGATGAGTGCAATGAAGACAATGCATAGGACGTTGAGACAGAATAACAAGGAAAGATACAGATGGCATTTTCTTGGTATAGGTTGACCAGAGAAGGTTTCTGCATTTATAATCTTACCACTTCCCCACTGGAAGTTACGTTACACTCCATCCTGGTGAAGTGGGTGGGGAATGGTAGTCTGTCTGGTGTCTGTTGTATTACTTGTCCCTAGATGCTCTAGAGCCTTTCTGTGAGGTGAGAGTGAGACCTGGACATATAATTATATTGATCTAGTCTGAGGTAAGGTGATGAGAATTTAGTAAGAGTAGTAATCTAATAGAATACCTCTCGATAGTTGGAGTATTTTCCCTCTGATGCCTGGGCAATCTGGAATCCCTTGGGGCTCTGTCCTGGGCTATGGGGCAGGGTACTGGGGTTCAACCTTAGTGGGAAAAGTGACCATTGGTTGAATATTTAAAAATCACATTAATTATAAATGCTAAATATTCAGCCAGAAGGATTTTAATTGCAAAGGGTACTGCAAATTAGCATAACCTGATGGTAACTTGTCAATGTGGGTGTTAACAAATTGCCCCTCACCCTCAAAGTTATGTAACAGCAAAACCAACCTACCTGACCAATGCCAACATTCATAATGAAACATATATCACACTCGGTGATGTTGAGGGAAAAATAATACTTGCATGACAGATAACCAAATGTCAATCAAAATAAACACCAAGGTCCAAGACATGTTGGAAATTCAAATACACAGCAATGAAAGACTTTTGCTGCAAATGAAACAAGAGACACATGAATGGCATGACAGAGAAGTTTATGGAAAGTATATTTTGAAGAAAACCTCTTCTAATTGAAGTTACAAATGCCAGGGACCCCACATGCATGGAAGTGGAACAATGCCTGTTATTTTTAGGTGCTGTTTACATTTCAGCCTATTTAAATGGAGTAGGGCAACGATTGCCAGAGGATCTGTGTAATTTAAAGAGTTAATTTGGGTAAATTTACTGGTAAATACTACTGGCTGACATTTATCTCTGTCCTATCCCCTGAGTGCCACCTAATACAGCGAGGGCTTCTCCCAGTCCTGCTGGATTAGAGAACAGCAAAGGCAGTGCCTTGAAAAAGTTTACAGTTCAGTTCAACCCACCCTGATCTAATCATGGTCTCACAGCGGGTCAAATTACCCCTTCCTGTGAAGTGAAGTTTAAACATCTCAGCTGTATTTCTGCTTGGTTCCTTATTTCATGTAACTCGGCTTGTGTTAGTCTTTGCAACGGCTCTAAACCTTAATCACTTCCATCTGTTCAATATTACATGGTAATTTGGTAGTGAAAGAGTACTAGGCTAGGAGCCAGTTTGATTCTAGTACTGGCTTTGTCACTAATTAGCCGTGTGACTCCAATGAGTTGGTTCATCTCTGCCTTGGTTTACGATCTCCCCATCACCAACCTAAGCTTCCTCTACTCCCCTATGACCTCCCCAATTAGTAGGGAGAAGAGGCAGCTCTAAGAAATTGCACTGAGACTCCATACCTAAGGAAGTGGAGGTGGAGATGAGGGGAAAGGAAATCATTCTCCTCTCAACCCAGACACACAAGTCTTCTTGTCCCTGGATCTGTCTTTTTCCCACTTGATGTAATGAAACACACATCCCTGTTCCTATCAAAACCCTCATCTTCCATTTGGGCTTTAAGTCCATCCTCTTAGCCCTCTCAAATATTCTTTGGTTGTGTGCTTTTCTGCTTTCAGCTTTGCTCTCTCCTGCATCTCCCCAAAATCTTCCTTGTCCGACATGCTCTGCGAGTTACTGCTGCGCTTCTCAGCTACCCATTTGGAGTCTGCCTTCTTTAAGGTGTTGTCCACATAGGCTGCCTGCTACAGCCTGAAACACACTTTTGTGACCTCTGCCCTGCTAGGTCAGCCCCTTCCCCATTTTCTCCGGTGCTTCTTCAAGCTTAATATTCTGTAAGTAGTCATGACATTGTATATTCTTATGCCTAAGTAGTCTTCACCTTTGAATATAGTAGTGTAATTTGATGATATTCTTTCTAGTATGATTTTCTGTATGTCATGGAATTAATGCAGTAGTTCCCAATTTTTATCCACAATTTTGCTCTCTGGGATTTTGCTTTGTTACCCACAGTCCAATGTGGTCTGAAAGTATTAAATGAAAAATTATAGAAATAAACAACTCAATTGTTTTATTTATTTATTTAAAAAATAATTTCAACTTTTATTATTGATTAAAGGGTACATGTGCAAGTTTGTTGTATAGGTATATATATGACACTGAGGCTTGAGGTCCCAGTGATCCCATCACCCAGGCAGTAAGCATAGTACCCAACAGGTGGTTCTTCAGCTCACATCCCCTTCTATCCCTCCACTGTCTTAGTGATCCCCACTGTCTATTGTTCCCATGTGTATTCAGTGTTTAGCTCCCACTTATAAGTGAAGACATGCAGTATTTGTTTTTTTTTTTTTTTGTTTTGTTTTGTTTTTTTTTTTTTGTTCCTGTGTTTGTTCACTTAGGATAATGGACTCCAGTTCTATCCTTGTTGCTGCAAAGGACATAATTTCATTCTTTTTATGGTTGTGTAGTATTTCATGATGTATATATACCATATTTTCTTCATCCAATCCACTGTTGATGGGCACCTAGGTTGATTCCATGTCTTCACTATTGTAAATAGTGCTGCTATGCACATGTGGGTGAATGTGTCTTTTTGATACAGTAAACTATTTTCCTTTGGGTATATACCCAGTGGTGGGATTGGCTGGTTAAATGGTAGTTCTAAGTTCATTGAGAAATCTCCAAACTGCTTTCCACAATCGCTGAATTAGTTTGCATTCCCACTTACAGTGTACGAGCATTCCTTTTTCTCCACAGCCTTGCCAGCATCTGTTGTTTTTTGAGTTTTTCATAACAGCCATTCTCACTGTTGTGAGATGGTGTCTCTTTGTGGTTTTGATTTGCATTTCTCTGATGATGAGTGATGTTGAGCATTTTTTATACGTTTGTTGGCCACTTGTATGTCTTCTTTTGAGAAGTGTCTGTTCATGTCCTCTGCCTATTTTTAAAAATTTAACTTTTATTTTAAGTTCAGGGGTACATATACATGTTTGTTATATAGGTAAACTTGTGTTATGAGGGTTCGTTGAATAGACTGTTTTGTCACCAATAGCCTAGTACCCATTCATTATTTTTCCTGATCCTCTCCCTCTTCCCAGCCTCCCACCTCTGGTAAGCCCTAGTGTCTGTTGTTCTTCCCATGTGTCCATGTGTTCTTAACATTTAGCTCCCACTTATAAGTGAGAACATGTGGTATTTGGTTTTCTGTTCCCTCATTCATTTGCTAAAGATAATGGCCTCCAGCTCCATCCATGTTCCTGCAAAGAACATGATTTTGTTCTTTTTTATGGCTGCATAACAACTCATGTGTTTTAAATTGCATGCCCTTCTGAGTACTGTGATGAAATCTCAAACCATGTCCCTCCATTCTGCCCTGGACGTGAATCATTCCTTTGCCCAGTGTCTCCATGCTTTCTATACTCTCTGCCCATTAGTCACTTAGTAGCCGGCTCAGCTATCAGATTCACTGTCACAGTATCACAGTGCTTGCATCCAAGTAAATCTGATTTTACTTGATTAAGGCCATAAGTGCAAGAGTTTTGATGCTGCTTTGGGAGGCCGAGGCAGGTGGATCACCTGAGGTCAGGAGTTCGAGACCAGCCTGGCCATCATGGTGAAACCCTGTCTCTACTAAAAATACAAAAATTAGCTGGGCATGGTGGCATGCACCTGTAATTCCAGCTACTTGGGAGGCTGAGGCAGGAGAATTGCTTAAACCTAGGAGACAAAGGGGTGCAATGAGCTGAGATCATACCACTGCACTGCAGCCTGGGCAACAAAGCAAGACTCCATCTCAAAAAAAAAAAAAAAAAAAAAAAAAAAGTTGTGATGCTGACAATTCGGATATGCCAAAGAAAAGCAAGCTGGGAAGTGCTTCCTTCAAGTAAAAAGGTGAAAGTTTTAATAAGGAAAGTAAAAAATACTATATGCTGTGGTTGCTAAGATCTAAGATAAGAACAAATATTTTATCCATCAAATTGTGAAGAAGGAAAAACAAACTCATCCTAGTTTTGCTGTCACACATGAAATGGAAAAGTTACAGCCACAGTACATAAGTACTTAGTTAAGATGGAAAAGGAATTAAATTTGTGGATGGGAGACATGAACAGAAATGTATTATGATTGACGACAATCAGGTTCTGTACTATTTGTGGTTTCGGGCATCCACTGAGGGTCTTAGAACATATCCCCCATGGATAAGGAAGGCAACTGTAATGACTTTTAAAAAATTGCATAATTTTCTATGCCTCATTACTATTTTTTTTTTCACGGTGACCCAATGGCATGGTAAACCACCCTCTAATGTTTCCCATGCTTTGAGTGCATTCGTTCCATTTTATTTTTCCTGGACACCACTGTCTGGGAACCCTCCATTTCTTTGTTCTTTTGCTCTAGTCTGAATGTGTTGCCCTCTAAGCCTGCTACTCAGCTGTCATCTTGGGACTTCCCTTGACCATTGCTTGATGACGTAAATGTAATTCAAGAATGTGGGACATATTGGAGAGATGGCAGCAGGAGAACAAATTCAGAGGACTTTGGAATGAGCTTGAGATCATTAGAACTTCAAATACATGCTTATCAGTGAAGCAGAGACTCCTTTCTGGTTCTGTGATAGCATGTCTAAAAGAAATAATAGTAACATTATTATTAAATATTATTCTGGCTATCTAGAATCCAGGTCCAATCATGGGAGCAGAGTCACTCTGAGTGTGATAGGATAAGAGATGTACCTCATGGCTAGATTTTGTGCAGCTGTGGGAGGTGAAGGGCAGCTGTTGGTCAATCTGAGGAGCCAGGCACATCCAGCCACTGAAGTGTGATGGTGAGGGGAATGGGAAATGTCTCCGAGTCCTCAGCCTAATATCTGGTGATTGGCTTAGGGCCACTGCTGGTCAATGGGGTCAGGAATCTGGAAGAAGGGCTGGGGAGCAGAGGAGAGCCAGGAGAAGCTGGATCTCCCTGACATCTTTGAGTCTGTCTGCCACTTCTACTAACCACCATGACCTCCAGATAACAGTGGCTGTGGCTGTTCTGTCTCTAAAATCTCAACACCTTTTGGCGAACTGTCACCAGAAACATTTAGATGAGGGTAATACAGTTCCTGCTAAACCCAAATGATAACCAGTCGTTAGGGGCTGACTTGTGCTCCTCATCTTCCCAAATTCATATGTTGAAGTCCTAACCCCCAGTACCTCAGAATGTGACTATGTTTGAAGACAGGATCTGCAAAGAGGTAATTAAAGTTGGATGAGGTTCATAGGGTGGGCCCTAATCCAATATGATTGGTATCGTTATATGAAGAGTTGATTAGGGCACAGACAGGCACAGAGGAGAGACTATATGAAGACACATTGAGAAGATGGTCATCTACAAGCCAAGGACAGAGATCCTAGAAGAAATCAACCCTACTGACACCTTGATCTCAGACTTCCAGCCTCCAGGACTTTGAGGAAATACACTTCTGTTGTTTAAGCCACTCAGTCTGTGGTACTTTGTTAGGGCAGCCTTAGCAAACACACACACTGATCAATCCAGCACAATGCCTTACATTTACATATTGCTTTGTACATTGCAAAGCATTTCAATATTGTTTTAATTTAATTTAATTTAATTTTAAGTTCTAAGATACATATGCAGGACGTGCAGGTGTGTTGCATAGGTAAAAATGTGTCATGGTGGTTAGCTGCACCTGTTGACCCATCATCGATTTGTTAATCATCACAAATGTTGATAAACATAGCTAACACTCATACAGTGTTACTATGTGCTAGGCAATGTTTTAAGCAATTTATATATCAGATGTCCTATCTTTTGGCTTCCCTGGGCCACACTGGAAGGAAAAGAATTGTCTTGGGCCACACACAAAATACACAGACACTAATGATAGCTGATGAGCTAAAAACAAACAAACAAAAAATCACAAAAAATCTCATAATGTTTTAAGAAAGTTTGTACATTTGGCTTGGGCCACATTCAGAGCCATCGTGGGCCACATGTGGCCCACAGGCTGTGGGCTGGACAAATTTGTTATGTATATTAACAAGTTTAATTCACACAATAGCCCTGTGAGACAGATACTATTATTCTCATCTCCATTTTACAGATGAGAAAAATGAAGTACAGATAATTCAACTAACTTGCTTGAAATCACACAGGTTGTAAGTATTGAAGCCAGGATCCAAACCCGGGAAGTCTAACTCCCTTCTCCTTGTCCTGGACTCTTTCTGGCCTTTCTGGGACCTGACCTTTCTTTCCCCTTATATGGCGTCACTCTGTTTACACACACATCTCAGGCTCAGTCTCCCATTTTGTGGGTCATGAATCTAACTTCTTAGTCCTCTTGGTGGGTTTCTGCTTTTGTTCACAGGGGAAATCTTCCAGGGAACCCGTGTATAATCCCCATGGCACACACAAGGCCACATGCTTCCCTGATCACAGGAGGGCCGTGACTGCAGGTTAATATTCTCGAGAGAGGAAGGCTTCACTCCAGCATGGTGAACTAATCACATGACATTATTAAAATGGCAAAAAGAAGTCAGGCAGTTTAATGTTCTTTCTAGAAAAAAATTTGATTTTTTTTTTTTTTTTTTTTTGAGAAGTGTCTCACTCTGCTATCCAGGCTGGAGTGCAGTGGCAAGATCGGAGCTCACTGCCTCCTTGACCTCCCAGGCTCGGGTGATCCTCCCATCTCAGCCTCCCAAGTAGCTGGGACCACAGGCTTGCACAACCACATCTGGCTAATTTTTTATTTTTATTTTTTGCTGGTCTGGAATTCCCGGGCTCCAGCGATCCTCCTGCCTCAGCCTCCCAAAGTGCTGGGATTATAAGCATGAGCAAAATTTCATTTTTTTAAATTTTTAGTTTTTTTTGAGATGGAGTTTCACTCTTCTCCAGGCTGGAGTGCAATGGCACAATTTTGGCTCACTGCAACCTCTGCCTCTCAGGTTCAAGTGATTCTCCTGCCTCAGCATCCCAAGTAGCTGGGATTACAGGTGCCCGCCACCACGCTTGGCTAATTTTTTTGTTTTCAGTAGAGACAGGGTTTCGCCATGTTGTCCAGGCTGGTCTCAAACTCTTGACCTCAGGTGATCCACCTGCCTTGGCCTTCTAAAGTGCTGGGATTGCAGGCATGAGCCACTGCGCCTGGCCAAATTTCATTTTTAAGTTACTTTTTGTGGTGGCCTAAAGAGTTCCCCAGCCTGAGGTCATGTGATTACTCAGCAGATTTTGATCCACTAGTCTGAAGTTCTAGAAATCACATATTTGTGAAACTTTTTTGCTTGTACCAAAATGTGCTAAAATCTGTTTAAAACAGAAAGCCATGTCTATTTGAATGTGTCAGTGATCTCTATTGGGGTCCAAAATGGCAGATTAAACTGAACTTGGAACAGAGGGGCAGCAGGCAGCCATATTAAATTCCAAGTGAGCCCTTTAAAACGGAGGCCTTGCTTCATGTTGTCAATGAGACTGAGTTATAATTACCCACACCACTTCCTGAAACAGTTAGTTATGTTCTACTTGGGGCTTCTGATGAAGTGAAATCCTATTGTGATGTTAAAAACATTCATTTCCTTTGCATTTAAAAAGAATCAGCTGATTATTTTTCCACTCATATAACCTTGCCCCACCTTGGAAAAAATACTAGGCAGCAAGCACTATGATGAGATTGAAATAATACAATAATAATAGCAGTAATTAACATTTAATGAGCACTTAATGTATCAGTCACATCCCTGAATGCTTTATGTGGGACTCTTGATTCTCACAACACTTATGAGGTAGGTATCATTTTTATTTTCATTTTATTGATGGGGAAATTGAGTCCCAAAGAGTTTAAGGGAACAAGTGAATGGTGGAGCTGGAATTTGAATCCAGTTCATCTATTTTTAACAACCTTTACTTGTAACTTTTATGCGTTTTTACCCCGAAGAAGGAACGATAGAAATGAACAAAACAGATTTTTTTTTTTTTTCTGATAACATTTTACTTCTGATTCTAAACTCATTCTAGGTATGGTAGTGACCACTGAGGGGAGGGGAGGGGAGCAAAAAGGCTCAGGAGGGTGTGGTCAGTCAAGTTCCTTCCACCTTAAAAATGCCTTTCCTCTCTCTCACCACTAGTTGAAGACAGTTCAGTATCACTGGGAGTCCTGAGAAGTTGGGGTGGCCAGGCAGAGGTGTGAGGCAGGCCTATTTGCACAGAGCACTGAGCCCAAGATGCTTTACTAGGCAGAGACACAGGTACTTTTTTTTTTTTTTTGGTGACAGAGTCTGGCTCTGTTGCCCAGGCTGGAGTGCAGTGGCGCAATCTCGCCTCACTGCAACCTCTGCCTCCCTTGTTCAAGTGATTCTCCTGCCTCACACTCCTGAGTAGCTGAGATTACAGGCATGCGCCACCACGCCTGGCTAATTTTTGTATTTTTAGTAGAGGAGAGGTTTCACCATTTTGACCAGGCTGGTCTCGAACTCCTGACCTCAGGTGATCCACCCACCTTGGCCTCCCAAAGAGCTGGGATTATAGGTGTGAGCCACCATGCCAGGCCACAGGTACTTTTTATAGGAAGCCAGCACAGGTGTCTTCAGCCTCCCTCAGAGGGTGTGACCCACTGTAAACAGCTGGAATTTCTTTTTTCTTTCTTTTGCCATCCTGATTTTTAAAAAGAGCAGTGATATCAGTTAGGGCTCCTGGTTACACACAGCAGAAGCCAATTCCAGTGGACAAAAGTGGAAAAGCTAATGACCAGAAGGATACCAGAGATCTCAACAACCAGAGATCTCACAAAGTGGGTGGGATGGCTAGGGAAAAAAGAAAAATGGTGAAGATGAGCTGAACTGCAGGAGTCTAGGAGCAGAGGATCTCTCAAGACCACGCCAGCCCAGTCAGTCGCGGCCAGGACACTGCTGGCTCTCAAGCGCATGGCTCTCAGACATTATCTCCAGCTCTTGCTGCCTCTTAGGGTCACTCTCTTCAGAAGGTATGTGGTCTCTTTGGCTGAGAGTAGGCCATTTGTTTGTGGAAGCTGGAGGACCACAATGAGTTGTGGAAGTGGGAATAGAAAGGCATGACTAACTTCCAGTAAATCTGCACAAACTTTCCTTACTTCAAGGGGAAGAAAACAAGGAACGCCAGATCTGAGAGTGGGGCCCAAAGATGGGCAAACAGAGGAAGAGCAGAGAGACAGGGTCTTGTCCTGTAGTTAACATATATCTCTATTTTTCTTCTCTATCCCTCTTTCCTTTTAATTAATTAATTAATTAATTAATTAATTAATTAATATATAGATGGGATCTCTCTCTGTTGCCCTGGTCTTGAACTCCTGGGCTCAAGCTATCCTGCTGTCTTGGCCTCCCAAAATGTTGGGATTACAGGCATGAGCCACTGTGCCTAGCCTTGTACATTGTTCTTGACCTTGGAAAAGTTTATGGGTAAATGGGTTTAGGAAGGGTTGCCTGAGAAGAAATCCACTCTTTTTTTTTTTTTTTTGAAGACATGATCTCACTCTGTTGTGCAGGCAGGCGCACAGTAGCTCGATCCTAGTTTCACTGCAGCCTCAAACTCCTCGGCTCCAGCAATCCTCTCATCTCAGCCTCCCAAGAAGCTGGGACTATAGGTGGGCACTACCATGCCCGGCTAATTCCTGCAATCATCTCTTAGCTGCCATTGGCTTTGTCATCCTGCTAATTCAAGAGAAAAATCATGCATCTGGGTCTGGAAAGGATGCTGATCTACGGGGGTCTGCCCAGCTTTATCTTTTTAATTCTCCTTTGCCTTAACCCACATGTTATTGTAGCATAAATGACACGAAGAGGTGGGAGGTTGTCTCCTGTGTTCCTCATTTATCAGCATAACCAGCGAAGAAAGGAAGCAGCATTATTTCCTAGCAGATGTTGGATTATCAAGCCTTTTTAAGTCCTGACGTTGATGGGACAGAAACGTTCAAATGCGTTAAAAGTACATACTTTTCAAAGGTCTATACAATTTCCATTTTTAAAGATGAAGACTATAAATTAGGAACCGAATGGGAGGTGATATTTTATAGAAAAAAATGAGAAAAAGAAAACTTGAGTAATTACTTTTCCTTTATCTTGGACTCGCCTCTAACAAGCTTAGGGTTGCTCTTCTGACCTTTAAGACACATTTTCTAGTTTTACAAGGTTAAAAATACCAAACGCCTTCTTCATTGCTCAAGGAAAAATGCATCAATAGTTGTCAGACTCCAAATACCAAATATGACTCTCTGTGGGTCAGCTAACCAGTATTGATAGAGTGGATAAAATGGTTAGTTAAATAACCTTAAGAAATTAGAAAAAAAACCAGGAAAATAATTCTAATACAAATAACTAAGAGAAAAAATCCTGTGCTATGTGAGGGCAGAGTGTTTCATATGAACGATCCTCCCTTCAATAGATGACTCCAAACCCAATTTGCCTGGAATTATTTCATGGCATAACCTCGGTAATACTTCTCTTCTTTCATTCTAGATTTTGCCTCAAAAGTACTTTGGGGATGAAAATGAAAATGGAATTTACACTAGCGGTAAATTCTGGAGAACATAAAGGCAGGGCTGGATTCAGGGTGTGTTACCTCTGTAGTCAGTGAGACTGGGCTCCAATTCAGGAAGTCCCATGCTTGGTTTAATGACATGCTGTTGTTGTCTGGAAATTCCTTGTAAGGTTGGAACGAGGGGCTCCACATTTTCATTTTCCAGTGTGCTTCACAAATTATGTAGTTGGTCCTTTAAAAAACTGTATCAATACAGGCTATGCTGGGATATAATTAGTGTCTCACAGCAGGCTATATAAGTGGTTGGCAAACTTTTCCTGCAAAGAGCTAAGAATATATATTTCAGGTTTTGTGGGTCATACAGTCTCTTGCCTCAAGCATTCAACCTTCATGCTGTAGCTTGAAAACAGCGATAGACAACACATAAGTTAGTGAGTTTTGTAAACTTTATTTACAAAAACAAGTCGGCTGCATTTGCCCCCCAACACAAGAGTTTGTCACACCCTGGGCTAGACAAATGTTCTTAATCTTAGGTTACCAAGATTGTCTAAGAGATACATAGGTGTGTGTGTGTGGCAGGTGCGGGGGGAAGCATTCTACTGTCTTAACATGCATGGAACACTTTGGTACACTTTTCCCTAATTGAACTATTCATACCATTGCTTTCCTAAAGTTAATATTACTCCAAGAGCTTTAGATGTGTTAGTATAGTTTACAATCCCATTAACCTCATGAACTATGAATTATTATCAACCTCATTTTTCAAAAGAAACCAGGGCTCAGGGTTAAGCAGCTTCAATGAGTTACACAGCAAGGGGTTGAGACCCAGAGCCTCCATGCATACCATGACACTGCATTGCATCAACTGGTGGAATGGGGAGCAGGCAGTTGGCTGTCAGTAGTGTTTGCAAATACTGACATGTGAATGGTTTATTTATTTATTTTTAAAAATATAAGTGATAGCAAATTCACTGTCAGCCTTCTAATAACATCTTCCTTACTCACTAATATTATGCTTTCCTCCTGATGAAAAATTACAGCTTAGAACCTTCACTTGCATGTGCTCTCTGGGTACCCAAGGCAGGGGCATGTGCAAGCATCATCCAGCCCGCGCTGCAAGCAGAAAACCAGACGGGAAGTGCTGCTGAAGGTGTGAGGAATAGGAAGGTGATGGGGTTGGAAGGGTATTTGGCATCGTCGCTCTGCAGGCCTGACACTAAAGTTTAAAATGCTATTAGTGTTGCTTTCAGGTTGCGCCTCCCACGAGGAGACCTGAGAGAGTCTCTAATACATATGTACACTCATACTAATACCCCAAATCTACCTCCTCTTCATGAACTCTCTAATCTAAAGCAAATCTTAACTATACAATTTCCTGTTCTTGACAAAGAATTGCCAATTCAGAAGAATGATGAAGAAAGAGAAGGATGAGATTGCAGAAGTTCCTGCTCCATTTAGAATTTAGACAGTGCAGTAGGGAGAGAAAGGGCACATATCACCTTCTTAGTTCCCATTAGAAAGGATATGTTCCCTGGGGCTAGAAAGAAAACTCCCCTGCTTCAGGGTTGTCTTTGGATTTTTTGAGTTCTAGAGAACTGCTTCCCACAGTCCAAGGAGAACAGCCTGCTGGTTCTCCAAGCTGTCCTTTCTGCCATATGACAGCTTAGCAAAGGCTTTCCATCTCCTGATTGCCAGTAGGCAAAAGGAACGTTCTGGATAAGATGTATGTTGGTGCCATCAAAAAAAAAGAGACTGTTGGACAGCAAGTTGAGGAAATAGCCTTAAAATTAGGCAAAAAATTTCACTTCAAAAGATTTTTATGCATTTTTCTATAGTTATTCAACTACTAGGAAAAAAGGGCACAAAACCCAAGTTATTGGCCGGGTGTGGTGGCTCACGCCTGTAATGCCAGCACTTTGGGAAGCTGAGGGGGGCAGATCATCTGAGATCAGAAGTTCGAGACTAGCCTGGCGAACGTGGTAAGATCCCATGTCTACTAAAATCACAACAATTAGCTAGGTATGGTGGCATGCACCTGTAATCCCAGCTACTTGGGAGGCTGAGGCAGGAGAAATGCTTGAACCCAGGAGATGGAGGTTGCAGTGAGCTGAGATTGCACCACTGCACCCCAGCCTGATCAAGTGAAACTCTATGTGAAAACACAACTCAACACAACAAACAAACAAAACCCCCTGCAAGTTATTCCCATGAAATTTTCAGCCCAGAAGCCACATACAATAGTCTTGTTAGGAGGTCAGCTGCGTAAACTTAACACCTAAGATAAGAAGTTAGACGTGGCCTCCTGGTCAGAAGGCTTACCATGGAAATTACAGTCTCTACCCCCCACCCCTCTCTTTTTTTGAGTTCATAAAACAATGATTCCAGATTTTAAAGAAGTCTTTACTTTTCCCACTCAGGGAATAGCAGAGACACTTAAAAGTTGGCCAGTTTTGTCGAGAAGCTTGTGGACAAAAGTGGAAATGGAGATATACTGTGACCACATTTCTGAGCAATTTTAACTCATTGGACTAACTGATGTCACATGTCATATGAAATAGACAACGAGCAAATCAGGCACACACCTGCCAGTCTATTGTCAGAAAAAGAAATGACTACTAGAGCAGACATGGTAGCCCAGGGGTAGGGCAGGTAGAGTGGCCTCTCTTTATTTCTTTTTCTCTCTGACTTTCTATTTTGCCTCCATCTTGCTTTTCATCTTCCCTCTCTCTCTCATCATCAGGGAGTGGAATGTGCCTCCCAGCAGCTTCCTAAGAGGCAGGAAGAGAAGGCTAAGTGTGTGAAGAAATTCCTCTTGAGCAGTTCGAATAACCTGTTTTCTCTGATTTAGCTCTGGAGAAGGCTGACAAAGAAGAGTTTGATTATAAGGAGTGGAGATGATAAAGGTTTGTTTACAATGTGGGTCGGGTGGTGGGCATTTTAAATACTAGGGGTGGGGAGGCAGGGAGCACTGCTGCCCTACAACCCACCATCTCTAGAACTCGGTTCATTGCTCACTTAAACTGGTCTCCTTATTACTTTGACACAACTGCTCTTGTACCTGAAGCTATGTTTTTTTTTTTTTTTTTTTTAATTTTACTTTATGTTCTAGGGTACATGTGCACAACGTGCAGGTTTGTTACATATGTATACATGTGCCATGTTGGTGTGCTGCACCCATTAACTCATCACCTGCAGCTATGTTTAAATACATTTCCCCATGCTGGCCATAGCAGGAGGACAGGGTAGTAAGTTGAAATAAAAAGAAAAAGAATTGAAGACTCAAAGGCATTCCTTAAGCATGCTGCTTGGTAGACTTCTACTCAGACCAGCCTTGATCCATTGGCCCATACCCTAACCACACTGTTAGGCAGAGAAGGAAGGTAGACTTGTAGTCCTGAAGATAGGGGCTCCCAGATGTAAGATGCATGTTAAGACAGGACGAGAGTTAATTTGGAGTCATCAGTTTTGAGGTACAAAAGAAAATCATTTTTCTTGCTCAGTGGCCACACCCTCATTTGATTCTAACAGAATCTGTGTTAGTTATCTATTACTGTGTTACAAATTACCCCTAAAACAGAGCATCTTGAAAACAAACATTTGTTATCTCTTCATTTCTGTGGGTCAGGCATCTGGGTGAAGTTTATGTGGGTCTTTTGCCTTAGGGTTTGTCATGAGGCTGCAAGCACAGTGACAGCTGGGGCCACGGATTTGTGGAGGCTTGCATGGGGGACAATCTGCTCCAAGCTCAGTCAGGCATCTCCTAGCTGACCTCTGGCTCTCTGTAGCTGCAGACTGGAGACATCAGTTTCTTGCCTCTTATAGCGCAGCTCACACCACGACAGGGGCTTTCCCCAGAAATCAAACAAGGGAGAAAGGAATAGGAAGAGAGTGTGAGCAAGATGGAGGTCACACACTTTTTGTAACCTTATCTTGAAAGTGACACACTATCATTTTTGCTATATTCTATTTCTTAAAAGTGAGTTCACTCAAGGGGAAGAGATTGCCCAAAAGCATGAATACAAGGAGGCAGAGATTTCCAGGGACCATTTTAGTAGCTGCCTGTAACCAATTGGATGATCAATGGTGGTCTTCAGATTGAAGTCTAAATGACTTTTGGTTGCCTTCAAAACCCAAATCCACCCTGAAAGAGTGCAGAGCTACCACCATTGAGGATATTAAAAAACGAAAATGTCACGAACTCTTATTTAAAGTATTTAAACTTCTGACTAGTTGAAGAAACTATGTCGAAGGAGACAACACCCTTTTGGGTATATAAAATATGATGACTGTGAACCCCATAGGTTCCATTCACACTGTATATTTGTTTTCATGATGAGGCTTTTTGCATTTTGATAATTAGCCGAAATAACACTATTCCCTTTTCCAAAGCAAAAACAAATTCCTTGTGTGAGTCTAGCTCCTACTAAATTGTAGGGGCTGTGACATGGGCAGGAAAGAGAGTGACTCCCCATAGTCACATGGTTTGGTCCTTTAAGCCCCCAGACAGGCAGCAGAGGCCTGGGTGCCTGAATCCAGCACTTTCTGGCAGCTGCATCTGAACCTACACAGGCTGGTGCCAGCACAGCGTTATTGTGCTCAGCATGGGCAGCACGATGGGAAGAAGACCCAGGATCAAGATGAATAGAGCCAGGTTCAGGTTCTATCTAAGCACCAGATTCCACCAGGGTGCTTTGTCCACCCTGCTGTCTGTAAAGGTTTTGTCAGTTTGCAAATTTAATTCTCATGGATTGGAAGAAGGGAAGTTCATATCTAGAAACTTGGAGACATTGTGAACCAGGAAAAAATGGTATCTTGATTGCTGCCTGCTCCAAGTCTTATTGACTTGTGGCCAAGCTTTGGCCTGCTTGTTAGAGCTATGCAGGGAATGCAAAGTGGAGAGTCTAATTCTCTCAATGGGAGTCAGAAGCAGGGCTGATTTTCTCCACTCACATACTTTGAATCCACCCATAAGCCCACTCCCTTGGCCTCAACTGAGGCTCCAGACTTTGGCCTAAGCCAGATTCCCTATTTCCTCTAACTTGCTCCTGGTTCTAGTTATTAAGCCAAAACTTTGTTCTAAACACAAGTTGTGAGTGATTGGGTCTTCTTATCTCTATCTTCAAAGATAAGTTATATATTAGCAAGATTATTAAAGGGTGGGATAGACTAAGAAGGCAGAAAGTTTAACTCATTAGTGACTAGAGTGGGCCTTCGAGGTCACTCAAAATCTGGAAGAAAGGAGCTCACTGGAGGAGGCACTGGTTTTCTTGCTGGCATTCAAATAGAAAGAGTGTGCACGGAGGCATGGGAAGAAAAGGCTCAGGGCAACTAAGGTTTTTCTGAAGACTTTTGCAAGTCACTTAGGAAGCTGTATCTGAGGGGCTCCTCCAAGTTCCACTCACAGACAACAGTCCCAAAGAACTAGGATAGAGAGAATTAGCTTGTTGGTGGGAGTAGAGAAACCAAGCACTGGGGCTTACGATTTGAGTTTTGTTTTTTTCTTTTCTTTTTGTTTTGTTTTGTTTTGTTTTGAGACAGGGTCTCGCTCTGTCACCCAGGCTGGAGTGCAGTAATGTGATCTGGGCTCACTGCAACCTCTGCCTCACAGGTTTGAGCGATTCTCCTGCCTCAGTCTCCTGAATAGCTGGGATTACAAATGTGCGCCGCCATGCTCAGTTAATTTTGGTATTTTTGGTAGAGACTGGGTTTCAACATGTTGGCCAGGCTGATCTCGAACTCCTGACCTCAAGTGATTCACCCGCCTCGGCCTCCCAAAGTGCTGGCATTGCAGGCGTGAGCCACTGCACCCAGCCTGTTTTTTTGCTTTTAAATATGCTTTCACATACACTGTGTATGTTATTTTAGGTAGTGAAGTGGGAAGTGTGTGTGCGTGTGTGTACCCACGCTCCCTGTGGGGGATAGAGGATTGCTTTATATTCATTTCTGCATGTTAATGTCCATAGAGGAAGCCTGTGCCCCCAGGCTAGCAGATAGTGTAGGGCAGAATGTCAGAATTAGCAAAATCTGCTCCCAATTCCTTACGTAAACCTTCCTAATGCTCTCAAGAGTGTTTTAAGCAAGTCAACACTTGCCCACGGGCCTGCTCTGCATTCTTGTGAGCAGGGTGCCAGAGTCAGTTAGTTTGAAGAACACAAAGGCTCAAGGAAAAGAACCTGCTTAGTCTCTGCCACATATCTGTTAGGAAAAGAAAAAGGAACAAAAATGTTGAAGTCTGAGCTTTCATGCTGACCAGATCTATAAAAAGAGACTTTAAATTTTCTTTTATCTTCTTTAGCTATTGTTACTGCATTTTCAGTTCACATTATGATCAAGTGTTAGGGTGCACAATTAGTTAACAGATTACTTCAAGAAAAGTAGAAACTAATTCCAATAACAGAACAAGAAAAGATGTGCTATTTCAGATCAGCATCTGTTTCGCCCCAAAACATGCTACAACTATTAATCATAGGTAAGTAAAGGAGAAGGAAAAATATCAAAAATCCTGAAAGGAAAAGAAAGAGGGAGGGAAGGACATAAAGTGCAGGTCCTGTCATACGACTTTGTTTACATTTGGACAAATACACCTTTTATCAATTCTTTTGAATAAATATATATTTACAGTGTGTCTACATTAACAAAGGTGTTCAATAACTTGAGTTAATTATTGTCAGAGTTCCTACTGAATTTTTGGCTCAATTTCTAGCCTACGTTGCAAAAGTTAGGCTTGGTATAAATTGACATGAGGCGAATGGCCTCATGCGAGCAATTGCAATAGTCCACCATGACATCTGGTTTTCTGCAGAGATGTGAAAAACTTCTAGTTCGGACACTGGCTAACAACGCCCTTTCTTCCCATCTAGTGTGACTTGGCTTAGGGGCTTGAATGTCCTTCCTTGGAACTGGCCGCAGAATTTTGGAAACTGAGAGTCCCATTTGGAATTGATAACTCATGTTCTGGGCAAAAGCAATACTAACATCAAGTCCTCCAAAGAATAGGAAAGCAAAACTCATTTTTTCCTCTATTAATAAAAGAGAATAACTTCAAATTTTTAGAGCTTAATTCTAACATTCAATGGAGAATTAAAATTTGGCATCAACCAATGTGCAAATATTTACTGAGTGTTTTCCAACTCTGGGCATTATTATAGTGAGCAGAAAACTCAGTTGACATAATTTCAGCACTCAAAAATAACATACTGTGTTTGAAGACTGAAGTACACTCTATACCAGGGTATCCCAAATTGAGATAAAAGGATGGATTCACAGCTTCCACGCTTCTCCTGCAATTATATGTAAAATTTTGTGTATATCTATTTTTTTAAAGGAGAATGGCAAGAGTTTTTATTATTTATTTATTTATTTATTTATTTTTGTGGGTGGGGGGGTGGGGATGAGTGTCACTCTTGTTACCAGGCTGGAGTGCAATGGCACAATCTCAGCTCACTGCAACCTCCACCTCCCGGGTTCAAGTGATTCTCCTGCCTCAACCTCCCAAGTAGCTGGGATTACAGATGGGCGCCACCATTCCTGGCTAAGTGTTGTATTTTTAGTAGAGACGAGTTTTCACCATGTTAGCCAGGCTGGTCTCGACCTCCTAACGTCAGATGAGGCACCTGCCTTGGACTTCCAAAGTGTTGGGATTACAGGTGTGAGCCACCGTGCCTGGCCGAATGGCAAGAGTTTTAAATCAGATATTTAAAGGAGCCCATTTCCTAAGAAAATGTCTAATAACCTGGGAGCTATTTACTATATATTAATAGTAAAAATAAAAGTTAACGTTTATTATTGTGCCAGGATTCATGCTAGACACTTTACTTTTGACTCATTAAATGGTCACAATAACCCTATGGAGTAGGCGTTATTATTTTCCCATTTTACAGATATAAAAACTGAGAGAGAAGGCAAGTCAAAGGGTGCTTGATTAGTAACTGTCAGCTTAGGAGTTGAACTCAGATCTATTTGATAGCAAAGTCTGTGTTCGTAATCTCTGTGATACATAATAATAAAAACGTATGAGAGTTGAAAAGCAATAAAGGACAAAAGTAGAAGAGATGTCAGAAGGCAGAGAATCTGGGCACAAAAGTGGCCAAGTAGGCTACACATGCTAGAATAATGTGCTAAGAAATGTCTTGATGGAGGTGAGAATTGAATAGAGACTTGTAAAAAAAAAAAAGAGGATTTTCTAATTTAGTGTTCAGGACCACTTAACAATAGTTCCCTGCAATCACAGTTGGTGCTAGCTGGAATGCCTAGCCTTAACATTTTAAGCCTTTAAGTGTGTTTCTATATCCAACTAAGTAAATACATTTTTGGACTCCTACAAAGGCAAGCAAATGTCTGAGCTCTGGAGGAATGTACAAATGTGAATAAGATAAGGTCCAGCTTACAAAAAGGTGAAAACACATAGGTAGGGAATTCTGATGGGAAGAGGCAAAGTTTAGGAACACAATGAAAGCCTTTGGCAGCAGCCTGTCAGGGAAGACTCTGGGAGAGGTTCCCTCCTCCTCCTCCTCCTCCTCCTTCTCCTTCTCCTCCTACTTCTCCTTCTCCTTCTCCCTCTTCCTCCTCCTCTTCCTCCTCCTCCTTCTTCTCCTTCTCCTTCTCCTTCTCCTTCTCCTTCTCCTTCTCCTTCTCCTTCTCCTTCTCCTTCTCCTTCTCCTTCTTCTTCTTCTTCTTCTTCTTCTTCTTCTTCTTCTTCTTCTTCTTCTTCTTCTTCTTCTTCTTCTTCTTCTTCTTCTTCTTC
>NC_045437.1:51039593-51071543 GCF_002776525.5 Piliocolobus tephrosceles
TCTTCTTCTTCTTCTTCTTCTTCTTCTTCTTCTTCTTCTTCTTCTTCCTCCTCCCCCTCCTCCTCCTCCTCCTCCTCATCTTCTTCTTTTTTGAGACAGGGTCTTGCTCTGTCACCCAGGCTGGAGTACAGTGGTACAATCATGACTCACTGCAGTCTCAACCTCCTGGGCTCAAGTGGTCCTCCTGCCTCAGCCTCCTGAGTAGCTGGGACTACAGGCATGCCTCACCATACCCAGCTAATTTTTAAAATTTCTTGCAGAGATGATATCTCAGCATGTTGCCTAGGCTGGTCTGGAACTCCTGGCCTCAAGCAGTCCTCTTGCCTCAGCCTCCCAAAGTGTTGGGATTACAGGCGTGAGCCATTGCACCCAGACAGGCTTATCTTCGTGGAACAAGTGGGATTGAGTTTGGCATAAAGGAGTGGTCAGGGCTTTGGTGGGGAGACAGGAGGAAGGAGATTTCAGGGCTGAGATCTGAATGGGCTGCCTCTTCACCTCATTGGCTTAGCTCCACACTTTGCTGCGATTTCTGCTTTTGAGTCCTGTCTGTGGGCTCCACTTCTTCATCACTATTGTTAAGGGACACTGGCTGATCTAATTTCTTGGCTGGTATCGCCTTAGGCTGGTCAAATGAACCTCCAGGTTGCAAAGCTGGGTTCATAGGCGTAGCCCAGCATTTACAAGGGGAGCTATGGTGTCCTTGCTTGAGATATGTATTTACTTTCTACACTGAGAATCTCTTCAGCAATTTTTTTTTTCCTTTAATCAAAGTTGCCATAAATGAGCCTCTGGCTCTCCAGGCAACCTTGCCTCAGGAGGGTCTCTGTACTTCCGAATGGCTGTGCCCAATTCAGAGCCTCAGATATGCTGCTGCCTCCTTCCCCTGGCTCTGAAGCATTGGAGTTGTTTTCAGAAGGGAAATCTGTGCATCTGCCCCATGCTTTACGGTCCTTCCAACTGTTCTAACACAGGGTTAGTAGACATTCTGAAGTTAACCCTTCACCCCTTTTCCCCCATAGGTCTTTCTCAGCAAATCACAGACAAACAGAGGTGAATTGACCCAGATCTTCATCCTATGTTAGGAGAATCCTCACTCAACTCACTAGGTACATTTAAGTTAACCTTATTTAAGGCTCTTTTGAGGGTATTCATTTAATAAACTGTTAGTACGGTTCATCTGAATTCAGTTATTTCTGATAAAAACTTAGATTTTCTTTTAAAGGGCTGTATAGGGTAAACTATAACATTTACCTTTAACATCTGAAATGGACTAGTTAGTAGTAGGAGGCCACATGCTCCATGGGCTTTTGCTTCAACTTGTCTTGAACCCTGGGAGACATCATTCACCACTGTAGTCCTTGTTTTCCTTGCTTGTATATGGGATGGATGTTGTTTAAAGTTCCCTACAGAACTGACTTATCTAAAAAATTACAGATACCTTTTTCATTTGTTCACATGTAAGCTATAAGAGCATGCGTGAAGTCAAGTTACTGGCAAGTGTGGTGGCTCATGCCTGTAATCCTAGCACTTTGGGAGGCCAAGATGGGAGGTTTGCTTGAGCTCAGGAGTTTGAGACCAGCCTGGGCAATGGCAAGACCTAATCACTACAAAAAATTCAAAAATTAGCTGGGCGTGGTAGTGCACGCCTGCAGTCCCAGCTACCTGGAGGGCTGAGGTGGGAGGATTGTTTAGGAGGTCAAGTCTACGGTGAGCTGTGATGGTGCCACTGTACTTGAGCCTGGGCAACACAGCAAGACCCTGTCTCAAAAAATAAAAAGTTTAAGCTTCTCACTCTTCCTGTTGTTGACCTCAGTGGTCCTTCTAGGGATACAAGCTGCTCCCTCTTGAAGAGGCTCTGTAGTTTTTCCTCTCTCTCTCTTTCTGTCTCTCTCACACATTCATATACCATTTGAGGTTCACATAATGGATCAGGCGATTTAATTTCCCTTTCAAGAAACCTTGTCATTTGATTGGGATAGATCTGGTATCTGGGACATCTGGGTCATGTATTATTAGGAGGAGAATCTAACTGACACTTCCCACTTCCCCACCTCCAATAATAAATGCTTCTCTCTAACATCTTCTGCTTTCTTCTCTTTAAAATGACCCCTGCCTATGGCAACCTTATGAATGGGCACAGGGCATAGTTAACTTCCAGAGGAATATGCTGTCTCAGACAGAGTTTCAGCTGCCTGGGGCTGGTAGAAAGTCTACTGATTGATCATCAGTTCTGACTAATCATTACCCACTAAGCATAGGTGGCCATGTGGAGGGCAGGCTGCAATGGACGATGCTTTACTTTCCCCTGCCAGGGCTATCTAGATGAACCAGACTTCCCCCAGACTGGAAGTAGCATTGGAGACACTTCCCAGGTTACAGTGGGAGGTGTTAGAATGAATACTCTAGTTCAGTGTGGGTGGACTCAGGTATCTGCATTTTAAACAAGTGCCCATTTGATTCTTGTGGAAACTAACTTTTCTTCCAAGCTGTAAGCACTAGCTAACTTTGTATTATATAGTCATCTGATTATTGCCTTCCTGCTTCACACCCACTCCCTGCCTTCCCTGTAGAATGCTCCAGGATTATATGAAATTTGTCTTTTGGCTTACTGCTACATGTACCCCAAGAATCTGGTACATAATAGATGTTTAAATGATTACTTATTAAATGAGTTAAAGTCTAAAAAACAGTGCTGTCTTGATAGGTTGCAGAATACTGATGACTCACGTGTTTCTTATAATAAAATTTCCTCCTGATATGTTGTGACAACATTCTTGTGAGTGTGTTTGAATATGTGGAGGTAGATGGAAGGAAAGATTGGTATAATTCACTATTCTGCCCCAGAATTTAGGATGTGGACTTGAGCCAAATAAATGCAATATCTGTGGATTTTAAACTAGACCACTTATACTGTGGGCCTATATGCTTTTAAAAATATTATTTCTGTTAAAACCAGACTTCTATACTGAACCAACTGAACAGATAGTATAGAATAAAATAATTTGCTGTTAGAGTTTGACTGTAAATCAGCCTCTGTATAAAGAAAGTGGTTGGCCAGACATTGCAGTCTCATGGTAGTGAAACATAAACAAACTGTAAATATGTTCTTTTTACTGGTTTGTCAGGCTGGGCAAACCTTGACTGTTCACATAATCTTTGTATGGTCTATCAAAGTCTCGAATGAAAAATGTATTATTGAGCTTTGTAAGATCCCAACAAAGAAAAATAAAGAATTCCCTCGTCTACAGACCAGGCACAAGTATTAGGGTGGCCTGCCAAGCTCAAAGTAGAACAAGAATGTGGGTGTTGCAGCCAAGTTCAGCTATCATAAATTTAAATATGCATTCCTTCTACTTGAGAATGGCTTATTTCCGTCACTTAAAGGAAGAGCTGACTCTTCCCTTGCAGACAAGCACCAGGCTTGGAAAAAAGCTATAAAGTAAATTAAAGTACCAAAAGGTATTTACTAGCCTGCAAAATGTGCACCACCTTTAGGGTCTTTCCAGCATGCTTCCTGATGAGGCTAAACAGATGAAATTATGCAACTATAGCCAAACTCCATCTCCAGTCTTACCTGTAAATGGTAACTCACAACCAAAGGGAGCAGAAAAAGAAATACTAGAGAGGAGAGAAACCAAATTTTGTGCCACTTCACTAAGAAACATTTAGAAGGATAAAGAGCCGAGAGAAGCACCGAGAAAGAAAATATAATTTTCACCGCACTCTATTGGAACAACCACCCTGGTAATAGTGTTTTTGGCACATTAGCTCTATGGTTGTGTTTACTGAAGTATCCTTTTGATACAGGTCACATGGTCAGGCTACCCTGTATTTAAAAAGCAAGACTGATCTTAGAGATAAGACCATGCATGTCATCAAATATAATGCTTAATTATGTGGAAGGAAGACATTTACAACCAGGAACCGGAACTGAGCTGGGATATTGAAGTGGTTGCCCAGTGAGAATTCACTTGAAGCCTGAATAGGGACAAAGAAAAGGACCTTTGGATACTGACTCTTACGCAGCAAAAAGAAAAATAGGATTTGCGTGGGGCAGCAAAGTAAAAATTAGGAAGCAAGAATCCTTGAAAATTTCAATAAACATTGTGAATTGACATTGCCTTGTATCCAGATTAACTCTGGTAGCTCCTCGTTACCTCGATAGGTGAATAGTTTCTCACATCTTTGATATTTTTTCCATCATTTTATCATGTAAATAAAGGAGAAGGAAGAAGGGAAGGTAATGAACATGTATTGAGTATCTACTATGTGTTGAGAGTGTTGCATATGTGCTCATAAAGTTCCCAGATTTTCTTGCCTTTGGGGTTTCTTTTAAATGCTCAACAAATGTAACCCGAGGCTCCATTCCACAGGTTCTCATCTTCCTGAGTTTCCCCTTTCTTAGTAATCCTGTGCTTACTAGAAAATGCACCCTCAGTCCTCTGATCTGGCTTTTGTCATCTCTCACATTGGACTTCTCTTTCAGGCATTTCTCTTCACACTTCTTGATTTCTGTAATCCCTTCTGGCTTCTCCCCATCCTGAGGCACTCTCAGTCTGAACAAATACTCTTCTCCTTTTCTCAGAAAGCGTGGTTACTACCTACCAATTTTTAATGTATGGTAAAACTTTACAAATAGCTTGAGAATAACAGAAGAAAATTACAATGCCAAGATGGAAAATTCAGGCTACATATCAGATGTTCCTACTCCTGGAAACACAAACCAAGCTCCTTCACAAAAGATCAGTGATTGGTTGCTTCCTCCTGAGCCCCAGTCTGCTACCCTGGTCAAGGGTTGTCCCAACTCCCTCAACTCTGTACTCACTGGACTTAGGCCAAGTTTCCCTCAACCTGTCTTAATGTCCCAGACCAGCCTTTTACATTATTGTGCACATAAGTCTAGCTCCTCATGCTCCAAAATGCCTTAGTTGTGAAATGGGATTTGGCCTTTTCCTTTGGATAATGAAATCCCCCTTGAAATGCTCTTCACAGACAAAAGTGTCAAATTCCTCCAAAAGTACATTCTTGAGCAACAGGTACAAATTGCAGGTGGCTTTCAGATAGTAATTATATATATATATATATATATATATATTTTAAAAATTATTATATATATATATATTTTCTTCTTCTTCTTAGACATGGCTACACACATTGCTATGATCTGAATATGTCACCCCAAATTTATGTGTTGGAAACTTAATTTCCAATGCAACTGTGTTGGGAGGTGGGGCCTAGTAAGAGGTGTTTAGGTCATGAGGGCTCTACCTTTATTAATGGATTAATGTCACTATCTAAAAGGCTTGTGTGGGTGGGTTTGCTCTCTTCTGGTCTTCTGTCATGTGAGGACACTGTAAGAAATTCTTACCAGATGTTGATGCTATGATCTTGGACTTCTCAGCCCCCAGAACTGTGAGGAATAAATTTTTGTTCTTTATAAACTACCCAGTCTCAGGTATTTTGTTATAGCAGCAAATATTATGTAAAATATACGTAGCCCACATTTTGTATCTATTTAATTGCTTGTTGTCTGTCTTCCCTTACTGGAATGTAAGTTCCATAAGGGTATGATTTTTGTGTGTGTATGTATTGCTATATCTAGAACAGTGTCTGACACTTAATAGGCACTCAGTATACATTTGTCAAGTGAATAAATCTTATTTAACTCTCCATATAAGCCTATGGGATAAGTATTATATATATATATATATATATATATATATATATTTTTTTTTTTTTTAAAGATAAGATCTTGCTCTGTCACCTAGGCTGGAGTGCAGTGGCATGATCATAGCTCATTGTAACCTTGAACTCCTGGGCTCAAGCAATCCTCCTGCCTCAGCCTCCTAAGTAGCTAGGACCAAAATACATATTTTAAATATATATATATATTCTATATATTATAAAATATTTTAAAAATATATAATTATATATTATATATGTTATTTAAATGTAAATAAAAATGTATGTATATTTTTTGTAGAGGTGGTGTCTTGCTATGAAGTCTAGGCTGGTTTCAAACTCCTGGCCTCAAGTGATCTTTCCACCTAGGACTTTCAAAGCATTGGAATTACAGGCATAAGCCACCATGCCTGGCCCAAGATAAGTATTATTAACCTTGTTTTCCAGAAGAGAAAAAAAATTTAAAAGAGTATAAATGACTTTTCCAGGCTCCCACAGATAGGAAGTGCTACAACAGTTTTGATGAGCTTCAGAGCCAATGCTATTTCTGATACATTTACTTTTTTCATATTGTTCCCAAATAGCATTTGCCAACTCACATTTATTAAAGGTTTTGTCTGAGCTTATCCAGACTTTTAAAGAGGACTCTTTCTTAGGGGAATAAGGGGGGGTGGTGACAGAGTCCCAAGGGAAATGCAACAGTGTGGAGTCAGAACCACATATTCTAAGGTCTTTAACTTCTTGAAATTCCACCTAAATTCAATTCTTACCTTTGATAAAAATAAAACAAAACAAAAACCCTAGTGCCTGGTAACCTTTGCATGGTTTTCCAGCATGGATTTGTTCCAGGTTTGAGAGTTCTTTGTTCTCTCTCCTGGGCCAAAGCCTAGTCTTGAAAAGCTTGTTGCATTTTGATGCCGTGGAACAGAACAAACTTGGATGATTGACAGTGGAACAAATTCACAACTTTAAAACCCTGAGGCCCACTGTGTCAAACCTGTACACTCACAGGCCACCATGAGTTAAAAGGAGAAGCAGAAGAAAGAGCAAGAAAGAAAATAAATTCTTAGCAAGATCACTTCAGCCCCCAAATCACTTCATGGATCTTATTAGCTTTGTTATCTACAATGGTATCTAACTCATAGTACATAAATAAGTAATAAATATCTGACAGTTGACTAACTGGATGAATTCCTTTTACGTTGTGTAGTCTCTTTGCTTTTAAATCTGGACCCACCGCATGTACTTTGTTCTTGAGAACTCTAGGGTCTTTCTGAAGGACTGTAGAGCTGGTAGCTTTATGGTTTCGCATCTCAAGATGTCAAGTTTGTAGACTTCATATGCCTGAGGTACAGGGAATATGCCTATGCTACCCCTACTCCTTTCAGGAAACAACATTCATCCACTCTAAACAAGTGATCTGAATAGGAGTGACTGTCTTGTTAGGTGCTTCCTTCTCTCTGGCCTCTTAGTTAGGTTGGTCGAGAGTTGCACTGAGTCAGCCTAGACTTACTTCCTCCCTGTTTCTTTTTCTTTTCTTTCTTTTGAGACAGAGTCTCACTCTGTTGCTCAGGCTGGAGTGCAGGGGCACAATTTTGGCTCACTGAAAAGTCTGCCTCCCAGGTTCAAGCGATTCTCCTGCCTCAGCCTTTGGAGCAGCTGGGATTTCAGGCATGTGCCACCATACCCGGCTAATTTTTGTATTTTTTGTAGAGCTGGGGTTTCCCCATGTTAGCCAGGCTGGTCTCGAACTCCTGACCTCAGGTGATCTGCCCACCTTGGCCTCCTACAGTGCTGGGATTATAGGCCCACCTGTTTCTTTTTTTAATCTGAAATCTGTAGGGAAGATTTTACTTCTGTCTGATTGGGAAGTTATTAGGGACTTGGTGTGAACATAGGACTGGTGATGACTAGATTCCTGCCACCTAGAGAAACTGTTCTATGAAAGTACTGCCAGCATTTTTTGTAATAGTCAAAAAGTGAAAGTAACCCAAATGTCTGTCAACTGATGAATAGACAAAAATTGGCACATCCATAACAATGAATATTATTCAGTCATTAAAAGGAGTGAATTACTGACACATGCTACAACATGAATGCACTTTAAAAACATTATGCTAGGTGAAATAAGCCAGTCATAAAAGATCATGTATTTTATGATTCCATTTATATGAAATATTCAGAAAAGACAAATCTATTGAGATGGAACATAAACTAGAGGTTACCTAGAAGTGGGAGTGATGGTAAGGTTTTGGGAAGGGTTGATGGTTAAGGGGTGAAAGATTTCTTTATGGAGTAATGAAAATATCCTAAAATTTATTATCATGACAGGTGCAAAACTCTGTGAATACACTAAAGCCATTAAATTGTACACTTTAAGTGGGTGTATGGCATGCAAATTATATATCAATAAAGCAGTTAAAAGAGAGAGAGAAATAGAGTAATACTAAGCATAACAGAAGCAGATGAATGTTGTTTGAGTTGCTGCTTCTAAACTTTTGTTATATATATTCCAGCCTTACTCTCTCCAAAGTTTGGTTTGATGAGCCAATACAATCTCAATGCCTTTCTCTCCTTCCTTTTCTCCCTTTTTACTCTTAAAATTTTTTTGCTTAAGCAAATTCATGGTGATTTTCTGTCATTTGCCATAACAGCCCTCCTGTTACAAGGGAATTATATTTCTAAGGAGGTCGGGATGTACCGTCCCATCAGAAGACCGCTCATTTCATGCTGCATAAAATACTATCACAGATCCTTACACATATGGATGCTCGGTAAATGCTTAAATCTAAACTTAAATGATGGCGTTTTTTTCCATGGGGAATTAGATTCAGAGCTTCTGTCTCTTTAGCTCAAGTTGGTTTTCTTCAATGGCATTCTGCTGATTATCTTCGAAACCCTATCTAGGAGCTTTTTCCAGCGTTCACAGTTTCCCCTGAAAAAAAAAATCAAGCTTTCACCTGCTGCCTTGAATTTAACTGGACCATATTTATGGACTTATAGATCTATTTTTGGGTGTTCCCATAAGTCTTCAGGTGGTAGGCAGAGTTTCAAAAAATTACTTTTCAAACCTAAGCAAATGAAATAATTGCAGGTTACAGTGGACACCAGCATGTACAGAGGCAGGCTGCTGTGGCTGCATTGCCCAATGCAAGCATATACACGTGCATGCAGACACACTCCATACCCACTCACATCCCTATCTTTGCGCTTAAAGGTGTTTGTGTTGCCAGATAATTCTTTAACTATGTCTGGCCTATTGGGAAATTCAGGAAAAGAAAATGTTAGTGAATATTCTATTACACTTATTTAGATATGTGGAAAATGTAATTGCATGATGCGGCACAATGATTATGTTTTAACTCTTTATGAAAGGACACTTATTTAGAGCCGTGGTTCTCAGACTTTAGTATGCATCATAATCACCTCAAGGGCGCGTTGAAACACCGGTCGCAGGGCTGTTTCTGATACACTTCCTTGTTTTCATATTGTTCCCCAATAGCGTTTGCCAACTCCTAGAGTTTCTGATTCAGTAGGTCCAGGGTAGGCCTGAGAATGTGCATTTCTAACAAGTTCCTGGGGGCTGCTGCTGGTCTGGGGAACACACTTTGAGAGCCACTGATTTATAGTATAGAGTTGGGTGCTTGATTTTTCTAAACTGATACTTAATTTGTGGACTAATATTTCTTATGGCTTAGAATTGTAACTTGATCTAGTGATTTGGAGGTGAAAACTTCATAGCTCATTTCTCATTTCTGAAACCTCAGTTTTAAATTAAATGGTCATTGTTTTAGTTTCTAAATGTTCCATTGCAAACATCAGTTTTTGTCCAATTCTATGGTTGTGCTTTCCACATCAGCCCATTCCCAACATCGTTAAAAATCCTAGTGGGACAGTTGAAAATGTAAATTCCCAACTGAGCAGGATCTGGCAGAGAGGTAGAGGAGAAGGGTGGAGTGGCTGGATTCTCAACTGTCAACCGCACAACTATCTAAAAATAAGTCCCCTCAGTCAAGAAGACTGGCTCAGAGATGAAAACTGGGGATGATTAAGAACTGTTCGCAGAATTGCATTTGAGGTATATAAGTCTTCATGTGACATTTTCTTTTTTTCCTTCCACTGAGAGAAAAAAAATGTGCTGAAACACCAAAATACCAAATTTTGTGTGACTTCAAATAGCATTATGAGAAAGGGCAAGTTAGCACGGAGGGTACAAGGAATTTCAGTGCTCAGCTTTAAAATATTTTTGCTAAGTTTATTAGGCCCTCTATAAAAGCAGTGTTCTGTGTGTGTGTGGTATGTAGGCACACACACATATATTACATTCTTACATACATATGTCCGTGTCTTTTATCACACCTTTGGATCTTTCAAAAAATTTTAATGCAATGGTACAGAATGCTACACATAGCATAAGTGTAGAGCTTGAATTTTCACAGAGTGAACACACCTTTGCAATAAGTAATCAGATAAAGGGATAAGTCATTACTCCCACATCCCCAACATGTTCCCCCTTTAGGGTACCCTTTCCTGTCTTCTGACAGCATATAGATTTTTTCAATTTATTTTTAATTGACAAATCATAATTGTGTATATTTATGGTGTACAATGGGATGTTTTGATTTATGTATATATTGTAGAATGAGTCAATCAAGTTAATTAACATATAGTCTCACTAACTTTTTATCTTTTTGTGGTAAGAACATTAAAAATCTATTTTTTTAGCCATTTTGAAAGACACAATACATTGTTATCAGTGCAACGGATCACTAAAACGTATTCCTCCAGTAACTGAAAACTTTGTACCTTTTGATCAACGTCTTTCCTTTCCCCATCTCTCTCCCTCTCCATCAGCCTCTGGTGACCACTTTTACTCTGTGTTTCCATGAGATAGACTTTTTAAGATTACACATATAAATGAGATCATACAGTCTCAAAGAAATTTGTCTTCCTGTGCCTGGCTTGTTTCACTCACCATAATGTCCTCCAGTTCCATCCATGTTGTTTTGAATGACAGAATCTCCTTCTTTTTAAAGGCTGTGTGGTATTCCATGGATATTTATACCACATTTTCTTTTTCCATCTGTCTATTGATGGACACTGAGGTTGGTTCCGTATCTTGGCTACTGTGAATTATGCTGAAATGAGTGCAGATACCTCCTTGACAGAGTGATTTCAATTCTTTTGGATATATACCTGGCAGTGAGATTGCTGTATTATATGGTAATTTTATTTTTAATTTTTTGAGGAGCCTCCATGCTGTTTTCTGAGATGGCTGCACTAATTTACATTCCCACCAACAGTGTACAAGGGTTCCGTTTTCACCCCCACCTTGCCAGTGCTTTGGAAGCATTATTTTTATGTGTCTTTTTGATACTACCCATTCTAACAGGTATAAGGTGATATCTCATTCTGGTTTTAATTTGCATTTCCCTAGTGATTAGAGGTGTTGAGCACTTTTTTCAGATATCTGTTGGCTGTTTGTATCTCTTCTTTTGAGAAATGTCTGTTCAGATCCTTTTGACAGCATGTGGGTTTGTTTGGTTTTTGTTGTTGTTGTTTTGAGATGGAATCTTGCTCTGTCACCCAGGCTGGAGTACAGTGGTGTGATCTTGACTCACTGCAACCGCTACCTCCTGGGTTCAAGTGATTCTCCTGCCTCAGCCTCCCGAGTAGTTAGGATTATAGGCACCTGCCACCACGCTCGGCTAATTTTTATATTTTTAGTAGAGATGGGGTTTCGCCATGTTGTCCAGGCTGGTCTCGAACTCTTGACCTCAGGTGATCCACCTGCCTCGGCCTCTAAAAGTTCTGGGATTGCAGGTGTGAGCCACCGCTGCCCAGCCACATATAGATTTTGACTTTTATTTTTCCTTTTATATAAATGGAATCACACAATATATATTCTTTCATATCTGTCTTCTTTCAGGTTTCTGAGAACAATCGATTAGGCTCTAATACATTTAAAATTTTTAATTTAATTTGTGATAGTAAAAGTAACATATATGGCAAAATTTTAAAAATGACATTTAAGCAGTTCCAAAAATATAAAATAAAAATAAATAACTGTGCATTTAATGGTAGATTTTTTTTTTTTTTTTTTTTTTGAGGCGGAGTCTCACTCTGTCACCCGGGCTGGAGTGCAGTGGCCGGATCTCAGCTCACTGCAAGCTCCGCCTCCCGGATTTACGCCATTCTCCTGCCTCAGCCTCCCGAGTAGCTGGGACTACAGGCGCCCGCCACCTTGCCCGGCTAGTTTTTGTATTTTTAGTAGTGACGAGGTTTCACCATGTTAGCCAGGATGCTCTTGATCTCCTGACCTCGTGATCCACCTGTCTCGGCCTCCCAAAGTGCTGGGATTACAGGCTTGAGCCACCGCGCCCAGCCTTAATGGTAGATTATTTATTTTCATTAGAGTACAGCATTCCATTGTGTGACTACACCATTATATATTTATCCATTCAATTATTGATGGACATTTGGGTAATTCCCAGTTTGGGATATTTGCTCTGGTTTGAATATGGTTTGTCGCCACCAAAATTCATGTACAGTCTTGGTCCCCAGTGTGGTGGTGTTTAGAGGTAGTGCCTTTAAGACGTGATTAGGTCACTAAGATAGAGTATTGCCTTTCTTGAGAGACTGTGTTAGTTCTCATGGGGATGGATTAGTTCCCACGAGAACAGGTTGTTGCAAAGCTAGGTGGCCTCTTGCACGCATCCACTTCCCCTTATGCTTTTCCACCATGGTGTGACACAGCACGAGGCTCTTTATGAAGCTGACCAGGTGCTGGCCCCTCAATCATGAACTTCCCATCCATTAGAATAATGAACTAAATAAATCTCTTTTCTTTCTAAATTACCCTGTGTTGGGTATTTTGTTATGGCAACACAGATTGTACCAAGACAGTACTATAATAGGTAGAACTGCCATGACCATTCTGGATAATCTTCCCATTTCAAGATTCTTAACTTACTTTAAAAAAGTAAAATGGAGACAAGGTCTTACTATATTGCCCAGGTTGATCTCAAACTCTTGGGCTCAAGCTATCCTCCTACCACAGCCTCCCAAAGTTTTGGGGTTACAGGTGTGAGCCACTACATCCAGCCAAGATTCTTCTTCACTTAATTACATCTGCCAGACCCTATTTCCATGAAAGGTAACATTCACAGGTTCCAGGAATTTGCATCTGATATATTTGAGGGGCTATTTATCAGCCTACCATGACAGGTTTCAATCAAGCCCTACTACATTTTAAGAATTGAATTTAATTTTGTGACTGAAAAATAATACATGTGGCAAATTAGGAAAAAAATTCAAACAAAGCAAAAAGACATAAAATAACAGGTGATTATTCACCCAGTCCCAGCTCTCATTCTTCAGAGACAGCAGCTACTCCCAGTTTCCTACATATACTTCTTGAAGTGTTTTATGCATGTACAAGCATATCTAGATTTATGTATCTGTCTATGTATAAATTTAGCTAGTTTTCTATTTACGGACATTTAGTTTGCTTGTAATCTTTTGCTTTAATAGACAATGCAATGGACATCTGTATAATCTCAAGCAATTTGCTCCTACAGGATATTCCTAAAGATAAAATTGCTGGCTCATCGGGTATGTGAATTTAAAATTTTAGTAAAAATTGCCAGTTGTCTGCCTGGATTTACAGTTCCACTACCTATGTCCCTTATTACTTTTCATATCAATGAAAATTGATCAATTGTTTCAGGGCCACTAGCTGGCACGCTGAGCATGCTCTGGGGTGAGAAGTGATTAGGGGAAGGGCAAACAATGATGCAGTTGCCTGGGTGTGAGATAACAGCACCTGGCGCCAGAGTGGATGCAGAGTACAAAGAAAGTAACACATCTGAAACAAATGAGCCTATGGGACTAGGACTGGCTGTTGAATTTACAAAGCCCAGTGCAAAATGAAAGTGTGGGTCTATTATTTAAAAATTAGTAACAATTTCACTGAGATGAGAGCGGGGCTTTAAACCAAATTTAAGGCTCTTCTTAGCACGCGGCCCCATACAGCTGCTCAGAGTGCCTGCCCACGAAGCTGGCCCTGTCGAAGACTGGGTAACAGATTTATTGTGGGGCACAAAGAAGAATGAAAATCCCAGGAATGTAAGGATGTAGAGTGAAGCAAATGTATCACATCATTATCTTCATCATCACCAATAACTCTATTACCAAAACCATTGTTTCTTGATTGCCAACTGTGTCTAGGACTTTCTGTACTGACCAGCCAGGAAATCATAAGCTGTGTCTTTGTCCTGCATGGACTTCTAATTCAATGGAGGACCCAGACCACAGTCAGAAAATAATAACAAATAATGGGAGACAGCCTCAAATTTTTGTGTGAACCAGAAGCCTGTGGGGAAACTTGGTAAAAATACAAAGACCTTATTCATGAAGCTTGGCCTCAATATTTTCTATTAGCTCTCCACAGTATTCTGATACACACTACTGTTTGAGAACCACTGAGAAGAAACCACTGCTATATGATATTGTCACGGTATTGACTGACAGTATCTGCTACAAGGATACACAATGAGGCTGTGGGAGAGGTTTCTCAAACTTTAGTGAGCATTGGCATCACCTGGGGAGCTTGTTAAACTGCAGGTCCTTGGCTCTTATCACAAGAGAGTCTTACTCTGTGGGTCTAGGGTAGGAGCTCAGAAACTGGCATTTCATTCTGAGCCAGATAGTTTGAGGAACATAGTTTTAAAAATATTCGTCTGTGATGTACAGGGAAATTGTTTTGGAATGAAATGACACTGTAACTTGGATTGAGGGAGAAAAAAACTTAAATGAGACAGAGTGGGAGAAGAGAGGCAGTTGGAGGGGAGAGAGAGAAAAGAAAAAAGGAAGGAAGGTTGTAGGGAGGAAGGGAGAGAAAACAGGAAGGAAGGAAGGGAGGGAGGAAGGAAGGGAGGGAGGGAGGGAGGAAGGAAGGAAGGAAGGAAGGAAGGAAAGAAGGAAGGAAGGAAGGAGAGGTAGTAGGGCCTTCACCATGAGAGAAAAAAGATAGATGTAGGTATAGATGACTAATTTAGAGTAAAAAGAGTCATCATGTTGGCTGGTATACAGGGTAGTAGAGGGAGACAAGATTGGAGAGGCAGGTCAGGACTGGACTAGGTAAGTTCCAGTCCTTTCTCCCCAAGCAAGGCCCCCGGCATATTAACTTCTCCAAATAGATCACAGTAGGAGTGACTTATGATGATGTTTGATGTAAATTCTGATGCCTCCTGACTCTAACAGACATAAAAGTCGTCGTATCTGCTGTCTCAGGAAAGCCCTGTGTCCCTATCAATACCAGCCATTGAGAGGGATTTTAGAACTTTTGTTCCCGATCTGAGTTGGTTCAAACCTTCTTCAGTTCACCACGTGGCTACAACTTCATTGTTCCTTTTTAAAACATGTCAAGGCACAAAAAACAAGGTCCCCATTACTGCTCACCCCTACCTTCCTGTGCATTCAGCATGCAGATTCCCAGGCTGCTCAGCACGATGGCCTTTTGTTGTTGTTCTTATATGGAACCTTGTCAAAGCAGACTGAAGCCCAGAAGACTCAGCTTGAATTCCAGGCCAAGGAGTGGTAGCTGGAAAGGGGTTATTTATATATTCCTCAGCTTGGAATAGGAAAACATTTTTAAAGATATGGTGTTCAATCATGTCTGAGCTCAAGGAATGTGAAGCCCCTGTGAGAAATTCTACTCCAAGAGGATAAAAATAAGAAATGGGTGGCTTCTCCTGTCAAGCTTTCCAAGGTGGGCTTCTTGAGTCTCTTGCCCTCTCTTGTCATACTTGATTTTCCTACTGTCTAATTTGTGTTCTGAAATAATGTACTTAAGACTAATGTTCATTTCACCAATACTTTGAGTGATCTACCTCTGAATGTTCTTACCTTTACACGCAGCCTTCCTGCGCGTTCATCCTATGCAAAGAGAATAAATGTACATTTACACTTTGAAATGAGTTATCAATAGTACTTACGTATCAGCTAATTACCATTGTCAAATATTTTAGATTTCCTTTTCATTAACCATGCTCAGTCTTTGGGATGTAGGAAGCTTTTTCGATTTTCATATTAAGGGGGTCTAATCCATCAACACAAGGTGCTGAAAAGTAAAATGGGCAGATCTCTTTCCAAGAGACTGAGTTTATCATTTCTGTAACATTCTTAGCCTCTCCTTACCCAGTGTCTAAGAATTTAAGACTTTAACCTTATCCTCTTCAGCTTGCAGTGCAATATATGGCAATTACATCAGCCAAAGATCTTTCTAATAGGGAACTACTATTATTAAGCAAAGACAATCTGTACCTCAAAAAATATTATTTAGTATGCAAAGTTTTGGAATCAAATTTCAAGGTACCATAGGTCCACGTACCAAGGCAAACAGATTTAACCTCAGAAATGCAGGAATGTACAAGTCTCTCTGAAAGTTTACACTCTACATGACAGGCTTCCCTACTTGAGCTGGGTCTGACACTTAGAGTCAATGGAAGAAAATATTAGGATCATTGTCATACATCATAATTTACACAGTATTTCATGTCTTTCTCAAATGCAACAAAGTATCTAATTGCTTCTAAATGAAACATTGCCCCTTCATAGAAAACAAGAGAAAGGGATATTGTCAATTATTCAATTCATTTGCTTCATGTAAAAATGAATATTTTTAGTTTTGGATTCATTGCAAACATAATTGGGTCCTCCACTAGTCTCTTCATGCTTTTATGTCATATCATATTCAACTTTATTTTGGGTAACAAAATTCTCAGCCAAATTTCCATTGTGGGAAAAGAGAGACATGATACTGAGAAGTTATAAAAGAAGAATTATATCCAAGGCCAGGAATAATTTTTTTTTTTTTTTTGCTAAATTCAGCATTAGCTGAAGATTTATTAAAATGCAGTTTCCAGTTTTAGTCCCTGTACTTTATAGTAAAATGAAACACAAAAATAATTGAAGTATTAGACAATAGAGCCTGTAAGACAGTGTCAGGGAGTTTTAAAAAAATATTAAGTAGACAATTGTGGATTATTAGAAATGACTAAAGAATTGAAAGCTATTTAGAAATGTTTTTAGTTCAACAGTCACCTACCACCTCCATTTTATACACAAGGAAATGCAGATACAAAAAGGGTCAAATTCATCATGTCTACATCACTAAGTGATGGTCAACCTGGGACCAGAGCCCAGGTCTCCTGACTTCCAATCTGATGCAGTTTCCACTAAGGCTGTAAAGGTGATGTGATGACACTGTTTCCAGATGAATCAATCCATATGACTATTCTTATTCCCTCAACGATTGCCTTGGTTTCTTTAGGAGAGGAAACATGGCTTTTCCTTCTGTATTATCTTCTACTATGAGAACTAAGTGATATGAATTCCTGTTGTGTGCATGATGTGTGAATCATTCTTAATAATTGTGGGGGATGAGAAGAGGAAAGATTTTTATTAGCATGAGGAAGTCCTGTACTTTAGAAAGGCCATCCATACTCAGGGGTATTGAAAAGAGAATAGAAAATCATCTCCTCTGGGTTTCCTGGACATTTACTTTCTGAACCCAAATGGTAAGAGATGACTTCTTGAAGTTCTCTCTAGGTTCAGGAGGTTATGATTCCAGTCTTACTTCTGGCCCATCCTTTATCTCTCTGTATACCTAAGCAAAGCTCTTAAACACACCCTTTGGGTCCCGATAAGGACTGAATTGTGTCCCCATGAAATCAGTGTGTTGAAACCAACCTCTATTTTGACTATATGGCAAATACGGCCTTTAAGGAGGTAATTAATGTTAAATGAGCTGATAAGGATGGATCTTAATCCAACAGGACCGGTGTCCTTCTAGGAAGAGGAAGAGACACCAAAGATCCCTTTTCTTTCACACATGCACAGAGGAAAGGCCGTATAAGGACACAGCAAAAAGGCAACTGTCTGCAAGCCAGGAAGAGAGGCCTCTCCAGAATCCAACTCCAGTGGCACCTTGGACTTACAGCCTCTAGATCTCAGGAGAACACAAATTTTTGTTGTTTAAGTTACACAGTCTGTAGTATTTTTTTATGGCAACCCTAACAAACTAATACAGATTTTGGTACTGTTAAATGAGATGCTGCTGCTGTAACAATTTCTTACAAATGTGAGAATGGCTTTGGAACTGGGTAATGGGTAGAGTTGGAAGAGTTTTGAGGTGCATGGTAGAAGAAGCCTAGATATCCTTGAAGGGACTGTTGGTAGAAAGAAATATGGAAATTAAAGGCAATTCTGGTGAGGGCTCAGAAGAAAAAGAGGAGAGCTGTAGGGAAAGTTTCTATCACCTTAGAGAATACATATATCATCATGAACAGAGTGTTGGTAGAAATGTGAACATTAAAGGTGATTCTGATTAGATCTTAGGCAGAAATTATAAATACGTCATTGGAAACTGGAGGAAAGACAATCCTTGTTATAAACTGGCAAAGAGTTTGGCGGAATTGTCGTCTAGTGTTTTTTGGAAGGTTGAAATTTTGTGTGATGAAACTGAATAGTTACCTGAGTGGATTTCTGAGCAGTTTCCAAGGTGTGGCATGGTTTCTTTTTATTGCTTATAGTAAAATGCAAGAGAAGAGAGAGAAATTGAAGGAACTATTTTGCAAAAAGGAACCAGAACTTGAGGATTTGGAAAATTCTCAGCCTAGCCATGTTGCAAAAAGTGAGAAAGCATGTTCTAGAGAGAACACCAAGGATGGGCTGGACAATCACTCCATAAAGAGATTATCCATGATTTTAACCAGTTATTTCAGCAGAAGCCAGGAAGAGAAATGGGATTATATCAGCAAAGACACAGTCAAATATGAACAAAAGGAGACAGAGACAGAAGGAAGGCTTTAGATTCCTGATTTTCCAATAGAGCTACTTGGCTGCAAATATGTTTTATCCTTAAAGAAAATGGAAGACTGACTCTGAAGATGATTCAGAAATCATCAGGGCTGCAACTCCCACCCAAAAGGTACTGAGCCTGGGGGCAAGGCTATTTCCTCCTTGATTTCAGAAGGTGAGGCCACCTCCCTACTTCCTCAATTTCAGTGGGCCAGGCTGCTCAATGTGGTGGTGGTAGGGGGTGGCTGCACAGAGCTGAGGGGGTGGGGCTACCACCTTGTGCCATGGGAATGGCTGCTGCCGCCTCAGTGGACAGAAGGCAGAGCATCTGCCCAAAGAGGATTATTCCTGAACCTTAAGTCCTAACGGAATTTATCTTGCTAGGTTTTGGTCTTGTTTGGGACCCACAGCCCTTATTTCTTTTCCATTTCTCCCTTTTGGAATGGGAATGTCTATCTTATATCTGTCCCACCATCATATTTTGGAAGCATGTAACTTGTCTGGTTTCACAGATGGACATCTGGAGAGGAATTTTGTCTCAGGAGGAATCACACTCAGAGTCTCACCCATACCTCATGTCGATGACATTTAGTGAGACTTTGGACTTGGAATTAATGTTGGATTGGATTAAGACTTTGGGGGATGTTAGGATGAGGTGAAAATTTTTTGCGTGTAAGAAAAATGAGTTTCAGAAGGCTATAAGGCAGAATTTTATTGACTGAATCCTGTACTTCAAAAGTGCATATGTTGAAGCCCCAACTCCCAATGTGACTGTATTTGGAGAAAGGGCCTCTAAGGAGGTAACAAATGTTAAATGAGGTTATAAGGGTGGGGCATTAATCTGAAAGGACTTCCTTATAAGAATAAAAATGGAGCCGAGTGTGGTGGCTCATGCCTGTAATCCCAGCACTTTGGGAGGCTGAGGCGGGTGGATCATAAGGTCAGGAGTTTGAGACCAGCCTGGTCAGTGTGGTGAAACCTCATCTCTACTAAAAAATACAAAAATTAGCCAGGCATGGTGGTGGGCGCCTATAGTCTCAGCTACTCAGGAGGCTGAGGCAGGAGAATGACTTGAAACCGGGAGGCGGAGGTTGCAGTGAGCTGAGTTGCACCACTGCACTCTAGCCTGGGCAACAGAGTGAGACTCCATCTCAAAAAATAAATAAATAAATAAAAAGGGATACCGGAGATCTCTCTCTGCACACACACACAGAAGAAAGGCCTTGTGAGGACATAATAAGAAGTTAGAAGACAGACCTCATCAGAAACCAACCCTAACAGTACCTTGGTCTTGGACTTCTAGCGTTCAGAGCTGTGAGAAAACATCTGTTGCTGAAGCCAGCCAGTCTGTGGTATTTCGCAATGGCAGTGGCAGCAGATTAAGACCTATCCATTCTGACTTCTGCCTGCTCCCTTTGCTCACTGCTACCCTTTATTCTGGAGGTTGATGACCCTCTCTTATGCCTTTCCAAACCACTTTACGTGCTTTATTTTTTCTGACAAAATCTACATATATTTATTTGGTTGTTCTCAAACATTAGTGACTAGTTGCGTGTGTGTGTGTGTGTGTATTTTAAAATATATTTTTAAAATGTAAAATATTTTATGTATTTTAAAATGCAATATATATATATAATATATATATTTTGCCCTTTTGACTCATTCTTTATTTCTGTTATATATTGTCAGTATTGTGTACCTTGACAAATTTTAAAATTGACATATAGTAAAATTGACTTGGTGTATCAAATTTAAAAAACAAAAAGCCCCAGACACACAGATTTGAATACAATAAACAAACAAATAAGAACTCAAGAGTTCATGCCATTCACAACTTTAAGTATGTATATGGCATTTTTATAAGGTCACAATTCCCATTGTCTCTAACATACAAGACACACAAAAATCATCTAGACAAATTAGATGAAAAGTTAGAGTTAATCACCAAAAAGTCTACATTCAATTGTCGTTATTACTATTATTATTATTATTGTTATTATTATTATTTTTATTATACTTTAAGTTCTAGGGTACATGTACACAATATGCAGGTTTGTTACATTTGTATACATGTGCCATGTTGGTGTGCTGCACCCTTTAACTCGTCATTTACATTAGGTATATCTCCTAATGCTATCCCTCCCCTCTCCCCCCTCCCCACAATAGGCCCCGGTGTGTGATGTTCCCCTTACTGTGTCCAAGTGATCTCATTGTTCAATTCCCACCTATGAGTGAGAACATGCAGTGTTTGGTTTTCTGTTCTTGTGATAGTTTGCTGAGAATGATGGTTTCCAGCTGCATCCATGTCCCTACAAAGGACACAAACTCATCCTTTTTTTTATGGCTGAATAGTATTCCATGGTGTCTATGTGCCACATTTTCTTAATCCAGTCTGTCACTGATGGACATTTGGGTTGGTTCCAAGTCTTTGCTATTGTGAAGAGTGCCGCAATAAACATACTTGTGCATGTGTCTTTATAGCAGCATGATTTATAATCCTTTGGGTATATACCCAGTAATGGGATGTCTGGGTCAAATGGTATTTCTAGTTCTAGTTCCTTGAGGAATCGCCACACTGTTTTACACAATGGTTGAACTAGTTTACAATCCCACCAACAGTGTAAAAGTGTTCCTAGTTCTCCACATCCTCTCCAGCACCTGTTGTTTCCTGACATTTTAATGATTGCCATTCTAACTGGTGTGAGATGGTATCTCATTGTAGTTTTGATTTGCATTTCTCTGATGGCCAGTGATGATGAGCATTTTTTCATGTGTCTGTTGGCTGTATAAATGTCTTCTTTTGAGAAGTGTCTGTTCATATCCTTTCCCCACTTGTTGATGGGGTTGTTTGTTCTTTTTCTTGTAAATTTGTTTGAGTTCTTTGTAGGTTCTTGATATTAGCCCTTTGTCAGATGAGTAGATTGCAAAAATTTTTTCCCATTCTGTAGGTTGCCTGTTCACTCTGATGGTAGTTTCTTTTGCTGTGCAGAAGCTCTTTAGTTTAATTAGATCCCATTTGTCAATTTTAGCTTTTGTTGCCATTGCTTTTGGTGTTTTAGACACGAAGTCCTCGCCCATGCCTATTACCTAGGTTTTCTTCTAGGGTTTTGATGGCATTAGGTCTAACATTTAAGTCTCTAATCCATCTTGAATTAATTTTCATATAAGGAGTAAGGAAAGGATCCAGTTTCACCTTTCTACTTATGGCTAGCCAATTTTCCCAACACCATTTATTAAATAGGGAATCCTTTCCCCATTTCTTGTTTTTGTCAGGTTTGTCAAAGATCAGGTGGCTGTAGATGTGTTGTATTATTTCTGAGGGCTGTGATCTGTTCCATTGGTCTTTATCTCTGTTTTGGTACCAGTACTATGCTGTTTTGGTTACCGTAGCCTTGTCATATAGTTTGAAGTCGGATAGCATGATGCCTGCAGCTTTGTTCTTTTGGCTTAGGATTGTCTTGGCAATGCGTGCTCTTTTTTGGTTCCATATGAACTTTAAAGTATTTTTTTCCAATTCTGTGAAGAAAGTCATTGGTAGCTTAATGGGGATGGCATTGAATCTATAAATTACCTTGGGCAGTATGGCCATTTTCACGATATTGATTCTTTCTATCCATGAGCATGGTATATTCTTCCATTTGTTTGTGTCCTCTTTTATTTCACAGAGCAGTGGTTTGTAGTTCTCCTTGAAGAGGTCCTTCACATCCCTCATAAGTTGGATTCCTAGGTATTTTATTCTCTTTGAAGCTATTGTGAACGGGAGTTCATTCATGATTTGGCTCTCTGTCTGTTATTGGTGTATAAGAATGCTTGTGATTTTTGCACATTGATTTTGTTTCCTGAGACTTTGCTGAAGTTTCTTATCAGTTTAAGGAGATTTTGGGCTCAGACAATGGGGTTTTCTAAGTATACAATTATGTCATCTGCAAACAGGGACAATTTGACTTATTTTTTTCCTAATTGAATACCTTTATTTCTTTCTCTTGCCTGATTGCCCTAACCTTAACTTCCAACACTATGTTGAATAGAAGTGGTGAGAGAGGGCATCCCTGTCTTGTGCCAGTTTTCAAAGTGAATGCTTCCAGTTTTTGCCCATTCAGTATGATATTGGCTGTGGGTTTGTTATAAATAGCTCTTGTTATTTTGAGATACATTCCATCAATACCGAATTTATTGAGAGTTTTTAGCATGAAGGGCTGTTGAATTTTGTCAAAGGTCTTTTCTGCATCTAGTGAGTTAATCATGTGGTTTTTGTCTTTGGTTCTGTGTATATGTTGGATTATGTTTATTGATTTGCATATGTTGAACCAGCCTTGTGTCCCAGGGATGAAGCCCACTTGATCATGTTGAATAAGCTTTTTGATGTGCTGCTGAATCCGGTTTGCCAGTATTTTATTGAGGATTTTTGCATCGATGTTTATCAGGGATATTGGTCTAAAATTCTCTTTTTTTGTTGTGTCTCTGCCAGGCTTTGGTATCAGGATGATGTTGGCCTCATAAAATGAGTTAGGGAGGATTCCCTCTTTTTCTATTGATTGGAATAGTTTCAGAAGGAATGGTACCAGCTCCTCCTTGTAATTGTCATTATTTTGAAGTTTAAAAATAAGGTAAGAGCTAACAATCTTTTAAGTCAGAGTTGCTTTTCAAAATAAAAAGATGTAAATTACCTATAATTAGAATTTTAGACATACATATTTGTATAGAAACAAAACATTTAACAACAATTTGTTGTAAATGGTAGGATGCTAATGTTCCAACTTTTATAGAGTTTTACAGTTTAGTCTATTTTATAGTTTGGTAGGTTTTAGTTAGTTTTACAGTTTAGTATTAGTTTGCCAGGGCTGCCATAATAAAGTACCACGGACTGCGTGACTTAAACAACACAAATTCATTTCCTAACAATTCTGGATGCTAGAAGTCCAAGAACAAGACATGTCAGGGTTCGTTTCTTCTGGAAGCCTCTCTTCATAGCATGTAGACGGCTGCACTTTTTTATGCCTTCACATGTTCTCTTTCCATGTGTACTTGTCCTAATCTCCTCTTCATAAAAGAATGTTAGATATATTGAATTAGGGCCTACCCATATGCCATCCTATTACCTTAATCACCTCTTCAAAGGCCCTATCTCCAAATACTCATACAGTTACATTCTGAGGTACTTGGAGTTAGGGCCGCAACACATGAATTTTGTGTGTGTGGCAGAGGAACAGGGAGACACAATGCAGCTCATAACAATAGTCATTTCTTCATCATCTCCCTTCACCCTCAGCGCCACTCTTGGAATTGAGACAGACAGTCCTCCCCATCTACAACAAACAGCAGAGCAGGGATTCAAACCAGGCCTGGTGACTATAAACCCTGTGTCTATTAAAATACTACTACATTTTAATTGATATTGTTAGCTGATTAAACACGTCCTTGTTTTGGTAGAAATATGCAAAGGTAAACTATGGCTCAGCCCACTAATCACAAATCCCAAAGGAACTTTTTTAAAACGTTGGGGGAAACGGAGTATACACATTTGGTTTTTCATCTTGTACATACATTCAGGAGAGTGAATATGGTTGGTGCTTGGAAATGCACACCCTTTTAAGTCACTGGGGTCACATTTAGCTTATCACTTCCTGAGGAGGTAACGTAACTGAGTTCCTAATTTGCTCTTAAGGAGGCCATTAAGCACAGAGGAAAAGAGGATCAAAGATTTTCCCCTTGAAGGGTCAGCTTTGGAAAGGAGTCGGTGAGGTACTTTGATGAACAGCAACAGGACAACTGCTGAAAGGGATAGTGTGCGTGCCATGGAGAATTGTATATACACACACATATGTACATGAATCTGTACACACACAGATATTGTGTGAACGTGTGTGTGGCTGTGTGTGTATCCTCCAGGCAGCATCTCAGCCCTCAACTTATGTTTAAAAGTCTTAATAATTTACTTTGCTCTTTTAGGCAATTTGGCAGGAGAGGAATTTATGCCATATATACACACAACTCTCTCTCTCACATACACCCACACACAGAGACCATTCTCAGTTCAAAAATTTTCTGCTTTATAACAATAACTATTCTAAAAGATATTAGATATTTTTCAACACTCCTAGCTAGGAAGTAGAATCATTACGGATGTGGGAAACTAAAGAGGATTCTCCGAGAAGATGAAAATTGCCCACAAAGTCTCTACCACTTAGAATTTGTAAGAAATGAGCTTGCAAGACACTCAGAAATTGTAGGACACTTGTAATCTTGTTTAAAAATATCAGGTTGAACTTTGCCATTTCCCATTATTTTTGAAGATGATGTCAACGGGAAAACCAAGTACTAAATCACCTGAAAAAACATTTAGAGAAAGACTACATAATGCAGATAGTAGGTATAAATTAGGTATGACCATAAAATTACTTTCTAAACTAAACCAGCATTTCCCTCCTCATTGTACCCTCTGCCAAAGGTCTCACAGCCTGATGTGGTCATCAATAACAAACACAAACAAAATTCCTGCCTGTGAGGGACAAGAGTCTACAAGAGACTACATGTAGAATGGTTAGTGAAAACCCTTTAGTTTATTTTCTATTCCTGGATTTTTGTACAAGTACACTTCCCTCCAGTACATAGATTTCTCACTAAAAACAGAGAAAAGGGAGGTGTGAATGTATCACCTTGCTCGTGGACGTGTTGGACGAGATCGCCATTTGCGACTCTTCTCCCCCGACATGGAAACTGAAGACTGCTCTGTGGCTCTGACTCAATTAGCAACATGTTTTTTCACAAGTGGGTGGGCCATATCCATTAGAGTGACCTAATTCTATGGGGCTGCCTCTGTATTGATCTGGGTGCATTATCACAAGGTTACACATTCATTAGTGTAACTGCATATAGAACACTTTCAGGGAAAGCGTGGAAAGAGATGGAAGGAACAATATAGGCTCTCTCCTTGGAGCAGAAATTAGAATCCTTAGATTATTCTTGTCCAGATTAGTGAAAAGTTCTACCTTGATATTCTTCCCAAAGCTCCTTTTCAAATACCTCACTGCTTTTGTCTGTCTCTAGTTATCTACTATGATGAAAATCATAAAAGACAGAGCTGATAAACTAGGCCACAACTAACTCTGCCAGCTGACTAGAACTCACTGAAATAATTCAACACCACAATCAGATGACCATTTCCCACTGAAAATGGTGTATCTGTGTGAAAAACAGTGAGAACAAAGATGAAGTAACATGCTGAAAATTTGGGCCTGACAATGCAGATGAAGTTAATAGCACCCATGACCAGATCTTTCTCTCTTTCTTTCCTTCTTTTCTTCTTTTATTTGTGTCTCTTTTCCTCCCTCCCTCCCTCCCTCCCTCCCTCCCTCCCTTCCTTCCTTCCTTCCTTCCTTCCTTCCTTCCTTCTTTCCTTCCTTCCCTCCCTCCCTCCCTCCCTCCCTGTTTACTTGCTTGCTTGCTTTTTTGATGGAGTCTCGCTCTGTCGCTGAGGCTGGAGTGCGAGTGCAGTGGCGCGATCTTGGTTCACTGCAATCTCCACCTCCCGGGTTCACGCCATTCTCCTGCCTCAGCTTCCTTCCTTCCTTCCTTCCTTCCTTCCTTCCTTCCTTCCTTCCTTCCTTCCTTCCTTCCTTTTCTTTCTCTCACTCTTTCTCCCTTTCTTTCAAGACAAGGTCTCTCTTTGTCTCTCAGGCTGGAGTATAGTGTTGCAATCATAGCTCACTGTAACCTCCAACTCATGGGCTCAGGTGATCCGCCTGCCTCAGCCTCTCAAGTAGCTGAGATTACAGGTGTGTGCCACCACACCCAGCTAATTTTTTAATCTATTTTTTTTTTTTTTTTGTAGAGACAGGGGTCTTGCTATGTTGCCCAGAATGGTTTTGAACTCCTGGTCTCAAGCCATCCTCCTGCCTTGGTTTCCCAAAGTACTGGAATTACAGGCATGAGCCACCATGCATGGCCAGATGTTTTTTTCTCTGAGGAAGATGATATATCCCATTATAAGGATAGAAGAAACAAACCCAAGAGTGGTGATAACTATTCTCTTCACTACACCTGACCCCCAGTTATTCAGCTCTCTGCTGTGTTCCTAAACAGGATTATCTTCCTTGGCAAAATTGAAATTAAATTTCTGAATTACCTGAATCTTAACCACTAGCTATGAGCAGATATCAGTGGCTAGTCAGGATGATGATCCTATTTTGAAACTAGAATTAGGAACTTTGTATATAAGATAAAATAATGTTCTAGAATATGCTCATAAATTGTAAATCGTGAAAGTCCATAGAAGTGATGGTCTCCTTCTACTGAAAAACACACACAAGCTTGTTTCAGTGTCAGGGGACTCACGGATTCTCAGGAGCCACTGTGTGGGCCTTTGCAGCCTAGAATTAACATCCTAATGTCAAATATATCCCGACTCAACTCTCTCCTCTCCAGCCCTACCAAAGCTGTTCTGTTACAGCCTTTCTCATCTCCTGACTCTGATCACAGTCTCCTCACCCATCAAACCCTAAGTGGGCCTGAGCCCTCCCAGCCACACAGCAACCAATCGAAAACCAAAACTGGGCACATCGTGCCTCTGCTTCCATCCCTTCCATGGTTCTCCACTCACAGGATAAAGCACAGACGCCCCCATGGCCTGGTCCTTAGCTTTACTTCCCAGTCCTCACTTTTAATCAGGTCCTGACTGATACCCAGTGCCTCAGAAGTTCCAGACTTTTTGCAATGTCCTGTACATATTATTTTGAGTACATGCCTTTGTTTTTTGTTTTTTTTTGAGACGGAGTCTCACTTTGTCACCAGGCTGGAGTGCAGTGACGTGATCTCAACTCACTGCAATCTCTGCCTCCTGGGTTCGAGCCATTCTCCTGTCTCAGCCTCCCGAGTAGCTGGGACTACAGGACCCCACCACCATGCCCACCTAATTTTTATATTTTTTAGTAGAGACGGGGTTTCACTCTGTTGACCAGGATGGTCTCGATCTCTTGACCTCATGATCCGCTCACCTCAGCCTCCCAAAGTGCTGGGATTACAGGCGTGAGCCACCATGCATGGCCTGTTTTTAGTAGTTACATCAGCCTGACTCCATGCACTCACCTCTCTCTCATACCCATTACTTGGTTAGTTTTCATTGCCTCTGAATGACTCATTTCAGTTGCCTGTTCCACCAGCAACCTGTCCTGACATCTTCTCTCCTCTTCCTGGCTCATTTAGGGGCCTTTGCTCCAGGGATCTGTAATGCCTACAAATGTCCTTATTGCTTACCACAATGCACTGTAATTATCTGTTTGGATTTTGGTTTTTCACTCTAGACCAGAATTTTCTTGTGGGTAAGGGCTTTATCTTATTTTCTTTCTCTCTCTCCAGGTCTCAATAAGGGGCTCATAGAGAGTAGGTGTTCAATAAGTATTTAATTGCCAAATGAATAAGAAAGATGAATAAATTAAAGAATAGATGCTTTATAAATAATCACTAATTTTTTGGCTTATCGTGTATCTTCAGGATCTAAGAGGGAATATACATAGAAATCTGAAGTAAATGAAATGAAACATATGTGAAATGAAACATATGTGAAAGAACCTAGTAGAATGCTTGGCACCTAGTAATGCACAGTGTAGATTTCTTTTTTCATTTATATTAAATTATGTAATTAAATATAAAAAATAATTTATTCAAATTTTATAATAAATTTGTATAATGTAAATATACTGTGTGTTAAAATATAAAGTATAATGTTTTATAATATACATTTATTTATATCAAATCACATCTCAAACTAGGACCAAAAAGAAATAAGATATGTTTTATTGAAGTTATTTAATCAACAAACATTTATTGAACTGAACATTACATGTAAAATCCCACCACTGTACACCAAGTGCTGGAGGTACTGAGAGCGGAAGGGTTTGATCGCTCCCTGCCTTCAGGGACCTTATGATCAAGTAGGCTTCACAATTCCCCAGTCCTCCCTCTGCTTCCTCATGAAACCCACCCAGGAGTGTCCTAACAAATCTGTAAGTGTATGTCTCTAGGTTCCAATTAATTGTGACTTCATTCTTACTTTTAAAAAAATCCAGAAGGAAGCTTTTTAAAAAATCTATAAGAATGTTTAATAATATTTTTGTTAAATGGTGAATGCCAGGGACAGGTATGTTCTGTAATTTTATATCTTATGTAAGAGTGATTCTTGTCAAGGTGTGGTGGCTCACCTCTGTAATCCCAGTACTTTGGGAGGCCGAGGGTGGAGGATCACTTGAGGCTAGAAGTTCGAGACTAGCCTGGCCAAGATGGTGAAATCCCATCTCTACTAAAAATACAAGTATACAAAAATTAGCCAGGTATGGTGATGCATGCCTGTAATCCCAGCTTCTTGGGAGGCTGAGGCAAGAGAATTGCTTGAACCTGGGAGGCAGAGGTTGCAGTGAGCCAAGATGGCACCAATGCACTCTGGCCTGGGCCACAGAGCAAGATTCTGCTTCAAGAAAAGAAAAAAAAAAAAAAAAAAAAGAATGATTCCTAAGGCCCATTTGACAGGCCATCTTTCAGAGGCAGAATTTTCTTTTCTTTTCTTTTTTTTTTTTTTTTTTGAGGTGGAGTCTCTCTCTGTCGCCGGGGCTGGAGTGCAGTGGCCGGATTTCAGCTCACTGCAAGCTCCGCCTCACGGGTTCACGGCATTCTCCTGCCTCAGCCTCCCGAGTAGCTGGGACTATAGGCGCCCGCCATCTCGCCCGGCTAGTTTTTTTGTATTTTTTAGTAGAGACGGGGTTTCACCGTGTTAGCCAGGATGGTCTCGATCTGCTGACCTCGTGATCCGCCCGTCTCGGCCTCCCAAAGTGCTGGGATTACAGGCTTGAGCCACCGCGCCCGGCCTCAGAGGCAGAATTTTCAACCTCAGCAGGAGCTGACATTGCCCCTCTAGCAAACTCACACAAAAGGAAAAGGTGACATTCCCTTTGACTTCCTGGTTCTAGTCTACTAGAACCTGCAAGGAGGAGGCTGCGCTACTGCAGTTACATGGAATGGGAATTTAGAACTATGAACTGCAGGAAGGATGTGGATGATGGCAATTTGACCAGGAATTCCAGCTAGCCCTAGTTAAATAAGCAGGCACTAACTATCCCGGGAGACTATCTTGAGGGCTTTACAGACTTACAGCTGCTGGAATATTAGAGAAATCCTCCAAAGACACAAAATAGATTTGGGGAGCAAATTCTGACCCTTTGGATCTGCCTTCCTCACTCTTCGGCCCTGGGGGCTACCTTTTAGTGTACTGAGCTTACTCAATCACTTTTTAATGCCTTGGGAAAATATGTCACACATAAAATTAAATTTGTGTTTGTTTCAATGTCAATATCACATGTGTGTATGAATTTAATGACATAGAAACAAGAAAGGAAGCTCAAGATGTATCAGATATATTACGAGCCAGTGGTTATTGTTCCTGTTCATCCTTGAGGACATTTGGCAATGTTTGGAGACATTTTTGATTGTGACAGATGGGAAAAGAGTGTTTCTGGCATCTAATAGAAAGATGCCAGGGGCACTTTGCTAAACATCCTATGATACATAGGACAGGCCCCCTCAACACAGAATTATTAGGTCCGAGATATCAATAGTGTTGAGGTTGAGAAATCCTGGGTTAGACCTTGGCTAGTGAAATAAGGAATGATATGACCTCCATTCTTTCTTATTATCTTGTTACATATTTTCATTTTCACCAAGCTCCCCAAGACATCTCTTAAATACAAAGAAAAATTTAAATGAGGTCTTTGTCCTCATAGATCTTGTAGAGTTCATTTAATAAGACCATGTAGATACCCATAAAGTGTTAAATAACAATACAAAAGAACAATGAACAAAAATAAAGCGGAGTATTAATTGCCAAATATTGGTATGGGCAATTTTGCCATGAGTTAAGAGATGGAAGAGGACACAGTAGAAACAGGAATTTGCGGCCAGACGCGGTGGCTCATACCTGTAATCCCAGCACTTTGGGAGGCAGAGGTTGGTGGATCACCTGAGGTTAGGAGTTCAAGACCAGTCTGGCCAACATGGTGAAACCCCGTCTCTACTAAAAATACAAAAAATTAGCTGGGCGTGGTGGCAGGCACCTGTAATCCCAGCTACCCAGGAGGCTGATGCAGGAAAATGGCTTGAACCCAGGAGGCATAGGTTGCAGTGAGCTGAGATCACGCTACTGCACTCCAACCTGGGCAACAAGAGCAAAACTCCATCTCAAAAAAAAAAAAAAAAAAAAAAAAAAAAGAAAAGGAATTTGCATTAAGATAACAGACTCTGTGGGAGCAGGGCTCTGGTGTCTTCTGCATATTGCTGTGTTTCTATTACTTAGTACGATGCCTGACATGTAAAAACTACTCACTATACCAAAAAAAAAAATACTTATTGCATGAATCCAGAAATAGATTTAGAGAGAGAGGCCAAATATTTTCTGGAAGGTTGGGAGGAATGGAAAAAGTCAATGCAAGGAGAAAAGAATGGGATTGATATATTTCCAAATTCCGTGTATCTCGGGGACTGTATTGAAATAGGAAAGTAGGTGTGGGTGTAGTAAAAGGAAGTTGGTGCTAGTTTAGGAAATTCAGGTTCGCTTCATAGATACTGAGAACACAAATTGGAATTATAGTTGTTCCAGAATAATTGCAATCCATTTAATGCTTGCCCGTTTGAATCTGAGGGGGTTTGTCTTTATTGTCCTGCACCGAGGACAGATGCTCAGTTCTTGTGTGAGTGTAAATCTGTGTGTGCATGAGGTTGTGGGTGTTGTGTTAACTTAGTCATCCTCTTTATCTAAATGTCTTCCTGATCCTCTTGCCTGAGCCCCCACCTTTTCTGTCTAGCCTGGACTGCGTTCCCGTCTCGTGCATGTGGCAGTGACTCAGGGTCGGAAGAAGGACTGCCCAGCCTGTACCTGGTCACTTCCTGCTGTGACTCTGGCAGGGTCTGCACATGACACTCCGATTTTCCCAGCAGACCTGAGGAAGTGCCCACATGGTGTCTGCCATGGGAGAATGCAGCTTTGCTGTCATTGTCACTGAGCTGCCATTTAACTGAAGGTTTATAACAGCCCCAAAGTGTCTGCTGGCCTCCTCATGGAAAGTGGAAAAGGCAAGCGCAGGGAAGGGCTCATCTGAGTGACACCCTGTCCTGCCTGCTCTTCCTCCACTGCTTGACTTGGCATCTCTCATGGGTTATGTAAATAAATAGGAAGAACAATCTACGCAGGGCCACTGGCTTTAACATGCCTTTCCAGTGTCCCAAGGTGTGCCTAAGCGGGGAACACAGCAGATGACGACAGGGGTTTCCTGCCTAGAAGGGAGATTCTTTTCTGGCTTGGAAAGTTCTTTTTTTTTTTTTTTTTTTTTTTTTTTTTTTTTTTTTTTTTTTTTTTTTTTTTTT
>NC_045437.1:51071643-51132468 GCF_002776525.5 Piliocolobus tephrosceles
CGGGGGTTTCCTGCCTGGAAGGGGGATTCTTTTCTGGCTTGGAAAGTTTTTTTTTTTTTTTTTTTTTTTTTTTTTTTGAGATGGAGTCTCACTCTTTGCCCAGGCTGGAGTGCAGTGGCATGATCTTGGCTCACTGCAACCTCTGCCTCCCGGGTTCAAGCAATTCTCCTGCCTGTTTCCTGAGTAGCTAGGATTAGAGGCATGCACCATTATGCCCAGCTAATTTTTGTATTTTTAGTAGAGACAGGGTTTCACCATGCTAGCCAGGCTGGTCTCGAACTCCTGACCTCAAGTGCTCCACCCACCTCGGCCTCCCAAAGTGCTGGGATTACAGGCGTGAGCCACCGTGCCCAGCAAAATTTCTAAGAGCTTCCTTTCAGACTTTTGCCTTTGCCCTTTGATACCCCTGTCTCTGTGATACAGAAGGTGATATAATGCTGCAGGGTGCCCAGGATCATTAGATACAAGACACCCAGGAGGCCACTAGAGACAAGCCTGGTTCTGAGTAACCTCTGTTCCAAAATGATTGGCCTGTACCCACAGGGAGGGCACCTGGATGCTAAGAAGTAGTAATGAATTGGGGAAAAGGGTGGAAGGACATGGCTTTGATGGCTTGGTTTCATTAACACTAATCTTAATTATGATGACATACAGAAGAGTGTTATTCTAATATTCAGTGCATAAAGTTAGCATGACAGTAACCTCATGTTCTCTTATTATGTTTTAAAGCAATTCTCCTAAAGGATGATCAGTGTGGATTTTACACATTTTACAGTAGAGGAAATGAAGCCACCAGGAAAATTCACTACCTGACAATCTGAAATGGTCACTTCATTTCCCACGGAAAGAGTTCACATTTTCCAAGGCTTGTAAGACATTTACTAAGATGGAATGCTATGAAATTGCCAATATTTGACTCATTTTTTATGTATAAAAATAGCAATTTCATAGCTCCAACATAAAATTATCAACAAAGGAAACTGTTTTTTCTACCTTTGATATTGGAAGGTATTTGGGGTCTTTACTTTTTTATTTTAGAATAGACACACTTGGTACGACCTCCACTGTAGAATAAATTTATTTCCTAATTCTGGGAAGGAAACCCAGGTTCCCCAAGCTTTGAAGATTCGTCATGGTCAGTACTTGCCTTCCCCAGCCCCTCAGGCTACAGTCCTGAGAATCCTCACCCTGGAAGCTCAGCCCTGCCTAGTCCTGGAATAATTCCTGACCCAGGTGAACAAATATCCGTTGGCTCAGTCCCTACACGTTGGGGTCTGGAATTTGGCTTCCCTGAGCCCAGAGTCCACATGCCAGGGATGAACTCTTGGCATCTCACAGCCATCATTCTGCAGTCACCTGCCCTTCCCAAGCCATGTCTCAGGCCATACACCTGAGCCTCTTCTGCCTTGATTTCCTGAACTGCATTTTGTTTTCCTTCTTGGGGTTTAATTATGCTGTTAGTGTAAGCCAGCTTGGCATGTGGCATAGCTGTTCACTCTCATCCTCTGAGGGAATAGGCTTATACCCAATATTCCAGCCCATGTCTGGTGTCCTGCTTCAAAATGGGTAGACCTTCCTGACTCGTGGCCCTGCTCCCCCGATCTTTCAGCAGCTCCTCAAGGCGTCATCAGCCCTGATCACATCAGGATTTGACATTCCTCTTTAAACACTGGCCTTTTAACCCAGGAGGCCTTGCCTCTTCTTGGCTTTCTTCCAAGACCCAACATGACCCATAGCATGGGCCTCTTCCATGGCAGAGATGTGGAAACTTCCTAGTTGGCCTTCCAGGCCTCTCTCAGATGGAGCAGCGACTGTCCACCGTCGGCTCTGGAGTCCCCCATTTCACTTACAGTTTGGGACAGAATCCCAGTTTGTGGCTGGTGATGAAGAGGTGGGAACAGAAGTGGGTGGGAGAAGCCAAACACCACCTGGCCTGAAGCAGCACAGGCAGAGGGAACAACAGAGCACAGTGGCCAGGAGGCCGGGGAGCCGGTCACCGCGGCGGGGCAATCTGGGGCAGTCTCTGACTGGCTTGGTCGGGTGTGTGGTGGAGGAAACTGAACACTGTCCTGAATCAGAGGCCCTCACATTAATAGCGGGTGAGAGAAGTCATGAAAAGTGCCTGTTAGTGACCCAATAGCTTTACAACTCATTTGTCCTCCACAATCAGCTGGGAAGAGTCACAAACTATAAGGTAATTTGGATATTGGGACTTGTCATTCAGTTCAGAATTTCTTCCTACAAAATAATGATTTTTTCTCTTTTAGGGACAGGAATGATGGTTTTATGTCAACTTATTTCTCCCCCCTCTTTTTTTTTTGCTATAAATGTTACAAAGCAATAAATAAACAGTAATGTATACCATTTAGCATGAGGCCATCATAAAAGGAAAAGAGAGTAACACCAGGAACACTCAGTAAGCAAGCTCTAAGTGCTTTTCCTTCCCCGGTTTTGATTTTGAGGAGGGGTGCAGGATGGCAGAAGAACACTGAAGACTTAGGCCACTGCTCTGTCACTAACTAGCAGCCCAGCCACCTTGTATGGTGGTTTGTTCCTTAACCATATGTGTGGCTAGACAGATCATCCAAAGGCTGACTCCACTGTTCTCATAAGTGAGTGTGGGATGCCTGCTGCACCCCTGAGCTCCTCTGGCATGTATTCACTATGCATGCTATGGTCCTGTTTTACAGCTATGAACACACACATCTAGATAACATTTCCTAGAGGGCTGGGCTCATGGATTAGGTTTTTTATGATCTTTTTTTATTTTGAAATTTTTTCAAACAAATTGAACGTAACAGATATTTATATAACAACATTCCAGGTACTTATCATCCCAAAGGAACAAATATTAACCTTTTGTATTATTTGTTTCAAATTAAAAAAAAATTATAGTGATTTATCCCCTACGTAGCGAGAACTACTACCTTGAGGTTGGTGATATGAGTTCTGTCTATATTATCATGAGCTAACTACCTACAGATGTAGCCATTAGCAAACTAGTGTTGCTTCCTATCATAAATAGTGTCTAACTGTTTATATCAGTCTGCTACTTGCTTTTTGTCCTTAAATTTGTAATTTTGATACTTATCCATACTGATACTATGTTGTAGCTCTAATGCATTCAAGTATTATACAAAATTTCATAATGTAAATATCCTATTATTTAATTATGGAACTATTGGTTATTTCCATTTTCAATGATAACAAATGATGCTGCCATGAACATTTTGCTCATGTCTCCTTTTACACTTGTGCAAGAATTTCTCTAAAGCATGTACTAGAGGTGGAACTTCTAAGATTCAGTGGAGAAACACCTTTAACTTTACTATGTATTGCTAAATTGCTCTTCAAACAGGTGTACCAACTAATACTCTCGATCAGAGTTGCCAACTTCCTGTCTCCCAAAATTCTTGTTAAGCTTGGAAATTGCTCCCAGTCTAATAGGCATGACATGCTCTCCCACTGATTGTTTTAATGTGCATTTACACCTTCATATTTTTTGTCCATTTAGATTTTTTCATCTTGGAATTACATGCTTTTATCTGTATCAGTCAGGACACCTGCAGGAAACAGACAACACACTTAAATTAGACCAACTTGAGGAGGGACTCTTTACAAAGTTGAAGGCAAGTTTTCATTTTTAAAAAATAGTTAGGCGGCCGGGCGCGGTGGCTCAAGCCTGTAATCCCAGCACTTTGGGAGGCCGAGATGGGCGGATCACGAGGTCAGGAGATCGAGACCATCCTGGCTAACACGGTGAAACCCCGTCTCTACTAAAAAATACAAAAAAAAAATTAGCCAGGCGAGGTGGCGGTCGCCTGTAGTCCCAGCTACTCGGGAGGCTGAGGCAGGAGAATGGCATGAACCCGGGAGGCAGAGCTTGCAGTGAGCTGAGATCCGGCCACAGCACTCCAGCCTGGGCAGCAGAGCAAGACTCTGTCTCAAAAAAAAAAAAAAAAAAAAAAAAAAAAAAATGGTTAGGGAACTCCTTTTCTAGTTTTAATTTGCTATGAAGGTTTTTCCCTTGTTATTTGTTGAGAGAGGATGACAGTTGCAGAGAAAGGACGATACTTTTAGGGAACTTCTTTCTTGTCCTTTCTTCTCGGCAATGTGACTGTGTAAATGGTTTTGGGGCAACAGGCATGTTTGTTTTGAATTTTCCCACAAAAAGGGTACTACCAGTTAAGCCTTCAAGACAGATCCTCCATTCTTGCTATCTACATCTGCAAAATATGCTGTTCATCTTTTGATGGAGCAATTTAAGGAGTCCATTTGATATGCAGTATTTCTATCAGTTCATGTCATTCAATTGAAATTATATATCTCTTCCTTCTACCTTCTCTCCTTCCTTCCTTTCTTGTAGAAGTCAGTCAAACTTGAGTTCAAATTCTGGCTTTGTCATTTTCTTGCTTCATGTCTTTAGACAACTTATATAACCTCTCTGAGCAACAATCAAGCTACAGTAGCTTCTGTGTCTTCAAGGGCATACGTAATAAAACCTGCCATGCATGTACATATACACATATACATATACACATACACATATACACATATACATAGACACATATACATATACATGCATATACAAAGAGACACATAGACATATACACACATAATTTTTTTTTTATTATTATTATACTTTAAGTTCTAGGGTACATGTGCATAACGTGCAGGTTTGTCACATATGTATACTTGTGCCATGTTGGTGTGCTGCACCCATCAACTCGTCAGCACCCATCAACTCGTCATTTACATCAGGTATAACTCCCAATGCAATCCCTCCCCCCTCCCCCCTCCCCATGATAGGCCCCAGTGTGTGATGTTCCCCTTCCCAAGTCCAAGTGATCTCATTGTTCAGTTTCCACATATGAGTGAGAACATGCGGTGTTTGGTTTTCTGTTCTTGTGATAGTTTGCTAAGAATGATGGTTTCCAGCTGCATCCATGTCCCTACAAAGGACACAAACTCATCCTTTTTAATGGCTGCATAGTATTCCATGGTGTATATGTGCCACATTTGCTTAATCCAGTCTGTCACTGATGGACATTTGGGTTGATTCCAAGTCTTTGCTATTGCGAATAGTGCCGCAATGAACATACGTGTGCATGTGTCTTTATAGCAGCATGATTTATGATCCTTTGGGTATATACCCAGTAGTGGGATGGCTGGGTCATATGGTACATCTAGTTCTAGATCCTTGAGGAATCGCCATACTGTTTTCCATAATGGTTGAACTAGTTTACAATCCCACCAACAGTGTAAAAGTGTTCCTATTTCTCCACATCCTCTCCAGCACCTATTGTTTCCTGACTTTTGAATGATTGCCATTCTAACTGGTGTGAGATGGTATCTCATTGTGGTTTTGATTTGCATTTCTCTGATGGCCAGTGATGATGAGCACTTTTTCACGTGTCTGTTGGCTGTATGAATGTCTTCTTTTGAGAAATGTCTGTTCATATCCTTTGCCCACTTTTTGATGGGGTTGTTTGTTTTTTTCTTGTAAATTTGTTTGAGTTCTTTGTAGGTTCTGGATATTAGCCCTTTGTCAGATGAGTAGATTGCAAAAATTTTCTCCCATTCTGTAGGTTTCCTGTTCACTCTGATGGTAGTTTCTTTTGCTGTGCAGAAGCTCTTTAGTTTAATTAGATCCCATTTGTCAATTTTGGCTTTTGCTGCCGTTGCTTTTGGATACACACATGATTAAAGAACATGTGCAAACTGGGCACACACCAGGTGCTTGACAAATGATAGCTCTTTATTATTGCTTTGATCAAACACCTACTACGTATTTTCAATAAGTACTAAGGATACAGAAATAAATAAGGTGTGGGACCTGCCTTAAAGAGACATTTAGACAGATTTATAGGTCAAGAAATACAATGATATGTTCTAGTCACCATTACTAAAGTCAGCATAAGTTAAAATAGGGACTGATGGAAGGAAGTTGGGGGAAAGTCTATAAAAGTCTTTAGGAGGAGACGGCTGTGAACCAAATGCTAGTGAATAGGTACCTCCCAGGAAGAACAAGGGAGAGGGTTCTTTAGGCAGAGAGAGCAGTTTGGGTAAAGCAGGAGAAGTGCAGTAGCCCATGATACTTACATGCAAGCAGGTTGGCACATAAAGTGTAAGCCAGGAGAAAAACAGGTGGAAAAAGGTATGGTAAGAAAGAGGGGAGGGCAGAGGGGGCTCCAAAATGCTATTCTAGGGAAAATGCATTTTGAATAATCTCCTGTAGACCTAGAAAGCAGTTGAAGTTTTCAGAGTAGAAGAGTAATATCATCTACTTTACATGTTACAATAAATGATTCCAGAATTATTTAGCAAATTGGAAGATGTGGTATTCAAGACTGTGAACTCTGTTGGCTGACAAGTTGGGTTGTAATCCCTGGTTCCTTACTTATTAGTTTTGTGAGCTTGGGCAATTTTCTTTTAACCTTTCTAAACGTTAATATCTCTCTCTGTAAAGTGGAGCTATTATAATTATGTGCTTATCTCACAGGGTCATTGGAGGATTAAATGTGATAATTCACACAGAGCCTGGCATAGAGCAAGCAAAATTAGGGAGTAGAAACCCAAAGATCTAATTGAGTTTGGAAATCTTTAGGACCATCCATCTCTAGCTCAGAAAAGAGCTTAGTCTCTTAAATTGCCCCAGAAATCTGAGTGCAAGTCGATACTAATCTAGGTTGGCTGGTGGCTGAATTGTTTCTAGTAAAGGGAGGGAAAGAAAAATACAGAGTAAAACAGAAATAAAAGACACTATCAACTGACAAAGAATTAATGATCTTTCTGTGAGATGGAAGAGTATGTACATGAATAAGATTTCAGAATACTTAAAATGCAAAGATACCAACTGGATATAGTGTTGGGTGGAAGTATACTAAGGGAATGAATACAGTTAATCTGACCTCTCCGTGGGAACCATTGCCAAATGAGTCAGTTGTGGACATTGTATAATTTATTTTTATGGCTTGCATTCAAGGGAAATGTTCAGTGCAAGTTTAAATGTTCCACCTCAAACATCTAAATTCAACACTAGCATATGGCATTCCTACTCATACCCACCTGGAGAGAAGGTGGAGGTAGAAGAAAGGAAATGTCATTGGAGACTCCTGCTCCTGGCACTTCCTCTCTAACCTTTTGTGTTCACCCCATTCTAACAGATGCTAACAGGGCTCACAGCTTTCTGGACAATTTATGGGTATTTCCACCACAAACAAAATAACTCAACTAGCGCAAATGGCATTGAAAATCTTGTCTGAAATATTGGATTTTAAAATAATAGTCAAATTAATTCTGATGGCTCTAGAAGAGAAGAATGGATGCCTCTGAACAGAGTAACACAAATCTGTTACTTCTGCACATGACAGCCAAGTCAACCTACTGCCAGGACAGGAACGTCAGGAATGGTCTCAGGCTCCTGCTAATACTCGTGTATTTCTGCTTGGCAAGTGGTACCTCTTTGACCACGGCCCCAAGATTGGATGTTTTGCCGACTGCTTTGGGGCGCTGTCAGGGTGGACTTCTTTGATACATTGTGTAAAGACTATTTGTGTTTTGCTTTTCAAAATTAAGTAAAGGAACTGAAGGAAAAGAGAGCATGGATATATGAGTGTGGTTGCATAGGAGGAAAAAGCTCCAAACACGGTGTTCACCCACCTGCGATGGGGCAATCTAAGCAGTCCATCTGATACACAGTATTTCTATCAATTCGTGTCGTTCACTTGAGATTATACACTGAACTGACTGCTTGACCTTGGGCAAGTTACTTTGCCTCCTTAGCTTCAGATTATCATGCCAGGAAAGGTGGTTGGGTCTCTAAATCCTTTCTCAGTTTCTAATGCTATGACTTTCTATTATTTGCCACTGCTTACAGATGCTTTAAATCAAGTAAACCTTTACATATTTTTAAAAGAAATGTAATGTTTATCAGCTTTGCAAAAAGTAAGCAAGGAATGAAATAAGATGAACAATTTACTGAGATACTGTATTTTAACTTGTTGGGAATGAGTAGGAATTAACAAAGAAAACATGTCCTATGGGAATACTACAGAGAAAGTGATTTCTTACAGGATAGAAGGGTGGGGGCAGGCAATGCCTGTAGGTGAAATCTGGCCCACTGCCTATTTGGTGACTGAAGTTTTATTGGAACACAGCCATGCTCATTCATTTACATTTTGTCTATGAAAACAGAATTGAATGGTTGCAACAGAAATGGTATGGTCTTCAAAGCCTAAAATATTTATTCTCTGGCTCTTTACAGAAAAAGCTTGCCTACCCCTGCGATAGGAAACCAAAGTTGGTTCTTTTATTTAGTATTTGTGTAGCTTCATTCTCTAAATGAGAGTGTCCTGTTTTGGGAAGAGTTTGGAAGCTCTTTTCTACTTAAGTCATCAGTAGGGACCTGGGTCTTGACCCTACTTTTAAAAGGATGCAGCCACTGTATCTGTAATTCTGCTTTTTTACGACTTCTTCAGTAGCTTTGAGGTTTGAAATGACTTTACCCTACAAATAACTGTTTTCTGGGATGATGCCAGTGGTGGCCATTTTAGGTAATAGAGGTTTTGGAGCATAGGAACTGTGTCTTTCTGGAAGGAGGGCTAGTCTTATGCAGGGCATGGCTGAGGGGAGGGCTGGTGTAGCACACAGTGGCGGCTGCCCTGCTCCAGGCCCTTGTCATTTCTTGTACTATAGAGAATTCTCTAAAGCACAGATCTTAGTCCATGTCTTCTCTGCTTAAAAATCCTCCAATGATTCCTTGTTATGGACAGAATGAAACTCACCCTCAAAAACAAGACAATTAAATCTGGTGGTATCTAGTTTTAACCTCTTCCGAAGCTTGAATTCTATCTCCTCCGTGTCCCTTCATGTACCCTCTGATTGATCCTAAATTCCATGAGGGTTGAATCTGAGGGCAATGTATGTATTTTTCCACCATCCCCTTTACTATAGTGAAAATGTTGAAGATACCATCTGCTGGACAGGGCAGGGTCCATGTGTGTTCCATTGGTCTCTGTATTGCAGGGTTGAAGCAGGACATGCCTTAAAAATATTTGTAGGGAAAATGAATAAGTAAGTTACTGCTGCTTTGTAATGAAAATAATGTTTTTACTTTAAAAAGCATTGGAACAAAATTCGTATTCCGCTTAAGGTATATTGCTATATGGATAAGAGAAAACAGGATCTGAGAGACTTGGGCTCTAATCCTAGATCTGACACTTTGTGACACGGAGCAAGCTACCTAAGTTTTTCCATTCCCAGTTTCCGTACTTATGAAAAAGGAAACAAGTTTCCAGGACCCTTACATTTCTTTCAACTTTGACATTCTTATTTGGTTTTGAATATTCAAGTCTTATTTTGATGCCTTGTGCCAACTAGCTGCACTATCAGGTACCTTACATATTACAATGAATATGATAGAAATTTGTTCTTCTTAGAGAAGTGTCTATGGAAAATATGAACTCTGAGCAAAAGTTTGTAAGAGGGAGGGAAGGTGGTTCTTAATTAATTAGAACTTTACAGTTATCACAGGAAAAAAAACTAGAAAAGCACTCTAGATTGGGGGAGATGGTTCAGAAACAGTGAAAATAAGAGATTGAGTGTAAAAATAATGGAGTAATGCATCAATACTCCTAGGAAGCTAATTTTTTTCATATATGCATGTGACCTTACTCTGCCACATGTAAATTCAGAGATGTCATGATGGGTGTATTTAAACATTGCTGCTTTAAGATTTTGGAAAAGATACTCTCTTCCTCTTTCCATCCATCCCAGCCTTTCTTTGTCTCTCTTCCTTCTCCCTCCCTCATTATTTCATTTATTTTTTTCCAGGGTGACCCCATGTAGCCCAGAGTATTCTTCTCTCAAGCTTGCACATCTTAGGTCCATTTAATACATCTTCCATTTAACGAGGGTTCAAAGATTAATAAGGCGAAATACATTAAATTGCCCTTGGCTTGGTAGAAAGTCCCTTTCAGCTGTCTGGGAAGTTACTCATGATTCTGCACAATGCAGGGACTCCCAAGAGAAGAGCAAGGGAGCTATTCAATCTGCCTTTCCCTGTCTGTGTTTACGCTCAAGGCCACAAGGGCGCTTCCCTCATGGGAGTGTGGGGAGGAGCCATTCTGCTTCCATGCGTGTGAAATATCCAGCAGATTTTATTTTAGAAAAGATCAAGGCCCTGAGGAAGAAAGAGGCTTGACTGGCAAACAGCCTCATAAATTTATATTCCGTATTGCCTTTGCACTTAGTATGCAGTAGGAAGACTCTTCACGATTCCAAATTTTATCAAAGAATCGTCAGTAGCATTTCCTGTTTGGAAACAGGATCTAGACCCTCCGAGGTGCTCCATTTCTCACTATTAAAGGAAACCGATCGATCAATAGGAGTTTTACAAGATTGTTAATAGCCTTTAGTTTTTGGCGCAATTTTAGGTTTTCAGAAAAATTGAGCAGAAAGTACAGACAGCTTCCATATATTCCCTCCCCTTCCCTAGCCCCAGTTTTCCCTATCATTAGCATCTTGCATTAGTGTGTTACATTTGTTACAATTGATCAATGAATACCAATACTTTATTATTAACCAAAGCCTGTAGTTTACATTAGGGTTCAGTCCTCGCCTTGTACAGTTCTATGGGTTTTGACAACTATGTAATGGCATGTATTCACCATTTAAAGTTTCACTGCCCTGAAATTCCCCTGCACTCCCCCTATTTATTCCTCTCTCCCTTTCCTCCCTGAGCCCTGGTAACTATGGATCATTGTCCTATCTCTATAGGTTTGCCTTTTCCAGAATGTCATATAATTGGGATTTCACTGTATGTAGCCTTTTCAAACAGGCTTCTTTTACTTAGAAGTATGCATTTAAGATTCCTCCAGGTTTTGTGTAGCTTGATAGCTCATTTGTTTTTAGACCTGAATAATGTTCCATTGTATAAATGTACCATAATTTGTTTATCTATACTTTTTGGAGGACACCTTGGTTCTTCCAAGTTTTGTCAATTATGAATAAAGCTACTATGCGCTGGTTTTTGTGTGGACACACATTTTCAATTCATTTGAGTAAATACCAAGGAGTGTATTTGTTGGATGATATAGTAAGAATATGTTTAGTTTTTCAAGAAACTGCCAAACTGTCTTCCAAGGTGGCTGTATCATTTTCCCATAAGTGGTAAATAAGAGTTCCTGTTGCTTCATGTCCTTGTCAGCATTTGGTGTTGTCAGTGTTTTGGATTTTGGCCACTCTAGTAGGTGTATAATGTGTCTTATTGTTTAAATGTGTAATTCCCTAATGTTGCATAATGTTTAACATCTTTTTTTTTTTTTTTGAGACAGAGTCTTGCTCTGTCACCCAGGCTGGAGTGCAGTGGCATGATCTCGGCTCACTGCAACCTCTGCCTCCTGGCTCAGGCGATTCTCCTACCTCAGCCTCCCGAGTAGCTGAGACTGATGTGCACCACTGCACCCGGCCTAACATCTTTTTTATATGCTTATTTGCCCTCTGTATATCTTTTCAGCATTTTTTTTATGATTTTTAATTAACTAGTACCATTTTGACCTATTTTTTAGTAGGGCTTTTTTTTTTTTTTTTAATTGTTGACTTTTAAAGACTTTTTTTTGTATATTTTGGATTGATAGTTTTTATTTTTTATTTATTTATTTTTTGCGACGGAGTCTTACTCTGTCACTCAGGCTAGAGTGCAGTGGCACGACCTTGGCTCACTGCAACTTATGCCTCTTGGGTTTGAGCAATTCTCCTGCCTCAGCATCCTGAGTAGCTAAGATTACAGGCGCCCGCCACCATGCCCAGCTAACTTTTTGTATTTTTAATAGAGGCGCAGTTTCACCATGTTGGCCGGGCTGGTCGCAGACTCCTGGTCTCAGGTGATCCACCTGCCTCGGCCTCCCAAAGTGCTGGGATTACAGGCGTGAGCCACCTTGCCCAGCTGGATCATTAGGTTTTAATGAGCTGCTTCTGTGGTGACAAGAGCTGTGAGGGCCACAGAGTGTTCTAAGAGTACCCTGCCCTCACTAGGCTCATCATCTAGGTGAGAATCAGCACCAAAAATTAATACATACGAAACAAAACTTTGCAAGACCAGAGGTAACTGGTCACTGTGAGTGAATTTATTTTAGTTTGTGATGTTCAATATGAAATCCCACTTTAAATGTGTTTTATAGTCCTTTAGGCAGAGAAGGTTGTCACAGATCGCTCATTTTTCACACTTCTGTGGTTTTCTAGACAGCCCTCCACCCCCACTTTCACACACAAATTGACAATTCAGAGGCTTGTGTTCCATGTTGTTGGGTAGTATTCACTGTTAGGTCATTTTCTAAAATCTGCCTTGTAATAAAAGTTAATTTTAGTTTTTTAGGTGGAGAGTTTTATGTTTAATATCCTGGGTTGAGCCAGTGGAAGCATATAAGATTTTTCAGCTAGTGTTTTTTAAATTTGTTTATTTTGTTTTATTTTACTTTTACTTTTATTTTTGTTTTTTGGTTTTTAGAAAGATGACCTTTGGAGAAGGAAAGTAAGGCTAGGACACGTCCACTCTGCCGATCTAAATGGGGAGAACTTTGGAAGTATCCACCATGCTGACGCCGGTGATACTTAGGAGGGAGAGAATTCAGAGATCTGGAGATGTTCTCAGAAAACTTTCTCTTATCTTATTAGAGCACTCAAGTGTGCTTAATGGAAATTAAATGGCAACACTCTTAATCAACCTTACACTCCAGTTGCAACGAACCATTCATTTTAGGTACTCAGCACTTCCCAGTTCACAAAGCATTATCTCATTTATCCTCACAGTAACTCTAATAGTAACAATTATGAACTTTATTTTAAATATTGGGAGACAGCCTAAGAAAGGCCAAGGGGGTTGTTAAAGAATGCACTACTGATTTAAACTTGAACTAGGGTATTTGACTACAAGTTCAATGGTCTAGAGTGAAGTTGTCTGTTTTTGGACTGGGTTTTCTGTGGAGAATCACTACTCCTAAGTGATGCTGCCTCAAAAAGAATAAGTTCATATCACCAAGAACATTAGATCACCATGTTTAAATTGTGCTTTATAATCATCTCACTTCACCTACTTATTTATTTCATTTTGTCTGTCATACTCACTGATTATGTTGAATTCATAGTTTTTTTGTGTGTGAAAGCCTTTTCAAATTTAATACAAGCAGTTGAAGACCTAGAAAATGTTCATTGAATATATTAAGTAAAAATAAAGTGACAAAATGGAATGACCACTATGACTAATTTTGCTATGTAAACATGTACTATATTTAAGAAATAGTATTTGAAGGCTGGGCACGGTGGCTCATGCCTGTAATCCCAGCACTTTGGGAGGCTGAGGCGGGCGGATCACGAGGTCAGGAGATCGAGACCATCCTGGCTATCACAGTGAAACCCCATCTCTACTAAAAATACAAAAAATTAGCTGGGCATGGTGGCTGGCACCTGTAGTCCCAGCTACTCGGGAGGCTGAGGCAGGAGAATGGGTGAATCCCGGAGGCAGAGCTTGCAGTGAGCCAAGATTGCGCCGCTGCATTCCAGCCTGGGTGACCGAGTGAGACTCAAAAAAAAAGAAAAGAAATACTATTTGAAGATTATAAACCAAAATGTTAACAGAGTTTCTGTTATGGGTGATGAGATAATTAATTTTTTTTTTTACATTTCTAATTTTATTTTCCAAATTTTCTACAATAACACATTACTTGTGTAATTAGGGTAAAGAAAGGCACAATACATGCCATAAAAATGTCACTGCAATCTTCTTTGCTATAATATTCTCCAAGTTTCTTAGGGCTCATATTAGCTGGGAGCCAACATTTCTCTCATTCCTTCACCATGAGGAGAGGCTGTCATGAGTATACAATGTGGGACACCTAATTACACAACAACCGAGGCACCTCAGTCAGAACCCCTCAAACCCTGCCTCCCCAGACCCCCCTGGGCAATATTGGAGCCAGTGAGGTGGGGATTTCATCCAGAGCTCAAGAATCAACACTGTTGGAAGGTAAACTCGAGCCAGGTCTGAAGAGAAACAAAACATACTTTGTTAGAAAACCCAGAGGGCAAGAGTAGACACACAGCCAGAGGGTCAGGGCTGAGCAGAACTGAAAGACAGCAGGAACAAGAAGCAGAAGCAAAGTCTGGAGGGAAAAGAGGAGGTTTGAGGCGATTGTTATGAACAGGTCTCTAATGCCTGAGGTGCCTTCAGCACAGTTGCTTATTGTAACCTTTGACTGGAATGAGGTAGGATGGAAACAGCCAATTTAAGAGGAAACAACAGGCTTACCTGACTTGAAAACAACACACACACACACACACACACACACACACACACACACACGTTTTAAAAAATCAGATTGCAGGGTGGGTGCGGTGGTTTACACCTGTAAACCTAGCATTTTGGGAGGCCAAGGTGGGCAGATGACTTGAGCCCAGAAGTTCTAGACCAGCTGGGAGAATATGGTGAAACCCCATCTCTACAAAATATACAAAAATCAGCTGGGTGTGGTGGAGAGCGCCTGTAGTCCCAGCTACCCTGGTCACTCAAGCCTGGGAGGTTGGGGTTACAGTGAGCCATGATCATGCCACTGCACTCCGGCCTGGATGACAGAGTGAAACTGTATATATATATTTTTTTAAAATCCAATTTCAGTTACAGTTGGCCCTTGAATGACATGGGTTCAAACTGTGCAGGTCCACTCATATGAAGTTTTTTTTCAATAAAAGTTATACTGAGTGTGCCTGCCTCTCCTGCCTCCCCTTCTACCTTCTCCACTTCATCTGCCTCTGTTATTCCTGTGACAGCAAGACCTGCCACTCCTTTTCTTTCTCCTCCTCAGCCTACTCAATGTGAAGATGAGGATGAAGATTTTGTGATGACCCACATTTTTAAAATAAATGGTAAATATATTTTCTCTGTCTTTTGATTTTCTTAATCACATTTTCTTTAGCTTACTTTATTCTAAGAATACAGTATATAAAACATATAGCCTACAAAATATGTATTAATTGACTGTGTTATTGGTAAGGATTGTAATCAACAGAATCCTCAGGCTTTTAGTTAAGTTCTCAGAGAGTCAAAAGTTATACACGAAGCTGGGCACAGTGGCTCACAATTGTAATCTTAGCACTTTGGGAGGCCATGGTGGGTGGATTGCTTGAGCCCAGGAGTTTGAGACCAGCCTGGGCAACATACTGAGACCCCCATCTCTACAAAAAATTCAAAAATTAGCCAGGTGTGGTGGTGTGCAACTCGGGAGGCCGAGGTGGGAGGATTGCTTAAGCCCAGGAGGATGAGCTTACAGTGAGCCAGGATTGTGCCACTGCAGTCCAACCTGGATGTCAGAGTGAGACCATGTCTCACAAAAAAGTTATACATAAATTTTTAACTGCATGATGGGGTTGGTGCCCCTCACCCACATGTTGTTCAAGGGTCATCTGTGCTCCATCTTTGCTGGAGGAGACCTGAGTCTAGGTATTGTAATTGGAAGGATAGATGAAATCATATCTTAGAGATTTATTACTTTGTGTTAGAATTTTGGCTATCTAGGAGTCCTCTTAAACTGGTTCTAAATGCTCCTGGTTTTAACTCTTCCAAACCCCTTTCTGACACAGAGCAAAATAATTTTTCTTTTTAAATGTATATCCTCTGATTTATTCTGTCACTGCCCAGGGAAGATAATGATTTGCAATTTCACCTGGTTGTAAATGTGTTAATGTCATGCCACTTTTCAAGGGTATTTGCATTTTATAAAAGAAAGAGTGGATAACCAAAATCCTAACCCCAAATATTGTATCCCTGATGGCATGAATTTTATCCATATTGGTAGAAATGCTAAAGGTTTTTTTTTTTTTTTTTTTTTTTTTTTTTTAATCTGGTCTTCCTAATTCACACTACCTAAGAAGACCCATGAGAGGTCTCTGGTCCTGAGCAATGCACACGCTTACTTTGCATTGCCTTAAAGACACTACCCAGTTGCTAACCATTGTTAAAAGAAAAACTTTAGCATTAAATTTAAAAAGAGTTTACTTGAGCAAAGAGCAATTTGCGAATCAGTTAGCCTCCTGAGCCAGAGTAGGTCCAGAGACCTCAGCGCAACCTCATGTTGGAAGAAGATTTATGAACAGAAAAAAGAAAGTGATATACAGAAAACAGAAGCGAGGTGCAGAAACAGCTGAATTGGCTACAACTTGGCATTTACCTTATTTAAAAACGGTTTGAGCAGTTGGCCACTTTTGACTGGCCAAAATTCATTGATCGGCACAAGAGTAGACTATAGTCTGTTTACAGTTCCATTTAGGTTATAGTTCTTGATGTACAGCGAAACCTTTAGACTGAACTTAAAAATCTGTAAGGAGGCAGCTTTAGGCTGAACTTAACACCATGCTTGGTTAAGCACATTTCTAAGAAGCTTGTTCAAATGTACTCATCTTTTTCTAGTTACCCTTAGAGTCTGGGAGCCAGTGCTCTTTTAATTGTCTGGGGATGTATGATCCTTTGTGTGATTACTGTACACATGAGTTTTAAAAACTTTTTATTGATGGAAAGTATGACTCATGGTGGTTTGCTGCATACTGTGTCATTTTGAGGTCCCGCTGCCTCAGGATCTTAGTTTTCTTAGGCGTGCTTGGGTTTCAATGACTTTTTCTGTTATTGGTCCATAAATAGAAAGTGTGTTTACTTTTGCCAGAGATCATTTGTTTTTAAATATATCATAAGTTTCAATTCTAGAGAAAGAGGGAGAATTTCATGTTTGCCAGAATATACGCCCAGAATTGAATAAATCTTTGAATATATTTGGTTAGAACTTCCCTCCAGAACACAATGAAGATGTTTCTTGACCCTAGGGGGAAGTGGGAGCCAAGATAAATCATAACATTACTGTGGACTTGCCATTTCAGTTACCTTGAACAGAAAACAGGAATAGAACAGATGAAAATGAAGACTGACGACTCTTGCCTTAAGCCTGGACTAGATCTATTCAACAGAACTTTTGTGCATGAAACTCAAAGCTGTGCCAAAACATATATGGGTAAGAAGTGAAATCAGTGGGGATGGTCAAGTTTTGACATTCGAGCACTGACTTTGTACAGTATGGACTAGTGGAATCTCAGTTCTTCCTCCCCCTCCACGTGACTGACTTTCAGCTACAGATTCTTGCAATTTCTGGAAAGTTTATTCTTCCTCCTTGGAGGATTTGGGAGGGGGAAGGAGAAACATTTCCTGGGACTATCATGGCTGAATCCATCCTTCGTTTAGGGCTTAACTAAAATCTCACTTCCCGAAGGAGGCTTTTCTTTTTATTTATTTATTTATTTTTATTATACTTTAAGTTGTAAGGTACATGTGCACAACATGCAGGTTTGTTACATATGTATACCTGTGCCATGTTGGTGTGCCCCCCCCCCCCCCCCGCTTAACTCATTATTTACATTAGTTGTATCTCCTAATGTTATCCCTCCTCCCTCCCCCAGCCCCATGACAGGCCCCAGTGTATGATGTTCCCCACCCTGTGTCCAAGTGTTCTCATTGTTCAATTCCCATCTATGAGTGAGAACATGTGGTGTTTGGTTTTCTGTCCTTGAGGTAGTTTGCTCAGAATGATGGTTTCCAGCTTCATCCATGTCCCTGCAAAGGACATGAACTCATCCTTTTTTATGGCTGCATACTATTCCATGATGTATGTGTGCCACATTTTCTTAATCCAGTCTATCATTGATGGACATTTGGGTTGGTTCCAAGACTTTGCTATTGTGAATAGTGTCACAATAAACATACGTGTGCATATGTTTTTATGGCAGCATGATTTATAATCCTTTGGGTATATGCCCAGTAATGGGATTGCTGGGTCAAATGGTATTCCTAGTTCTAGATCTCTGAGGAATCGCCACACTGTTTTCCGCAATGGTTGAACTAGTTTACAATCCCATCAACAGTGTAAAAGCGTTCCTGAAGGAGGCTTTTCTATTCCTTAGCAGAAAGTTTAATGGGAAGTGTTTAATTGCCAGAAAGAATTAAGTCTTACAAGTTTATTTTCCAACACAAAGAAGCCTTATATTATGATTGCTTGTTTGTACATATATATTTCCTCTATAACAATGTAAACTTTTGCAGAGTTCAAATGGGTTTGGGGAGAATGAAATCTGAGTTTATAAAAAGAGGGAGAATCCTGCTAATATCTTCAGAAAGTGACCTTTTATTTCAGAAACTATCTGGACCTTACTAAAGAGACTGCCTCCAAAGAATCTAGGCCACATTTTTGGGGTTTGGAGGATGCTTTATCCCTCAAGTAGAGAAGAAGTGATCCCAGAAGTGTTTCTTCCACCTAAGACAACACTGGAGGATTTATTGTGATATTGCTGGCAGGTATGAAGATCAGGTTTGTGTATTCTGTGTTGTTTTCTCACTCAATGAGAGCTGGTCCTGGTGCTTGTGTGTGTGTTTGAAGTCTGCACAGGAAGTTTGAATCATGAGAGCCTCACTTCTAGATGAATTCCAAGGCCCTGGGAGCATGGGCCAAACCTTGGGCCAAGAGCAATGCAGAATGCTGGCCATTGTGAGAGAAAGTGGCAGGAGGGGAGGATGTGTGCTGGCCCAGTGGCAAGGAAGCCAATGGTTTGGTGTCTGGGAGGGGGATGGCAAAGGACATTGGGACACAATTATCATTTAGGATTTCCTTAGCTGGCTGTATTTGTCTAACCTCCAAGGTACCTGGCCATGACCCAGTGTGGTAAGAACATTGCTGTGAGAACCTGGATCACAGTCACTGTGGAAAAAGATGTTGCCTCATTGTGGAAAGATTTTTATAATCTGCAATTTGCAATAGGCCCAGCAATCCTTCCACTGACAGCCTTGAAAAAATTAAAAATAAATTTAGAGTTTATGCATAATAAAAACTTTATGCGCCATAAAAAATTTTCTGGGACTGTTCTAGGATCCTTGTCTGAGACACATCTTCTGGAGAGTTCGTGTTTGGTGATGTGTTGATTTAATTTTCCAATCCATGCCAAATGAAATAAATACCTCTATTTTTGATCTGGTCAAATAGAGTGGTTGGCCGAAGGGATTTGTGATCAAAGATTGCACTCCCTCAAAGACCAACAGTGGAATGATGTACTTTAGCATGTTATAGGCTCAGACCAGTTGACCAAAGAGATAGGGCATATGCTTAACATGGAGACATATAGTAAAGTAACATTAAAAGAAATAATTCTGACTATGCCCAGCTAGTCAAGCATTGGCTTTAACTGCATATACTTTTATTTGAAGTGGGTCAGCATAATTTAGAATATTCCATTTATAGCATCCTAGTTTGTTAGGATTATACTGACCAAAATTAATTGGCTTTGGCTCATACAACAAGGTCAGCTTAATATTTATTAAGTTTTTGAACTCTTTTGGAAAAACCATACGGAATCAATTCAGATCCAATAAGATGTGTACAGTGTCTGAAAATGAGCTATTCACATTGCTGGATGCCTGGTCCCAAACTCTGCTAACCTCTTATTTGGGAAAGAATTGAAACTCTTTGTCCTCTAAGATGGCTGTGGCCCTCTCATGTGTATTCTCTGTTAGGGACCTGGATCCTCGGTGCAGCAGTAGTCTCACCAGAATTACTGCCAACTATAACTTAATTAACTTAATTTACAGATTCTTCTTTGACGCCACTGTCTTCATAGTTAGGTAGGTATACATGTACTTTTGATAATACTGACTCTCAGAAGCATCTTAAACATTCTTAATACCAAAGAAACTCAAATGGTAAAAAAAAAAAAAAAAAGCTATCAAACAAAGACAAGACTTTTTGACAAAAAAGAAGGAACTGAATTTTAAGTAGAAATAAGTGTTGTTGTCTTAAGGAGTTTGGGTCAGTTTCTTCAGATATTGTATATTTGAGAGAAAACTCCAAATGAAAAAGTTAAGAACAATCTTTGAATTTCAAATTGACAAATTTCAATTCTAACTTGAATAATCTCTGCATGTTAAACAAACTGGGGAACTGAGACACCAGAGAACTTCAGAAACTTGTGCAGGGGGAGCAAGTATTGTGTAGTTACTAAGCCAGTGTGTTCAGCCTCAATCTCAACTTCTTCTAAAAATTACAAATACCAAAGAATTCTAGCCTAAGTTTACTTCATTTTCTTATGAAGGTTATATAAATTGAAAAAAATGCCAACATACTGAAGATGGATACTACCTTAAAAAACCAAAGTCTGGTTTGTTTGAAATAGATATATTACCATAGATAAGGATATCCTAATGCCTTTAGTCAGTTAACACAATTGTATAATAGCAAAGTCTAATTGAAATAGAAACCTGCTATTTCTACATTTCTGAGCCATCAATGTTAATGGCTATGGCCGGCATTTTCTCATTTACCTTTAGTGGAAATATCTCTTGGTATAAATGTTTGTCTACATCTATAGACAACATGCATACAGACAGTCATCTTATATGCTTAAAGTTTCTAGTTTATTTTCTCACTGGTACAATTTTCTATTTAAGTCATCAGGAAATGTTAGCATTATTACCTAGATTCCATCAGCATCTTAGAACTGACAGGTCACTCTCTGGTAAGACAAATGCCACATTCCACTAGAAAGAGAAAAAATAAATATTATTTCCAAAGAATCCATTCAGTTTTAAATTAAAATGGTTTCACCAGCTTTCTAACTAAACTACTTTTAAATCAGGGCTTCACTATGGCTGAAACAAGTATCAATAGCCTCTTTTGTGATTATACCCAGAAGATTTGAGTAGATGCTTTAACACTATAACTTCCTTTAAAATCACTATTATCCTAATTAAACTGTAACATTTCAGGTAAGCAGATTTAAAAAGTTATGGAAATTTTCAAAGGTATGCAAAAGTTTGGAAAATAATATAAAAAATCGTTACATACCCATCACCAAGCTTTAGCAGTTAGCAACATTTGGGGACAGATTTTTGAGGTAATGATCTGTCAGAGGACATCTTAAAGTATAAAGGAGTTTGTGACTTACATAATCTACCCATTGTCAGTTCGGGATTCTGTTTAACAATGACATATACACTGGGAAAGAATTATTGGGTAAATTGGAGGAGGAGGGATGTTGCCTTCAAAGTCTGAGTTAGAGAGATGACCAAAATAGGGGAAAAAATTTATTTATTCATTGTTTAATTCATTTAACTAGCAGTGACTAAGCACCTGTTACATGCTAGATATCATTAGGCATATGCAGGCAAATATGCTATCATAAGTTTCAGCCTTCAGCAAGCTGACAGTCTAGCAGGGGATGAAAACTAGCCCCACCTTAGAACTGAGCTCCTCTTTAAAAGGACAGAATGGGCTAGAATAGAAAAAGACAGATCTGCTTTTTGCTGAATGGAAAACACAAAAACAGAATCTCAGAGAACCACACCACAGTAATAAGAAAATTGTCCCAGAAACAACTACAGTTCAGTAGTAAAATAAGGAATCAGCAATGGCTCTAGCTCAGTGGGTTCCATGTGGGTTATAGAATTTGTGATGGATTCAGCCCAGCTGTAAACAAACCTATGGATTGAATTCAAGCTCTTAAAATGTGAAGGGGGACTGATAAAGACAAAATCTTAAGGGTGTTTTTGCAACCCAGAGAGTAAGAACAAAGTAGGGAGGTTTTTACTAACCCTCAGAAGAAAAATTCTTCTGAGACACACAAAGAGAAGGGAATGTTTATTTGCTGTGTGTATGTTTTAAGTAAGCAATTCCTATTTCTGTCCTTGAGTATTCTCCAATGGAATTGTCCTCTATCTGCTGAGTGAATGAGGAACAACTTGCCATATTATCTTAACTACAGCAAATGCATTTAAAAACGACTGGTTTCATGTTGGGGCAAATAGTGGGATACAGAAAAAGAAAAAGAAAAAAAAAGAAAAGAATGAAGGAAAGGGAAGAAAAAAAGAGGATAGAGGAAGGATGAATAAGTAAATACAGGCTATGATGGATGAATAAGTAAATAAAGTTTCATCAATTATTAGAAGGGAAGATGTCTATAGTGGTTAAAAGCAGAAACTAGGCAGCCTAAATGCCTGGGTTCAAATTTGCCTCTACCATTAATTAACTCTGTGTTAAGCAAATTTTTTAACTTCTTTGTGCCTCAACTCTCTCATCTGTAAAATGGGGATAATAATAGTTCCTAGAACATAATGAGGTTGCTGGCAGGATTATTTAAAACACATGGGAGGGAGAGGATGTGGAGAAATAGGAACACTTACACTGTTGGTGGGACTGTAAACTAGTTCAACCATTGTGGAAAACAGTGTGGTGATTCCTCAAGGATCTAGAACTAGAAATACCATTTGACCCAGCCATCCCATTACTGGGTATATACCCAAAGGATTATAAATCATGCTGTCATAAAGACACAAGCACACGTATGTTTATTGTGACACTATTCACAATAGCAAAGTCTTGGAACCAACCCAAATGTCCATCAATGATAGACTGGATTAAGAAAATGTGGCACATATACACCATGGAATAGTACGCAACCATAAACAAGGATGACTTCATGTCCTTTGCAGGGACGTGGATGAAGCTGGAAATCATCATTCTCAGCAAACTATTGCAAGAACAGAAAACCAAACACCACATGTTCTCACTCATGGGTGGGAACTGAACAATGAGAACACTTGGGCATAGGAAGGGGAACATCACACACCAGGGCCTGTCATGGGGTTGGGGGAGGGAGGAGGGATAGCATTAGGAGATATACCTAATGTAAATGATGAGTTAATGGGTGCAGCACACCAACAAGCACATATATACATATGTAACAAACCTGCACGTTGTGCACATGTACCCTAGAACTTAAAGTATAATAAAAAATAAATAAATAAATAAATAAAACACATGGGGGGTACCTGTCATATAGTCAGAACCACACCAATGCTTGCTGTTTATCCTTTTGCTCTTCCTCACGATTCCTATTACAGATTGCAATTTATTCTTTATCTCATTGTCTTAGTTTCGTCTCATACATGCTTAATTACAGTTGCAAACCTTCAGATCACAAAATATTATCAGATTTTCCTTAGAAGGCCTTTGTCAGATAAGGCCTCTGGCCTTTAGTTTTTGCAATCCTCTAATTGCTATAGAAAAATAAATCCCAGTGAAAGAAATAAAATGTGGTGTGTGTGTGTCGGAGGGTGAGAGAGAGAGAGAGCATGAGAGAACCAGACATTCTGAAGTTTAGGAAGCAAAACTAGGGAAGAAATAGAAACCACAAGTATGGACATATTCAAACTAGAATTATATAGGAGCTTAACAGGAAAGAATATTATGTCCTGTTGTGGCTTATCCACAAGTTGGAGTTCTGGGCCAATCCTGGAGATTCTAAGGCTGCTTTCAGCCCATAAATTCCTGTGTTTTAGAAGAGTCAAATGACAGACAGACCAACTTCCTAAAGTAAAGACTCTATGTTCTATATCATAGAGACATTGGAGAAAGACTATTTTTTTCTTTCAGTTTTATAGGATGCTGTGATGACAGATGGCCACATGTTTCTCAAATGGATCTCAGTTCCCCCTCAGGGCAAAGACCTTCCTTAGAACTATTTAAGGATATAGTTCCCAGAACTATTTAGGATATAGTTCCTCTTTTTTTCATGTATTCACTCCTTTTCACTCTGGGGGCTAGAAGAGTATCTGTTTATAGTCAAATGGGCCTCATGATGAGTTGATTGAATGACGCAATAGAAAAACTTTCCACTGCCAGCAGACCTCTTACTGGCTGCCATTCTCCAGCCACCCCCCTCTGGGAAAGCTGGCACAGTGGGCTGTGATGATAACTCATAGATGTCTTTGTTGGCCAGCCCTCTGAGAAAGAGCTGGCCTGGCATGTCTGAAGCTGTTCACTCAGTGTCATTTGAGAAGTACAGGAAAGGCCACCTAATGTATTGCCCTAATTGATCTAGGAGGACCTGGAGATTCCACTAAGGACAATTCACTTATCTGGATGAACATTGCTCTAGCCTAGCAGTTCTCTATTAAAAAGCAGCTACTCCGTTGCCTAACCCCTTTTGAATCCTGATTTATAAAGACACACCATCAGCTTGTATTCCTCTATGAATTTAGGTAATGAGACATCATAGAGATTGGGCATCTGGGAAGGAAGTTCAGCCGAAGGAAGGGAAGTGGAGAAAGGAGAAAATGATGGGGACAGGAAAGATCATCTTGCCTCCCAGACAATGTAGTTTAGGGGAAATCTCCATTCTGTCCTAACAAGTTTGCAAGTTTTCATTCATGACTTCTCTGGAGCTCATTTTCTTCATATGCAAAACAAAAATGATGCTCATGTCACAAAGATGTGTGTCATGAAGTTGCTGAGAGGAAGGCAGGATATGATGAAGAGTTTTCTAAAATTTTCCATTCAAGTGTTCCTAATAGCTGAGCATCAACGCGTATTTTGGAGGATCAAAAGGGTGGATGGTGGGCTGCTCGCTGAAGACATAGCCTCAAGACCTTCTGCAAAAGTAAAGTGTTGGAGAAAACTCAAGTTGTATTGTAAAAATGTATGACTAGTTTTTAGTCTACTCAAAAATATGTTTGTGTTTGAGAGAAAAAGAATATGAAAATTATTCTTTGCAAATCTTTAAGTAACATTTTGCCTTGAGATGATTAATTGTGTTTATCCTATAACTTTATAGATCTCTTGGGACTTCCTGATGTGAGAATCTTGAACATAATGCATATAAGGCCTCTGGTACAAAGTGACTCCTCGACACAGCCTAGGTGTTAGCTTTTATTACAATTATTGTTATTTTTGTAAATATTATTCATTTACATCTCTGCTTAGGGACGGACCTAGTGAGAACCTACACACTTTCCTCATGAACCCTGGATGAATTGGTCTGTTTCCATTCATTTTCATTTCTGATGTTGTGTTTATCCTATTTCACTGAGATTAGCTATTCTTCTGTGTGATTTTTTTGCTAAAACGTAAATCTATAGTAGGACCCTAGAGCTATTGGCTATTTCTTTCTTTCTCCACTTTCTTCATTCACTCACTCATTCACCCTCTAAATCAATCAATTACTTATCCAGTCAACCAAGTACTACTTTCAATAAGGCAATCTAGTGGCATTATTAGAAATACAAAATATGAGATAAAATTCTCATTACTAACCTAAGAATTCATCATCCAAGGCCTTGCAGTGCCAGGTTGCAAAGCAAAGCAAGGATCAATAAAAGCTCACATGGATCAATACTGATCCACCTCAGTATTCTTTGTTTAACTCTAATATCTATCTCCACTCATCATGTCAACGTATTTGTTAACAGTTTTTTTGATGACCTACTGATATTATAAGTAGCAGAAAATACATTGGAAAAACAGTGCAAATAAAAGAAACAAAACGACAAATTTAGAAAATATTTAGTATTTCATAAGAACAATGAAATGGATGTTGGAGACATTCAATCAGATATAATGCTATTGACAAATTAAAATCTGGCAGGCTTTTATCAATTACTGAAGAAAAGAAAATTGATAAAGGTGATAAGATGTTGGCGTTTCTAAAGAGAAAGTAAATTTTCCTTGAGAAAATTGATGAATCATTTAATGCTTTGGCAAAAATTGTTCCTCATTATGAGCCCACTGAGAAAGCACAAATGCAAGGTAAATTAGTTATATTGTGCTATGATACAATTTTAATAGATAAATTATGTGAATTATTTGTCCTAAGATTTAGTACATAGCCATAATATTCTAAAGTTTATTAAGTGCAAGGTAAATAAATCATCTTCATAATTTTTAGTTTTAATATTCATAGCCATATTCAAATGAAACATTTCATTTCCCCCTACTATTTCCTGTGTCCACATTGGTCTCTGTTTTAAATGGATTCAGTTTAAGCTGTCTTTTTCTGGTATTAACTAGAAACATTGGGTAATAAGAACCTCTTATGTGGACTCATATGTTACATTTAAATAACACTTTGCTGTTTACAAACACTTTCACACGCCTTGTCTCACTTCATTCTCACAAGAACCCCATGATTAATTGACTTTTCCATATTATATAAAATAATACTTATGATATGGTAAGCTACCAGTTTTCTTAAACTTTTAACCCTTTTAATAACCACAAAAATCTCATGTGCCCTAGAAATTCTAATCTACTCCATTCTTGAGGTAAACAAGAGTTTCATCTCTAATTAAGGCTCAATACTTTAAAAAGTCCATTTCTAAAGGCACTTTTTAGCCAAGATTTGGTCAAACCATACTTTCTATAATTTTTGTTACAAAAACGACTTGTGTTCTAAAACATAAAATTACAATATTTAATATATGGTTAAAATAATCTGCAATCCCAGGTTTCTGGCACATGTTACTGAATAGTGTACCTGTCCCTTTCTACACCTAATTATAAATCACTTCTGCAAGACCACAGAGCCATCAAATAGCCAAGTTGGCCCTGAGACTTAGACCTGTGACTCTGTATCAGTGCCCTTCTCACTACAGGAGATCCCTTCAAGTTCCATGGTATTTAGAAGCCACTGTGGCCTACTCATAAGGAACTGACCCATGGTTCCAGCAAGGAAGAGAAAAACTGAGCACATGAACCTCCTTATTAAGCCATACATTCCCTGGAACCTCCAAGGACTGAGATATTGCTGTGGCCTGGAGAAATTAGATAAAATGTACTAGGCCTAGATGTTAAAAGATGGGCATGATTCAGAAAGGACCAGTGTTTCTAGACAATAGAGAAAAAAAGGCAGAAGAGGAAGGGCTAGACCACAGTTTGTGGTGTTCTGATAGGCAGACAAAGAGGTATAGACTTTCAGGAGGTTAGGGGAAGGTAGGGAGGACATTTTTGGCATTTGAGCAGGATCGTGAAACAGTGAAAGTCACCTGATGATTTTATATAGTGGGGTAGAGTCCTAAGAGAAAAAAGTGCAGATAGAGACTAATGAGAAGGGTACCAAAATACACGTAAATTAAAGTGTCTGAGAGCTGGAAGGGTCTTAATAAATCTCTAATTCAACATTTTTCGAGTGCATGAATCCTCCTTTACTCTATTTAATAGATAAAAAGACCAGAAAAATGGAAGACCCAAATAAGTATGATGGGATGGAAACACCAAGAATGCAATGAGTGCAAATTTTATCACAAAGAGAGAAGTGTCTTTTTAAAGTTAGCAAGGATGATCCTGTCTTCTCATCCTGCTGCCTCCAAAACCCTTGGTCAGCTCTTTAAAATTTCTCTCTAGCTTCCCTTTCCTCTCAGTGGAGTAGAATTTATCTGTTGAGGATGGAGCTCCCTAGATTTTGGTAGAAGGTATTATAAATCTGAACCACACTGTCCAGTGACTGAGTATACCCTGAATCTGGGAATATCACTTGCTAAGTGGTTACTGGGCCATTCTTGGGGCATGTGGGATCTTTGGGCCCAGGCTTATCATAGTCCGTACCTGTCTCAGCTGTGGGCAGGGGTTATTATGGTATGGTAGCTGACATTTTCAGAGATGAATAAGGTGGGCCATCAGCATCTGAAACCCCAGAGACATTCTGGAGTTCTTACTAATGGCTTACAGAGACTTCTACCTTTGTCTACTTCTGTCATCTGTGTATGAGTCTGTTCTCACATTGCTATGAAGAAATACCTGAGACTGGGTAATTTATAAAGAAAGGAGGTTTAATTAGTTCACAGTTCTGTAGGCTGTGTAGGAAGCATGATGCTGGCATCTGCTCCGCTTCTGGGGAGGCCTCAGGAAACTTACAACTGTGGTGGAAGGCAAAGGGGGAGGGAGGCTGATACGGTTTGGATCTGTGTCCACACCCACATCTCATGTTTATTTGTAAACCCCAGTGTCAGAGGTAGGGTCTGGTGGGAGGTGATTGGATTATGGGGCTGGATTTCCCATGAATGGTTTAGCACCATTTCCCCTTGGTACTATATAGTGAGTGAGTTCTCATGAGATCTGGTTGTTTAAAAAGAGTGTAGCACCTCCCCGCAACTCTGTTTCCCTCCTGTTTCAGCTATGTAAGACAAGCCTGCTTCCCCTTCACATTCTGCCAAGATTGTGTTTCCTGAGGCCTTCCCAGAAGCCAAGCAGATGATGCTGTGCTTCCTGTATAGCCTGTGTAACCATGAGCCAATTAAGCCTCTTTTCTTTATAAATTATCCAGGTCCAGGTATTTCTTTGTAGCAATTCAAGAACAAACTAATACAGAGGCATCTCACATGATGGGCGCAGGAGCCGGCGGGGGGGGGGGGGGGGGGGGGGGACGTGCTACACAGTTTTAAACAACCAAATCTTTCAAGCTCTCAGTCACTCACTATCATGAGACCGGTACCAACAGGATGATGCTAAACTATTCACGAAGGATCCAACCTCATGTTCCAATCACCTCCCACCAGGCCCCACTGCCAACACTGGGGATTACAATTTGACATGAGATTTGGGTGGAGCACAAATCTAATATCAATCTGACTTTACCTAGCTTTTATTGTTATTATTTTTGCAATCAGAGCCATGAGGAAAAAGAGAAAAATGGGTAAGAAAACATATGTTTGGCCTTTATCAAGTGTCTGACTCTTACCTCCAAAAGTTGTCATTGCATCATGTCCAGGCTTCTGCAGATAGTCAGTCTATATATATGGCTAAACCCACATTTTCTATAATCCTTATTCATATATTATTTATTGGATCTTATTTTATGCCAGGAATTGGGAAGGCAAAGACAAAAAGAGACGTTCCCTTTTTACAAACTGATTTCAACACTTGTTAACAAAAGACTAACAGGAGGAGAGACATTCAGAAAATAATGACGTTAGAATATTGTGCTGGCTGTAAAGAACTATATTCTTTAATGTGCTAGGTTCATATTTTTTTATTTTTTATTCTTTATTTTCTTTTTTAGGGAAAGTGCCCTAGAGTTAAGAGGAATTTGGTTTCAGCTTAAACCTATTTCAGTTACTTGCCACTTTATTTTGCAAAATGCTTGGGCATGCTAAATTTGAGTCCAACAACATCGCTCATGTTCTTCTTTACTCCCTCCAAGGTGAACTTTTTTTTTTTCTTAGAAAGGTAGTAATGAGGGGCAGGAGGAATGGGCAGATGATATTTGTATTGCATTTTGCATTGCCCATTCCATTCGCGGAGTTATGCAACCAAGGGGAAAAAAATGCATTTTCCACTCTTGAGGCTCTTTGATCACTTTTGCTCTTACATAACTCCCTAACAGCTGGAGCTGTAAACTTTAAAATTGGCAGGAACATAGTTCATATTGCGAAAGGAAATTCAACCCAATTGAAGAGAAACAGCTAGATATTTTTAAAGTGATCCCAGTATTTGTGTTCTTTAACATTTAGTGAGTGCTGGTGACGTTTGGGGGCATTAGGCTGGCTCCTTGCTCAGAGATGTCACCATCTTGACTGGGGCTCCTATCTGCAGGGCCTGGCTCAGGAGAATGGGCTACTTTCTTATTTTTTATTTTATTTTATTTTTTATTACTAAACTATTTCATGTTGTAGCTTCTTTACCCACAGACAACCAAAGAAATACTTGTTCTGAGGTTTGGTGCTGCCGGAAGTAAATTCACACCACCCTGCCAAGTCCTCCTCCAGCTGGCTTGCTTGGAAAATACGTCTGTTCTTCTCAACAATTAACCTAGCTTGCAAAAGGTAGCCTGCACTACCTTGTCCTCACGTATACCCCTTTCCTTCCTGGTAGAGACATCTCTTTTACCTACCTCTTCCTCCTCCTCCTTATTTATTTATTTTTTTTAAGTTTTAGATTTGAGCTTCTTATCCACCATGGTGGAAGTAAATCTGTATGAAATCATATATTTGTGGCTACAACCTCTGCATCACAATGTAAAAGAGTAAACTCACTAAAAACCCACTGCTTCAAAATCAATAGCTTCTTTAATGCTGCATTAACACCTCCATATAGTTAACAAATGTTGAAATCCATTTGTAAAAAGGCTATTAAATTTCAAAGTTGCTAAAATAAAATTAAAGGCAAAATTGTCTTTTTCACAGTGAAGCAGTCTGCTGGCATCACTGATACTGGATAGTCAAGCAAATATTTAGATTTCTGAAGTCATGAGAAATCCAGGCACCTAACTTCTTTCAGTTACCTTTTCTTTCCCATTGAAGAACTAGATGTATGGAATTACACTTCTTGTAGCAATTGTTGCCTTAAGAGAGACTCCAACTCTGTATCTCTAGGAATGGCAGGACACAGGTGAGAAGGGTGACATTTGTCACTTTGATACATTTTGGTGCAGTTGCTGCCACTTAAAGAACCTCTTCTCTGAGGTACTCCAAGATGGCTACTCTGTATAGAGTGGGGGTCACCCCTGCAGGATTATGGTTTTCAGGGGTCAATGAGTCCTTTCTATGGGGAAACACAGCATGGCTCTCTGCAGCAGGAAGCTGCCTTTGTCTTGGCTTTCTGGAGGCCTCCTCAGCCTTGCTCACTTCCATTTTGCATTTGGCTGTTGTGCAAACACAAACAGAAAGGGCGAATTCAATGGTATCGAGGGCTTGTCTCCTATTCTTGCTGCACCATGATTCAAACTGCTTCTACTCTGTTTTTAAGCAAAACCAGGTTCTTATTATTCAGAGGTACACTATGTTTCATTTTCTCTACTGCCTTTTCCAGTGCATACCAATCTTTTTTTTTCTTCCTTTTATGGTCTTGAATTTTTATCTATGCCTGTTGTAATAACTCTTCCTAATTCCAGAAAGGTGCAAGACCTGGCTTTCTTCTATTTCTGAGCGTGAAAACCATTTATTACAAGAAATACCTGAGGCACTGAAGGCCATCAGGGAGAACTAGGTTTTCTGAGTACTGTGTTTGAGTCACTAGTGTCAGTCTTCTGGAAGAATCTTGAGTAGATTTGCAGGAAGAAACAGGTGTGGCTTCTCAGGTAGACAGTAAGAGGATTGTTATTTTTAGCTTTTGAAGAATTTTGATGTAACGGGAAGGTATGTGGGAAAAGAGGTAGTTATCTTTTCATCGAAATGGTATATATGTTGCTTATTCCAGTGGTCACAAACTGCTCATGTCTTTAATGGTTGAAGAGTTAATGATATTTTGGCTACTTTTTTTTTTCTTTGGTCACAGAAATGTTGCTGAGCCAAGCACAGGTATGTGAATCAGATATACCTTGGGGTACAGAAATAGCTCATAGGTCAAGAAATAAACTCTTCATGAGGTTTCAACTGGCAGGTGCTTAATAATTGGTTAATGTGACTAGTTGAGATGCAATGATGGGAACAAAGATGATGCTTCTTATCACATCATGACATTTGGCATGAATTTGGAAATGATGATTGGCATTGCTAGCGAGCAGTTTGCATGCAAATGCAAGGCATCTGCTAACCATTGTCTTGACAGCTCTCCTGTTCAATCTAGCTATGACTCTGGCAGAAAGGAGCTGCTACATCAGAGAATTTGCTGGCATTGTTAGAAGTTCATTTATGACCATGCAACTTTCTTTCAATGGGAGGATTTTGGCTAAAATAATAAAAAGTTCGTGTATTTAAAAAGAAAAAAGGTGTGAGTCTAGTTCTTCATACTTACTAGAGAGTTGATGCTTATAGAAATCTTTGCCAAACATAACTTCTTTGGGTCTTTCTTTTTCTGAGTTTTTTTTTTTTTTTTTTTTTTTGTCCTCACTTTGAAGAATCTAAGAAAGAACTTGCTGTGAAGTGAGATTTTTAATGTTTTCAATGCCTTATCTTTATTTTCTTTCAAATAACTCTCTCTCCAATGAGGATTATGATAATAGCAGCTGATTTTGAGTTTTTGTGGTCACATTGTATGATTAATCCTCATAAAAATTTATACTGTTGCTACTGTTATTCCCATTTTATGGATAAATAAATAAGGCACTGAGCAACTTAGTAATGTGCCCAAGGTCATGCAGCTAATAAAAGTGCTATGGAAAGATTTAGATCCAGGCTTTCTCACTTCAAACCAAGCTTATAACTTGATATTATGCAGTTTCTCTTTTTAGAGATAACAATAATCATTGTTTAATCAATGAAAATTTATGAAACTCTTACTACGTGCCAGATTCCAAACTAGGCATTGAGGCTATTGAAGCAGGCAAAGCAAACATGGTTACTATCATCATGGAACTTAGAATCTAGCAAGAGGGATCAACATTGGACTAATCATTAAATCAAAAATTGTATAATTAAAAATATGATAAGTCATGATAATGTAACAGGGGACCTATTTTCTCTATGAATAAGTGGCATTTTAAGGTGAGATCAGAAATCATATGAGATAGCAAGGTGAAGACAGGGATAGGAAAAGAGGTCAGAGTGAACATTTGTCAAAGGCAAAACCTGGTAATTTCCATTGTTCCAATGAATTTATAATGACCATATTTAAAGCATAATTTTTCTCAATACTTTCTTTAAAATATGGAATAAAATTTGAACGTGTATATATACAAGATGGTCATAACTAGACCGTATTCTAGTTACGGAACTAGTTGCTTAGTCACAAGACTGAGAATAGGGTATCTTATGACAATGGAGGTACATAAAGTCAGAAATGCCCTTGGAAAGATTCCAAAGAGAAACTTCAAGCACCCATAAGTGACTCTGTCCAATGGGAAAAGACACATAATTGTTGGTTGGGAAGAGCCTTTATTAAGTATCAGGGCTTGTCTGTAACTTCTCTAGTTTTGCTAAGCTGTTGTGTTCTGCTCAATGCTGCAGACAGCTCTCCAGGTAGACTGCCTCGTGCCCCATTCTCGCAGGCCTCAGTGACTTCATTGGAGAGAAGCTCCTGAAGCTCCTTCACATCTTTACCCTTGCTTCTCTTAGAGCAAAAGTACCATCTACTAAAAAAGCAGTAGCATGGGAGAAAAATGGAAACTATGAAGTTAAAATTGGAATGTTTAAAAATGTAAAACATCTGTACAGCACAAAACTTTATAAGTACAAGTTTTAGGGCCTTCTCAAGGGAAACATTGAAGCAGAATTCTCCTCTGAACTAACACTACATGTTCTGCCTCTTATAAAAAGGCTCTTAACCTACCCCCAGCATTCAGAATGTCCATAAACTTGGTAGGGGAAAAAATTATATGTTATTTTCTTTAATCTCCAACAATTCCAAATAAAACTTAGCATTTCTTTCAATTATGGATGTAGGGAACAAACTATTTGGTTGGTACAAAAGTAATTGTGATTTTGGGCATAACTTTTAATGGCAAAAACCTCAATCACTTTTGCACCAACCTAATACATTAGTATTAGTGTTACCTATGACTTCACCACTAATAGAAAGCAGATATTTTTATATTATTTTATAGTTGTTTGTTGATATCATTTACCCTCAGCACTAATTCCAAATTTATGGTAGCTATTAGAGCCATTGCTAGGTCTTATTATTTAATGTGTTAGTAAGATTTGTTCATCCATATATACATAATATTGACATTAATTTGTCAATTTGTCACATAAATTTGTGACAATAATATTCATATTACATTATATACTACATATTATAATAATATTCATCCATATATGGATTCATCCATATATTGTCACAAACTTATGTTCAGAAAATATTTTGACAAGCATTTTTTAGTGTACTTGATTTCTTCTGTAATCCTTTGTATTTTATTTTATGCATTTAAAAACTGATTGGGACGTGGTGGCAGGCGCCTGTAGTCCCAGCTACTCAGGAGGCTGAGGCGGGAGAATGGTGTAAACCCGAGAGGCGGAGCTTGCAGTGAGCCGAGATTGCGCCACTGCACTCCAGCATGGGCGACAGAGCGAGACGCCGTCTCAAAAAAAAAAAAAAAAAAAAAAAAAAAACTGATTGGGAAAGGGGTTCATGGACTTCAAAAGACTGCCATAGGGGTCTGTGTCCTGGAAAAGTTTAAGAATGCTGCCTTAAGGTAATGATTTACAGAGGAGACACTTGTCACATATATGCACTGTTTATTGCCAGCACTTCCCACCCTAAGCTCTAGACTTACTAGGTGAGTGTAGAGGGTTTTAGCACCATGTACAACATAGAACATTTTCCCTTCTGAAGGTGAGCACAGCAGGTTGTGAGAAAGTCAGGTAGGGCCCGGGCTTCTGGATGACTGGAGTGTCCTTTGAGCTTGGCAGGTCCAGGTTCCATAGCTGAAATTTTTCACTGAATACAGGTATGACTGCTTTGTTGAAGTTACTGCCCCATGACTGCCCCATTTTAGTTGAAGAGGAAGATGCCTAATTTTATGGAGTTTTAGAGGACTCTCTTATACTTTAGGGACCAGTACCAAATCACAGGCTAATAGCCTTGATATACCAAAAGTCATGCAAATCAATAGTAAGAATATACCACCAGACAAACAAGATATACATAGGTAATTAATATGACTAAATACTATATGGGAAAAAGTATTTGGCCTCACTGACAATCAAAGAAATGCAAACAAAAGCAAGATTTTAAAAATGCCTCTCAATTTGGTGAAGTTTTAAAAAGCTTGACAATACTTGGTTTGATAAAGATCTTGGGAAACAAGCAATCATGTCTTGTTAACGGGAATGTAAATTACTCTACTTGTTTTGAAAGTTTAGTTTAGCAATATTTATTAAAATGCTCCTTGTGCATACACTCTGACCCAACAATCTAATTTCTAGGAATTTGCCCCAAGGAGTTCATCATAAATATGTAAACAAATATATGTACTAGAATGTTCATTACCTTCTCATATAGTAGCCATCACCAACCAAATGAACAACCCAAACCTGGAAACAGTCTAAATTTCTTATATATTGTAGCAAGGTAATTCATTGAGATATTTTGCTCTGTCTTCCTTGTGTGTTATCGCCTGTTCCAAGAAAATGGGCAGGCTTTCTTGCCTTAGGGAAGGTATGTGTTGTACAACAGGAAGCAGAAGTTGCTGTCTAAGAACTGTCTTCCTTGGCTTTTGTTTTCTGGAAACTGAGTTCTTACTGAAGTGGTTAAGCCAGGGAGAAAAGTGAGACAGAATGAGAGCAGCAAAATGGGGAGGTCTCCAGAGAGGACACAGGGCTTTGTGGGTCTCATGTGTTGAGGGGATCTATGGTCTGCTCCTGCACATTGCCCTGGGATGGGAAAGGAATGGGGTCACCTAGCAATGCTCAACCAGTTGGTGGAGTCAGAGGCTCCAGGCTACTGGATTTCAAAGAAATATGAGGGCTGAATGCATTTTCATTTCCAAAGTGCCTAGAGTGGAGTAAAGACCAGAGGGATTTCTCTGAATATATAAGACTCTTTGGGGAGGTGTTGGAGGGGAAGGGAGCCTCAATGATGATTGCCTTTGAATTTTGCTCCTGTCTGGATGGCGGTGGAGAGTAGAATTTAATTTGATTTAAAGAAGTAGCCAGGGTGGGTGCAGTGGCTCACGCCTGTAATCCCAGCACTTTGGGAGGTCGAGGCAGTGAATCACTTGAGGGCAGGAGTTCAAGATCAGCCTGGCCAACATGGCAAAACCCTGTCTCTACAAAAATTAGCCAGGTGTGGTGGTGGGCACCTGTAATCTCAGCTATTCAGGAGGCTGAGGCAGGAGAATCACTTGAATGTGAGAAGCAGAGGTTGCAGTAAGCCAAGATTGCATGACTGCACTCCAGCCTGGGTGACAGAGTGAGACTCAGTCTCCAAAAAAGTAATAATAATAAAATAATTAAGAAAATAAAGAAGTAACAAAATGTGGCGATTCTTGCATACCTGTTTTCCAACTTGTGTCGAATATGCTACAATATATTCTTGCTAACTAAATCTCTTCCCTAATAGCTTCATGGACAGAGGGTCACAAGGGGCAAGAAGATCATGCCTGTCCCATGATACACACAGTCTTATGCCAGCTGAGGAGAATTTTCTTTCTCTAAGGGCAATATCCAATGAAACTACAAATATACAGAGGTTACCAAAGGTGTACTGATGTGGCTGTTACAGAACCACGTGCAAACTGCAATGCAGCTTGTGAAAGGAAAGTAAAAACTTGGGACTCCAACTAGCTATGCCAAAAGGAAAAAAATTAAGCTGAGTCATGCAAGAAACTGCCTTTCCTTTTGTTCCTAAGCAGATAGCTACAGATAAAAGGCTAAATATATCCACAAGTGATAGTTCTTATGTTCACCTTACTTTATGTAAGGTGCCGATTTACTGTGTGTGAGAGGAATACATAGTAGACTGTTCCCCATCTGCTCCTTTTCTCTTACAACATGTGGGTTACATAACCTCTGTCCTTCCTCTCCAGCCTGCTTTTCCCCTTTAAATACTGAAGTCCTCAAATTAATCTTTAGAGAAAGGCATAGATGACACATCGTTTCTGTGATCCACGTTCTCTTCTTCCGGGCATGGCCTTAACCTTGGCAAAATAAGCTAAATGATTGAGACCTAGCTCCGATAATTTTTGGTTTTTAAATTACAAAGAACTATCTCTAATGTTCAAAGAACAGACTAAAACATCTTATGGATGGAGGAAACGGGAGGTTCAAGGAACCTGTTTGTCCACTTTTCACTCAAGACAGAAATTGGATCAGAGCCTGTTCCGGCCCAGCCCTGGGTGAGGGATGTGGCTGCAGAGGGGTATGCATTGGACATTGCGAAGGAGCTGCACAACTGCAGAGCTTCTACTCCTTTCAAGCAGGTCAGTGCAGAAGAGTTGTCCCTTGGGAGCCTGGACAAACGTTGGTTCAAACAAGTGGAGTATCATAAAGTATTTAAAGTCAGGAGAAGACAGTGTGTCATTGAAACAATCCTGTGAGGCAGAGTTTGAGAACCTCAGACTAAAGCCACCCTCACATGGGTAACAGGAATTCTAGATAGAAATGTAGTTATAACCAAACAATAATCAGGCTGCACATCGACCTACTTCCTTGCAACCTAAAGTCACATAACACTAGATGCTGACCACGTGTACCCTCACTGATCCTAGCGATAGGATTTCTGACAAGAGAGTCATAAGGCTTTTGTTTAGATAGATAGGATTTCTGACATTAGAATCATAAGGTTTTTATTTAAGAGTTGCTTAAGAGGTCTTGCAGATTCTAAATTCTAGCAAAACAGCCGAAACAGCTGATACCAACCAGTTTGAAGACTCCCCACAGATAAACAGAATCAGCATGAGAATACAGTTTCTTCATCTTCCTGTCCCACGTCTTCAACCCGCACTCTTCAACCAATCAACGATCTCCACACATTGGGCCACTCTAAAACCACTAAAACCCCAGCTTCAAACTCCTGAGGAGAGAGATTTGAGGTTTCCTCCCACCTCCTCATTCGGCAGGGCCTACAATTAAATTTTTTTCTCTGCTGCAACCTGGTGCTGCCATGGATTTAATTTGCTGTGCACACTGGGCAACACAACCAGAAAGCCCCTTCGCCTCTGATTCCGGAACCAGACCTCTGGGTTTAGATTGAATGCAAATCTGATTTACCTTTACAAACTAAAACTGGTCACACATGTCTACGCCTAGAACTGAAATTCATGCATGGATCAGGAAAACAGAGTCCGAATATGAAGGATAACTAACGCCGTGCTTTCATTTCTTGGTTGGGGCTAAGGTGAGCAAAACCAGTGACTGCTTTGTTTCTTTGCTTTCCATCTTCCTTGACCTATGTTCATCTTGGTGTAAAGCAAAAGCCCCATGCAATCATTATTTCAGAATGACACACGCAAGAAAAGCAGAACTTGATTAACTCTGTATGCTGTGCTAAGTACTATCATGCATTATCTTATTTAATTCTTTTAACATCTCTCTGAGGGGCATATGACTTTTTAAAGAAGAGGAACCTGAGGCTCAGCAAGATTAGGTAATTTTCACAAAGGTCTCAAAGCTAATTGGTGTCATACATGGTATGTGAATTCACGTCTGAGTCCAGAGTCAAATCTTTTAACCATTAGAGTACACCTGCTTTCAGTTATCTTTTAGACACCTGATGGGGGGAAAAACCTGTTTCTCTTTGTTTGGATTTTCTTTTTGTTTATTTTATAACGTGCCCAAAAATGACTCATTTTTTTTCTTCTGGGGTTATGCATAGATCCAGAGTAAATGGATTTAGTGTTAACCCAAAGCCCTGAGCTTTTCATCCAAGGTACCTCTTATTGGTTACAAATGTGCCAAAATTTTCAAGTTTGAGAAGCCCAGAGCTCCCAGGATGGCCACCTCACTCATGAGCAACCTCATCTCTCTGCCTCTGCGTTATATATTCAGTATTGTCATTTTTCTGTATTTTCTATAAACTGAAAAATCTTGGAAACCACTCCCCAGGCAATCTGTTTGCACAAGAAGATGATGTGATGTTATTTGTACCTTGACTAATTCCCAGTCATCTTTCTCTCTTATTCCAAGCAAAAGTCCAGTAGGATATCAGGCCCACTGCTTTGGCTATAATTTTCTCCATGTTCTTATGGTTAATACAAATCAAAGAACAGTGGATTCCTATGTCTCTTTCTACTGAACATTTTCAATAGTCCGATGAAGTAGGTACCATCTCATATCATAAGAAACCTCACTTATCCCATAAGCTATCAAGAGATGAACTTGGTAGAGGAGTATTTCATAAAGATTGACAGACCAATTATTTATTTACTACATATGACTATTTTTTCTTAGGAGTCAGTTAAAAATTGCTTTGATCTGAACAGAGTGGAAGAGCAAAAAGATTATAGACAGGAGTTCCTAGTCAATTGAGAGACCCTAGGTCACACATGAAAATATAACTTTAAACTGAAAATGTTGCAAATGCAATTTGTTCTGCCTCTTCTCTCAGAATATTTATCTGAACTGTTGAGTATAGAGGTCTCTGTGACAATCCTATTGGAAATCTGCATTATGAGAGGAGGCATGTGATGACATGTAGTATTGACTGGGTCACACTGAGGGGAATTGAGTGACAGCTGGGCCTCAAATTTATCACCCCTGTGATCTAATTGGCTGTAGGTAAAGTGGTCCCTGTTTGCAGATGTGTTCAGAGGCAAACAGGACAAGCCATAGGCATCTCATACTCTACCGTTCATTTTGCAATTCTTGATTATATCAATCAGTATTTAAGATGAATTTGCCACAGAAACATTTGGGAGACTCTTTGGCTTTATAACTCAATAAAGGCATTATCAATGATGATGGTAACTAATTCTAATTCTTTAGTGCTTACCAGATACCAGGTATTCTCCCAAGTAACTTACACATATTAAATAATTTAATTCTATTATCAATCCTATAAAAGAAGCATTTATTCTAGTCTTATGAAAAATAAGCTTGCCCTGGGTCAAATGGCCAGTGAGTATGGTAGAGATGAGAATGAAGTCCATGTCTGCTTGACACCAAAGCCCATTTTTAAAAACCACTATGCTCTAGTGTCTTCTGTGTTAAGCACGTTGAAATTGTTTGTTTGATCACAGTTCTCAGTCTCTGCAACTTCTCTTCTTTAAGCTTTGCCTGACGGAAAAACGGAAACATGGCATTCAAAAGTCAGTGAGTCATAGTCACTGTTATGCATTTTCGTTTTTTGCACTTGAAGCCTTAAAAAAAAGGGACTCTAACTGGGTGGAAATGGCTGTACAGAATGTAAGGGAGAATTCAAAGGTTTCAGAGCGTGGACGAAAAGGCCAGAGGTATGCCTGCTAATCTGTGGCATGTCAGAGCCTGCACACCAGAGTGTGATGTGCCTATCACTTTATCCACAGGAATCTAGCCCACATGCCCATCCCTCTAAGTGCTACAAGGCTCCCTGCAGCCAACTGAGCAGGGTGCCAGCCTCCACATATCAAGGCAATTCCTCCCAAGGGGAAAGGGTGACGGGAGGACAATGGTGTGACCAGGCACTGGCAGTCTGTGTGTGGTTTGAGATTGCCAGAGTTATGAACGGAATCTTCAGAATGTGGCCTCCTTCACATTCATTCTTGGTACTGTTTGGTGACATTTGCCGTAGAACAGAGGTCCTCAATAAATGCTGATGATTTTGATAAAGATTTACATAACAGCATGCTGCAAGTGTAAGCCTCCTGCTAAAAAAAAGCAGATATAATAACAATAAATATTGCACTGGATAGGTTGTTTAGCCTTAGCAATTTACAGCTTCAGAGAAATGGCTCATAAAATGTTAAGGCTATGAGAAATATTAAAGATGATAGAAACTCCAGCTCCCTCATTTACAGGTGCTAAAACAGGCTCTAAAAAAATATAATGCCTTCCCTAAGGTACTATATATTTATTTAATATGAATGTTATATGAACTTAAATCTTTAAAAAATATATTGAGAAGATTAGTATTTGTTTTTTTGTTTTTAGAACGATTCCTTTTTTTTTTTTTTTGGAGTTTGGATTAAATATCTGATTTGAGACTCATGAGTTCAGATTTTTTACACGAGTAATGGAAGTGTACAGTCTGGGCCTTGCTGACAGTGCCTCACAGGGCAGCCATTTACACTGAGCCTGGCACAGACAAGCATCAACACATTTTATCATTCTTATTATTGTTCCTAAACACGCCTATCAACCATTGTTAACACAACTGTCTCCAAATACTTTTGATGCAATACACCTATTTGTAAAACATTTTGCACATGTTTCTCAAATATATATAATATGTAAATCATCTAATGGATTCCTCTATGTATTATTTATATTATAAAGAATGCATGAAGGAACAGAAAACCAAATACTGCATGTCTTCACTTATAAGTGGAAGCTAAACACTGGGTGCTCATGGACATAAAGATGCAAAAATAGACACTGGAGATGGCTACGCAGGGAGAGAGGGAGGGGAGCAGAAGCTGAAAAACTACTGGGTGCTGTGATCACTAGATGACAGGATCATTTGCGTCCTAAACCTCAGTATCACACAATATGCCCATGTAACAAACCTACACGTGTACCCCTGCCGAATCAAAAATAAAAGTTGAAATTATTAAAATAAATAAACAGATAAATAAAGTGTGAAACAGAATAAAAAGGGCAAAATAAAAATAAATACGTTTCAGTGCGTGGAGTTTATTTTCCAAGCTGTTACTTTTTTATGTTTAAATTTTTCCATAATATAAAAAGCAATGAGAAAAAAATATTAAAAATGAGTTTTCTCCTTTTATACTTCTTACGACTTGTGGTGCATCCTTTGTTTCTAACTTGAAAGTAGAGGCTCAATTAATCAAACCAGATGACTTCTTTGACCTTCTGAAGAAGGCACCTTTGTAACCTCCCGGTCAGCCGTGTTCTTTGCTGAGTGTTCCACAGGAGTGTGTGTTCCACGCTTCTGAGAGTAGAATTTGCAACAGGAAAGGAAAGTCACAATTTATCTGGCCTGAGAAACTAGCAGGACATATGGTTTGAGCTGTTCCATCATTTCTATCCCTTCCTCCTCTTTATTCATACCCAACAAATCACTGAGTTCAACTGATTTTTCTAATCTCCACCACATTTTCTTGAGGACAGGTGGATCCTAAATGATGCAAAAAGCCTATTGTGGCATTTGTTTTAATCTCATTCTCTATACAGGAAGTGACATTTTCTCCAAGAAGAATTAAAAACAAAAAACCGAGAAACCTCCCACCAACACAATAGACAGAATAACGATAATCCTTTGTTAAATACCTGGCAGTCAGAAAAAAAAGACGTAGCTTGGTGAAGAGGACACAGACGATGTTCTAGGACTTGAGTATCACACTTTCACCACAGAGTTCACAGAGTACCCTGGAAAGACAAAATCAACTGACTAGCAAGCGAGTGCATTAAAGAACAAGAAAAGACAAAAAAAAGGGCGAACTACCTCTTAGAAATGAGGCTTCTGAAGCAAGAAGTAAACATCCCCATTCAGACGTGATCAGAGCCCAGGGGACCTAGGGCAGAGGCAGGAGCAGGTTAGCTCAGAAAATGTTCTTTGAATTCCACTGGCTGAGGGTGTTTGTCTGCTTAGGTTAGCAGGAACTGGTACGCAGCCATTAGCATCAATGTCTTATCTTTTAGACGTTGTTGTCCCCAGGTATAGATCAAGAACTATCTGATCTTTTAACAAAGTATGTTGTCAACCCATTTTCACCACACCCTCCTGTCATCTTTCATAAAGTTCTGAGTTGAAGTTCTCTTTTTGTTTTTCTGTAAGTAGATTTGGCAAACCCTACCTGGCTTTTAAAATCAAGATTCCAGTGGCCAAAGTGGTAAAACCACTATAATGGGATAACGTTTCTCATTCATCTGTCTATCCCCAGTGCCTAACACAGTGCCTGGCATACATAGGGTGCCCAGTTGTGTGTGTTGAACTTTTGAGCTGATCCCACCTGTTCTATGCAACTTCTTTACTCTCCTGAAACACTTCCACTCCAGGAACGTGGGTCTCCTTGGCAGCCCTTGAAGCTATCTGGTTTATTCTTATGACTTCATTGCTCTTTCTTCCATCTGAAATGATCCCCATCCACCCCTTTCTCTCTCTTTCTCTCTCTCTCTCTCTCTCTCTCTCTCTCTCTCTCTCTCTGTGTGTGTGTGTGTGTGTGTGTGTATCTACTCCCCAAATGCAATTGTCCTGTAAATCCTTGCTGAGGTCTCGCCTCTTCCCAGGATCTAACCTGATGTTTGCCATATTTTCCATCCCCTTTCCTTTTAGGTATAGCCAATGTGCAGCACCACAAGCCCTGGCTCCTGTTTTCCCACATGGTTCTCACTGTGGTTACACACAGCCTGTAGGATATTATAGAATACCCATCATTCTGGAAGTCAGGAGACCTGGGGTTTAGTTTCAGCTCTTCCTCCAATTAGCGATTCAGCTGGGAGATCATGTTGCCTCCCGTAGGACCCTTTCCTCCTTTGTTAAATAACACAACTGAAGCTTTAAAGTTGCTTTCCCTATTGTAAGGTTTGCAAAAGCAGAATCGTTTATTGATTTTTAAAAAAATAATAGTATCCATGCATTTGACAGATGCTCCATAATATCTGTAAAATTATGATTGTGACCAACTGAAATTAAACTTCTGATTCCCAATTTCAAGCAAGGGTTTGTACATTCAGTGCTGCAAAACTGGAGAACAGCTGCGGTAAGTATGTAGGTGGAAGAGGCAGGGCACTTGTGTGGCCAGAGCCGGGTGGCCGGGCTTCTGGCTCTGGGCCTACCATTTTCCACCTTCCTCACTTATTTACTAACCCCTCTGGCCTCAGCTTCTTGTCCTAAAGTCAGTTGGTTGAAGGTGATAATTACTCCCATTTCAGTTTCCTAAAAGCAGCACATTTTCTAGTCTTTGGAAACTTTCTTCTTCCAGATCTCATCCAGCATCCATATCTTTCAGAAACCAGAAGCCACACAATGTTGAAGGCAAATGTTGTCTTGGAGATCATGGGATATACTTAGAGATACCAGCACTGTTCAACCCAGTGCCCCTGGGGAAGTTGCAGAGTGACAGGAAATTCAAGGGAGCAACTGAAAGGGAAATGGGGCCGGAACGGGGAAGAGACAGGAACAAAACCAGCTGCTCAGTTAGTTCCTCAGTAGTCGGGACTGAAACATGCTGTGCTGGTAGCTAAAAGGAAGGTGACAAGAAACCTGAGAACAGGGAACTTAATTATCACTAAAGCTTCCAGAGACACCTCCACCTTCTCAGGTTTTCCTCCAGCATTGATGACACAGCTTAACACTAACAGCACCAGTATTGTGTGCTTCATTTGTGTCTGGCCAGAAGATAATTCAGAAAACTGGATTCTTTGTTCTCCCATAAAACTTATGCTTCCTTATGGGTTGAATTGATATAGGAGAAAAAGAGAGAATTTGAATATTAAATATAAAAAGTTATTAAGAAAACAACCTGAGATGTAGATTGTGCTCAGTTCTTTTCCTATTTGGTGCAAAGTGTAACCATTTCTCAATGAAGCCCCAATCTTTTGCTAACTCATTGATCAACACAGACATTCTTATGTCCATTCAGCAGACCTTTTTCTCAGTACCCATCATGTATCATACACCCTCCTAAGTACGACGGAGAGCAAGATTAAAAAGTCTTAGTTATGACCTTACAGGTTCTTACAGTCTAATGAGGAAACAGAGAAACAGACAGGTAATTAGTATATATTTTGATAAGAAATACAGTAAAACTTCTGTAGTCTCAGCTCAGCCCCTTGCATGTTTCTTTCATAGCAACCATCCCAGTTTGTAGTTATTTTATTTGTATAGCTACTTTGCTCTGTCTCTCCAATTAAACTGTAAACACTGTATGGGGAGGGATCTTGTCTGATATGCCCACTCTTATATATCTCACACCTAGCCCAGTGCCTGGCAGTAGTAAATGCTCAACAGTGTTAAATGTACGAATGAATTGGCTTGTTCTGGAATTCAGTTGTTGAGAAAGGAAGTCAAGAATTATGGCTATTTTAATGTACAGCACAAACTAGAAGACTTTGAAAACTGGAATCATTATGAAATAAAATCTAAAATTTAAAATTATAGGAGGCATGCATCTAGATTATAATTATAGAGGACGTACATCAAAAATGATATTATACATCCATCTCTGGATAACAAATTATCTTTTTTTTTTTTTTTTTAAAGAAGGCTCAAAATAAAAGCTTGGAATAGAGATGCCTAAGGGAAGAAAGGGGAAGATCATGATACAGACTTTGAGATTTTACTACAAGCCTGACACCTTGACCAAGTTGCCTGGCTAAATGCATTTCAGAGCAGTGGGTTATACGTTCTGAGGGAGGAAGGAAGTGTTTACAGTTCTTTGCCTTCCACCTGTAGAAAGTCTTAACTGGCACCATGTTCATTCACAGCAGGCATTCAGATTTCTCTAGAAGCCCCTCTGCCTCATCCTGCCCTGCCCATGGGGCTGGGGTGTTGCATGGGAGTCTAACACTGTTCACGCTCTCCTGCTGGAGGGACGCCGAGCCAGCCAGGCCTGTGGCCATGGCCCCTCCGTCAACAGGTGCAATAAGCCTACAAAGCTTCATGGCTGGGAGCATGGTAGGGTGAGGACAAGTTGAGCTGCTGGCAGAGAGGCTTTAACAAATGTGTCGGTGAGGAGCTATCCTGCTTACAACCTCCATAGAGCAAGAAAAAACAGAGCTTCTCACTCATGCCAAGTACAGAAATCTTGTGAATGAGGCAGAGTTTCTGCCCTGCAACCAGAGATTCTCCCTCCCCAGAGGTTGCCCAGAACAGAAGAGAGGCCAGAAGTCCAGTAAGCCAGAGGGTAGAGAGATCACAGTCACCACGTACATGGGAATCTGATGCCTCCGTTTTACTCTGGCACAAATAAGAGAACAAGGCAGGGGAAGAAGGAGGGATCAGAAAAATCATGGTCAGAGCCACAGAGATTCTGTGGGTTCACGGAAAGCCTGTAGCTCTGCTGTTCTTGCTGGTGGTACTAGAAGCTCTCAGGGCTTGGGCAATTTGAACACGGGCCCTAAGAGATTCACATGCATCCTCATTCCTCATGGTAGAAGGAGGATCCTAGGATTACACATTTGGAGCATGTGTATTCTCTAGAGTGAACAAATAAAATCTAACTTATGGCACAGAAATTTCAGGATTCAAGAAAAGTGTTCTTTGTCTTAAATAAAAATTGTTGACAGATTTGAAATTCGTGGCTACAGATAAACATAGGACAGAAAGGTCAAAGGCAATTTTAGAAATCCAAGAATCCAAATATCAAATGTAATTCCTTTAAAATATCTCATGCTTTTCTTACTCAGAGTTCCTCCCAGTTGAGACTTGAACATTTGCTGACAAAATATGAACCCTGGCTAATCTACATTGAACAATTATATACATAATATCAAATGTTAATAAAGCTGGAATAGTACTCCTTCAAGATGTCCTATATCATTGCACCAAAAACCTTTGGGTAAGTTATTATGTGCATTTTGGTACATAAAACTATTATAAACATTTTTATCTTCAAATAATTTCCAATTGTTTCATGGCTCTCAACTCTATTACTACTTCAGTAATACTATGAGTAAGAAATTCTGAAAAGCCTTCTTATTGCAAACACCTAGCTATGCTTCTTAATACTTACCGATAATCTTTGAAATTCATATGTAGGGTCACACCCACCCAAACAGAAGTGAAAGAAATCTACCAGGACCAAAAAGTAAAGAGTGAAATAAACTAGGGTGATGTATGTGTAATAGAGACATGGGCTATGCTGAAGGAATCTGCCAGTATGAGGAGCTTTGAAACCTGGGTTGTACTAGCCATGAGGGAGAATGATAGATGAAACTTTGGCTCATATAAAGTGTGTAGAAAGAACTGAGATCTCCAAATACCCTGTAGTTATGAAGGGTTATAGCTACAGTAAAAAGGGGGCTAAAAGAAAAATCTGTTTCCTGGAAAAAGAAGCTGGCAAGGAAATATGTCTAAGTTCTTGGCTTGAGGTGGGAAAATTTTTTTCTGGAAATTAGCAGCCATATAACTACCCATGTACAGAAAAAGGATTCAAATTAATATCACTTGCCTAGTCCAGGGAAATGCAATTCAGTAAATTAAATTAAAATATTTTGGGGTCAGTGATGTTCCAGGATACTTGGAAAGAGATAACACAAATTCCTGCTAAAAGAATGCATCTCAGCCTAGGCGTTTCAGAATTTGTGTTTATAAAAACAGCCAAACATGAGGTCCTAGTCACATTGGTCAAGAAGAAAAAAGATATACATATTATCAGAAACAACAAAAAGCAGAGCTAGTCACCCCTCTGTTTGATATTGGAATTATTAAACACTAAGAAAAAGTATGATTCAAGTGTTTTCAGAAATATAGAAATTGGAAACATGAGTGTAGAACATGGTACTCTCAGACATGACCAGGCAGATTTGAGAAAAAATAAAAAAGGACTCCTAGAAATAAAAAAAAAAATATAATCTTCAACACATACATCTAAACAGAAGATTAGATAAAGCTAAAGAGATAATAAGTGAACTGGTAGATAGAGCACAAGATATTGAAACAAATGTAGGAGAGACAAAGAGATGAAAAATCTAAAAGAAAAACAGAATGAGAAGCTCCAACTTATGTCTATTTGAATTTAAACCAACCAAAGATTAAAGATAATGAAAAAAATGCCATATTACAAATCACATACATGATAAACATTCATCTTAAGTTACAAAACAAACACCTTTTTAAGCACCCACAAAGGTCAAAAAAGTAGAGTTTTGCCAGTCACCCCAAAAGCCTTGTGGTCATGCTATAGAGATAAAACTGATTCTTTACCCACAATTTGGCCTGGATATTGAGATTAATGTTGGGTATGAAACACATAAAGAGGGTATGAAAAGATGTATTACTCATATAATGAGGCTTTCTGGGAAGAGCAAGGTAGGTTTCCTAGCAGGTCTGAAAATGGCATGCACAGTTGGGACTTCCTGCTGGTGGCAAAGGAAGAGCTTGTGGGCTCTCTTATTGGCTTGTCCAGATGTGGGGTAGAATGGGGAGCAGGGGCCAGGGGGACTTGAAAGTTGTCAGCAGGCAAACATCAAAAATAGAGTCAGCCTATTTATTTATTTATTTATTTATTTATTTATTTATTTATTTATGAGACGAGGTTTGCTCTTGTTGCCCAGGCTGGAGTGCAATGGCGCAATCTTGGCTCACCACAACCTCTGCCTCCCGGGTTCAAGCGATCCTCCTGCCTCAGCTTCCCGAGTAGCTGGGATTATAGGCACATGCCACCACACTGGCTAATTTTGTATTTTTAGTAGAGATGGGGTTTCTCCGTGTTGGTCCGGCTGGTGTCAAACTCCCGACCTCAGGTGAGCTGCCCTCCTCGACCTCTCCAAGTGCTGGGACTACAGGCCTTGAGGCCCGGCGCCCCACCGAGCCTCTTTGTTAGACCTCTCTGAGTATTCTTGTTCAATGACAGCTCCTTCCTTACCCTCCAAAGGTAAATCACATTCTTGCATTTTTTTTGAAATCTTTTTTTATCATGTGAGTATGCATTCCTAAACATTATCGTGTAGACTCACTCATTTAAAAAAATTTCATGTGTATTTTAAATCTTTTTAAATCTACACTTTCTCCCTCTCTTTCTTTTCTTTCAATATTTCTGTGGAGGAACTAGAGCATTTGACTTCTAGTTTTCCACAGTCAGGATTTTGTGACTGCGTATTTATGGTTTCATACAACATGGTTCTCTATTCTCCACTTTTCCTGCAAACTGGCAACTGGATCCTGAGGACTGATCAGATTCGAGTCTGTCTCTTTAGTACCATTTGAGGGATATGGGTTAAATCTGTGACAGAGGCTTGGAAGGATTCAGCAAATGCAGCATGAAGCAACAAGTTATGAGAGGTAGTGTCATGATAAAAAGAGCACTTGAAATTGTCGTGTTCTCAAGCCTTTCCATCACCCCCGGGTCCCTTCTGCCGTCTCCTGCATGGATTTTGAGATCGTGCAGGTCTTATTACTATCAGCTTGTATTGTGTCATCCAATTGCATTTTGTAGCTTTTGGGCTGCCTTGTTGCATAGTTGTGTTGTAAGAATCTGCCACAGATTTCTGTGATTTTGCTCTCTAGCTGCTCTGTTTTTATGTGAGTATTCAGAGAGATTTAAAACCTTTGTAGCCACTGCCATCCTCTTTCTAGAATTTCCCCCAAGATATTGTTTTCAATAGACTCTTGATGTTAAAAAACCTAAGACCAATTTTTAAAAACATCTAAAAATGTACAATGTTGGAATTATAATGAATAATATTTGTCCAGCTTCCCCTGAAAACTTCCTGAATTCAGTAGTTTGAAAAAATTATTCAGAATATTTATGCAATCAATATTTAACACCTTCCCTAACATTTTGTGTTTTATTGCTTGCCATTTTTATATAGTACACAAAATGTGATATGTCTTTCCACCAAGTTGCAAATACATTTCCTCATGTCCCCTTCTTCTTCCAGTTTACTGCATTATGCTTTATAATGCTCATTTTCTGAATGCATGCTGATTTGAAGAAGGGCTGAGTAACACCTCTCAAAGGGACCCTCAGTGTTTATCAGAGGAACAGGCTCACAGTCCTAGTTTTGGTCGGGGAAAATAATACAGTTCTATTTTGTTTTGAGTGTACTGTCAATATGATGAAGAAGAAATACTAAATGCACTCTTGGTTAGGTAATGGTGGAAGGGTGGACCATTTGCAAACCTTCCATATTATATACTTGATCTCACAGACCTAGAATATATGAGACGCACTGAGGATGCTATTGTGTTTGTAGATTTGTAGAGGCTCAGAGACCTTGAAGTGCTGATAAAACTTCACTTTGCTTCATTTCCTTTGATTTTGCTTCTCTTCTTTTGAAAATAAAAAAGCCAATGAAGCCGCAAAATACAAACAACTAAGCTTTCAACGAAAGACATAATTTAATGATCTTTCCAACTTGGCAGGCAGAATAAAGGCTTTCAAATAAACAAAGGTCTTGCAAAAATGTTTGCTTATCAATAGCATCCCTGGTCAGGAACTGAGGAGTTGAAAAATAAGCACTGGAATGTTTTGAGTGCCCTGGGATCCAGTGGTATCTTTCGAACATGTATATAATGACTTGCTTTCAGAGGCAAGGGGCACTGGGTGATGTGTTAGTTTCCTAGGGACCGTAACAAAAGTACCACAAACTGTGTAGCTTACTATAACAGAAATTAATTTTCTCATAGCTCTAGAGGCTGGAGGTCCAAAATCAACGTGTCGGCAGAGTTGGTTTCTTCTGGAGGCTCTGAGGAAGACTCTGGTCTAAACCGCTCTCCTAGTTTCTGCTGGTTGCCAGCAGTCTTTGGCATTCCTTGGAGTGTAGCTGCATCACTCTTATATCTGACTGTGTTGTCATGTAGCCTTCTTTCTGCACGGTCTTTCTGCATGTCCTCTTCTCTTCTTATAAACACAGTAATCATTGAATTTGGGGCCCATCTAATGCAGTATGCCTTCAACATTAATTTCATTTGCAAAGAACCTATTTCCAAATAGACTGAATTCTGAGGTTCCAAGTGGTCATGTATTTTGGGGAGGTACTAATCAATCTCCTTTAGATAACTTCCACATTCTAGCCAGATTCTGAAATTTTTAGCCTTTGCAAAAATCTACCAGTGGTGGTTGTGTCTTTATTATGACAAAATGAATCGTGTTTAGCCTTTTTCATATCTTATCCTTGCCTTAATTTTACTTTTATTTGTTACATTTGAAGGTTGTATTTTTTTTTCTGTTCATCTGCTTTCTATATATTTCTGTCCCCCTTAAGGAATTAAAAATAGATCTCCTAATCAGGATTCTGAATGACACATTAATGAAAATGTACAGACTCCTGTTCTCATAGATCTACTGTTTAACACTATTTTTGCCTTCCTACCTCCATAGAAAGCCTGCCAGTGGCAACAATTTTCATGGCACCAAGAAAAATGTTGAAATTGGCAAATCTTAAGTGCTGAAAAAAAAAAATCAACATTGCCCTTTTGGAACAGAATTTTATATATAAGTATTCTGACCTGGGAAAATTTCAAGGGATGCTATATTGGTCTATTCCTTTTTATACAAGGTATCATTTTATTAGGAATTCATTTTTACATTTTTTCCCCAAAGCCAAAGATGCTCCAAAGTATTAAATGATTGTAATCTAGCACCTTAATTCCTGCCACCTGACAGCATACTCAAAAAGTATCCACAAATTATTTGTGTTGAAAATGGCCACTCAACCTCTTCAATGAAATTGTTAAACCCAATTTAGCTTTATGCTCCAGTCCTCTAAGGATGGCCCTTGTGTTTTTGTTTGTTTGTTTGTTTGCTTGCTTGTTTTGTTTCTTTTTCTAAATTACTAGAGTTAAACTTTGAGCACTGTCAGGAAGAAGATGGGGCAGGAAATTAGAAGACCCAGGGCTTTAGAAAAAGAACGAAATCTGTATGTGTGTGAGAGAAAGTCAGCGAGACTATGAGAATCTACGTGACTGTGAATGCTCACACTGTTTCACATGCTCTACTTTCCACAGACCTCCCTGTTCCACAGATCTTGGTTTTGGTGTGTTCACAAATCCCTAAGGAGGTAAGCCTCTATCAGTTAGGATTGGGCTCAACTGAATGTAACAGAAGAAATGGTGATTATTTAAATAAAGCAGGAGTTTATATAGCTCCCTCTTAAGGGAATTTGCAGGAGGCAGCTCAGTGCTGCTATGTCAGCAACACAATGTTGCCAGGGACCCCACTTCTTTCTGTCTCTACCAGAGCCTTGTTCATGACTGAGCTCTGGTAGAGCCCCTTTCTGGTTAGGAGACTTTCTGGGAACACCACTTAACACATGCTTCCGCCTCATTGACAGGAGCTTGGTCACATTGTCACACCATGGTCTGAGCCTTGGAAATGTAGTCTAAGTTGGGTAGCAACTTAGTTACGGAGGTTGAGCAGTTAAGGGGGTTACATGATAAAATAATACATACCCGTTAAATTTGATTTTCAGATAAATACTCTTTTGCATAAGTGTGCAATATTTGGGAAATACGTAGACTAAAAATTATTTGTTGCTTATCTGAAATTCAAATTTAACTAGGCATCCTGTATTTAATACTTGGCACATACTTATACTAAAAATTGATTTGTTGTTTTACAGAAAGTCAAATTTAATTTAGCAATCTGTATTTTTATTTGCTAAACATGGGAATCCTAGTTAGAAATCAGGGTTCTACTGCTAAAAAAAAAATGGAGGGTGAATGATACTGGTGGGTAGGCAAACAATGGTCTTTGGTACAGCTACTTAAAAGGACCTGAAGCAATTAAATGTTATCCAGTTTGTGAAATGAAAAAAATGGACTTTGAGATAGGGACTAGGGAAAGTGGGAATAACCAGACCTTCAGAGATCACCTTTACTAACAAATCTTTACTAATAAAGTGTATGAGTGGGAACATCCCATAAAATACTTAGCCTCTAAAATCTGGTATTCGTTAATGAGGCTGTAGAATTCTTTGCATGTTTCTGCATACACAATAGGAAGACACTGACCACACACACACACACACACACACACAAAGACCTTTATAAGTCATCATCACAGTACTGTAAGTAAAAAGACACAAACTCTTGCTTATACTGGGTCAGAATCTCTGCTTTGAATCTGACAGTGTGACCATGTTTCTTTCTGAATGATTCCTTTTAACCTGTCACAAATTTTGAATGTTAATGCTGACTTACCATTTATTTAATTTATTTAGTTTACCTTGGAATATGAAGGAAGCCCCCAGAGACCACTGTTTTTATTTTTGGCTTAGCCTGAGCCTCTCAAATACAGAAGCACCTTTCTGTCAGATCGTCAGGTCACCTCTGCATGGATCAGCCTTCGTTCCTGAACCGGCCTTTAGACATCTGACTCACAGCAGAAAAAGAACACTTTGACTTTCTATTTACATTTCATTTGGCGGAAAGCAGCAAGCTACACTTTGAAGGTAAAGCTACAGTTTCCAAAATTCCCTGTCTTGACATCCTGACTCATCCATTGGGCACAAAAATCATACATAATGAAGATGCATTTAACGCACTTACTTGTTTGTCTGTCTCACGTTTTTACTCTTACATCTTCTTTCCAGAATATCCATGACTCTGACTTCAACAAGAAAATTTTGCAGCAAGTTTTCAAATTATAACATTTTTCCTGCAAAAAGTAAAGAAGAATGATTGGCATATTTGGGATTATTACTTTTCTTATCCCTTTGGATTTTGAAACTACTGAGTGATTCATAATTCATTTCTAGGCACGGATACTATTCTTCTGGCTGCCTCTAAGTCATGATAAGAAAAAACATATCTGAGGGCAAAGCGAGAAGCAACACATTTGTGGCTCAAGCTGGATGAATGGAAAAGAACAGAACACTCAGTGGATTAAATAGGATACTGCAAAGCAAGGCTTAGTGATTGAATGGTCGCCCAGTTTATATTAAAGGACTTATTTCCATTTACAAAACGATTCCCTTTGTATGGTTCCAGGATTAATGTGCTGGGCATCTTCCCAGCTCTAACCATTTATTTAAAAAAGCTTTCCATGTCAGGAAAATTCAGGTCCTGTAGTGATAAATTTAATGATCAGATGTATAACTTGAAGATCTGGTTAATTTCAGGTGTTGAACACCCTCCAACCATTTTTACCAGAATGGGAGGGATTCATTCAGTGCCATAACTTAATTCCAGTTGTGTTATCACCTCCAATCAAAAGAAAGTGTCCTTGAAACTGAGGATATGCATTCCTGAACGTGCTTACACTCAACATATGGCTCCATGAGGCCAAACTTTAAGATGAAAGCAAAGGAAATCAGACAGTTGCCCAGAAATTTCTGAATATTAGCAATATATCTGGATGAGTGACTGAATTTTTTACTTTTCATCCACCTCTGTGTATAACTACCCAAAATGTTGACATTTCTTGGTGGGTACTCTGACTTGGCAATAATAAGCGTAGTAAGCTTCCTAAGATCATGGCTTGCAGTACTGTGAATACTATTATTAACATATATGCATTTTTAAACATTCTTGCTCAGGTGCTCTGGAGCATACTCCAGTACCATTACTTGCTTTCCATGCAAGCTCTGATACGAATCACAGCTGCCTCTCAGTCTTAGCACTGAACCTGACATATGGTTGGCACTCAATATGAGTTTGGTGAATAAAATGAAACAACTCACAATGCAGTGGCAACTTAACCACGATAGCTGTTGCACTCAGAAGAAATGTTTCAAAAGCTAAGCCAAGAAAGATTTTTTTTTTTTTAATGCAGCTCTGAGAAAAAGCAGCTAATACAAATATGAAAAAAAATATGAAGCCAATAAATCAGCAATGGACTACCTTCACATACTTGGTTAATATCTCATTGAACTTGGGCTTCATTTGGAGGACAGTAGTGTAACTTCCACAAACACAAAGATTCACAAAGCAATTAAGAACGTTTCAAAGACCAACATTAATTAAAAAGACATTTCTTTACAATTTCCTATAAAGAACATTAAAGGGGAGTCCACTCCTCAGTCCACAGCAATATTGACATCTTTCCCTCCTCTCCATTTCCTTCACATATCCCAGCAGTCAGATCCTCTCTGTTATCTCCTTACCCCCAACTCCCAAAACAATACTTTTCTTCCTCCCGTACCAGTCAGGGCTTTCTTCCCTCCTTTCCTTCCTCCACAGGATTTCTCTTAGCCCTTTATTATGTAGATAAACTTAGCTTCTCTCCACTATAAATTATCTATTCCCTTCAGGAAGGGTGTAGAGAAGTGCAATTGGTTAGAAATTGCGGAATCATCTTTGGGATGCTAGATGAGTGGCCAAGTCCGTCCGCATTTCCAGATTAATCATTTTTGTCCCAGTACAGTAATATTTTTGGTAAGCTGCTCAATAAGAATCAGACTTTGGTATGTAAAGAAAATCAGATCCCATAAAGTGTGCAGTATTCATAAACACAATTACTTTTATAGCCATCACAGACATTTCAAGGCACAGTAAAGCTCACTCTTATAGATGACTTATCTGGTATAGTATGGTGACTAGGCAGATACATAGGATCATAAACTTTTTACTATGCAAATTGGTAAAAGGTGTGTTGCAGAACATAGCATCCTTCAACTGAACAATTTTCAGACTAAAGTATGTCATGCTTTAGACAGCAGCACTTAACTAGTGGAGGGTCGATAAGCAGTCTAGCTTTATGACAACTGGAAGTACTCAGGCAGTAGTACTCAGGCAGATGTTCAAAACTAAACTAGGTATTTCACATTGATTCTCTGGTAGCAGCACATGTAGAATGACCGTTTCTAAGGAAGGCTCTCAAGGAAACTTTTACATCACTTAATGGCATTGGTTTGACATATTGTTTTCTATGACCTTTTCCAGCTCTGATTAAACAATTTCACAAAATTATCTTGACTATAAGTGGCAGAAATATATTGCTTATTAAGTACATATGATGTCTAGAAATTGATTGGTTATTGTCCATATTGTGAAAACCTGATTAATTCCAGAAAGATAAAATAATACAATAAAGGTAAGCACATGAAAACCAGAACATTACATATTCTGACTGGGATTTCAAATATTGTTGATTGTATTTGAAGAGTTCTGAGGCTTTAAAAAACATCAGCATGTATGAGAGTTTAGCTGGAGTAATAATACTAGTACAGTCTCTTCCTGCCTTTTCTGATGCTACCTTAAAAAAAATTTTTTTTTTTTAAATTAAAAATAGAGACAGGCAGGGTTTTGCTATGTTGCCCAGGCTGGTTACGAACTATGGGGCTCAAGTGATCCTCCCATGTGGGCCTCCGAAAGTGCTGGGATTATAGGTGTGAGTCACCATGCAGGGCTTTCTAATGCCTCCTTAACTGCATTCCCCACCCCCCATCATGGCCATCCTATCTCTGTAGAAATGGTTTCCATCTAACATATGTTTACTTTCAAGTTGCAAGTGCATCCTCACGAACACCAGAATCCTCTTGACCTTACTTTTTAATTCTAGCCACTGCTGCTGTGGGTGGTCTGTGCCCTGCAGGTTTTGCTCAGATCAGCACAGCTAGAACAGGTCAGCAGCACACCCCTCTTCCTCTCCCTCCGCCAGCTCTTTGTCTCTGCCCCAGTGAGATACCTCTTGCTTCCTTCCTTGGACTTTTCCATTCCACAAAACTGTCACTCACTCACATTTACTTCTAGAAATGTGAGGGCCATAATCCTCGAGAGGCCATCTTCTGGCAATGGGAGGTGGGAGCCGTTGTGGACATGCCTTCCTGTTTGCCCTCAGGTGACCAGAAGGCCCTAGTAGAATAAACCACCAGTTGCCTGTGGCAGAGGCCAACTCTACAACATGCTTTTAAAATGGTTTTCCTTCCTTTCATGCTTTACACTCCTGCCATGTACTCCTGTTCTGAAGGATCGTATTCCCAAATAAACTATGGGCACACGAGTGTGTCTCAATATTTGGGGATGCACAGGCCAAATCTTATCACTTTGTAAGAAAGAGTTACATAAAAATTGTTCCTATGCTTCTTTGTTTTTTGATTACTAGAAACTTATACCTTGGAGAGGGAACCTACAATTCATACTATCCAATAGGTAGCCACTAGGTGCACGCACATAGTGAGCACCTAAAATGCAGCTAGTATGGACTGAGATGTACTGTAAGTACAAAACACATACCAATGTTCAAGACTTAATACAAAAAAGTGATAGTTTTTATATAGGTTTCATGTTGAAATAATATTTTTCATATATTGGGTTAAATAAAATATATTATTAAAATGAATTTTGCCATTTTTAACACTTAAAATGTGGCTATTACACAATTTAGTATTACATGGGTGGTTCACATTATATCCTTATTGGCTGCTTCTACCATAGATGAAAAGAGACTTCAAAGACATATCAGTCAACTGCAAAGCACTTACTTTACTTGAAGCTAATTGGAATAAAATCCATGTAAAAATTATAAGACAATGAGGAAAATGTGAAAACTGCCTGGATATTTGATGTGAGGAATTACTGTTAACTCATGTTTTAACTGTGATAATGGTCTCAGGTTTGCTTTTTTTTTTTTAAGGTTTATTATCTTTTAGAGATACACACCAAAATATCTAAGAATGAAATGAAGTGCTGTTATAGTTTGCTTCAAAAGAAAGTTGGTAAGCATATAAATGAAATAAAAGTGGCTTTTAGTTGATAATTGGTGAAGTTAGATAATGGTATTGCGAGTTTATTTTCTTATTGTCTCTACCTTTGTATGTGTTTGAAATTTTCTACAAGAAGAAATAATTTATCAAAAGAAAAAACTTTTGTCAATGGCTAGTGATAAAAAGACACTGACCTATGGGCTGTGTGTGCAATGATATATATATATATATATATATATATATATATATATATATCTTCCCAGAATTCCACTTCCCAGAATTCTTTCCTTCTCGGCCTTTTAGCAAGAGGATGGTACTTGCAATTGTATTATGGTGGGTGTGCACAAAACTCTAGGTAGGACTTCTCATTGCCTGGAGGAGTTAACCTGGTTATGTCAATAACTTTATGTGCGTTCAATTTCAAAGTGATCTCTGTGCCAACCAGAGAAGGATATTTTAGGAGCTCCTTCTATATTATGACTGTATAAAAATGTAAATAATATATAAAAATATATATACTATATTGTTACATATAGTATATATAACATATAATGCAAATACATTATTATAACAAAGAATATATCATGCTTTTACATTAATTTATTTATATTTATAATTTATGTATATAAATATGCAATTTAATGCATAAATATATTTAAAAATACATAACAAATATAAATACATTATATATAACTATATACTTATAAAAGGAGCTTCCTTTCATATTATGCCTTGTTATCTACTCTCTGAAGATCATTTTCATTGCAATGTTTCAAAAATGTACACATTTTTCTTCTTGTTATAAGTGTTAGAATTTGATATTTGATCTTATCAGTTTCTCACTGAGTTAACAGTCATATTGCCTTAGTCCTGAGACAGAGCAAGATTGAATTTAACCATGAACAAACAAGAGGTTTGGGGTTCCACAGGCAAGAACGCTTATAAAACATGTCTGAACTCCTGGTCCTCCAGTCGATGGCTATTTTGTGGCCCATTTTTTATCTTCCCGTAGAATAACATGCAGGAGTAACGAGTGGATTTGGGAGTGGTTAGGGTGTTAGCGACAGAGCCATGTTTCAGGATAAAATAACTGGTGAAGCTTGTTCATATAGAGCATTTTCCATCTGCCTTCTGTCTCTAATTGATGAAGTACATATAACCTCAATGTGTCCCAGGCTTGGAGACAGGACTCCACCAGTCTCTCCATGCTGGGACAGATTGAACAGACCTTCCTTAGGCTGTGTTGTGCATGTTCAATCCATCCAGAGTAGTTCCATTTAGATAAAATAAATAGCCCATGGCTTAAAAGCTCTCATTGAGAACACTCTGCCTTCTTTGGGGCTTCTCAAAATAAAGAACAGTTTCTGGTCTAAAACCTATTAGATTGAGTACTCCTCCAGGGATTGAAATCCCAGCACCCAGTATACATAATACTTGGCATGTAGAAGATGCTCAGTAAACGTTTATGAATATTATAAATCTGGGTTAAGAATGACCCATATTGCTTGTCTAATGGATTATTGATCTCACATCTTCTACAGTAGAAAGATATAATGTCTCTACTTCTACTATAGTACTATTGATTTATAAATTGAGTTGAATTCAAATCTCAAAAGAACTAAAATCTGTTTCCTACATTAAGCTGCCCATGCTCTGGGATTCACCGAATTATCACACATTAATGCAAGAAGGTATCTTAGAGAGTGTTTAGACTAGACGTTTTCAAATGTGTCCTTGAGAACTCCACAACTTCATGCACAGCCCAAGGGACTCCTGAGGGGATATAGAGGGCGCCTTAATTCAAACTTATATTATGGTTCACTTGGGAGGAGAAAAAATAGCGGTTCTCAGCTTTGCAGAGTTTGGAAATCACTTGTCTTGACCAGCTGCTTCATTTTACGGAGAAGAAGTAGAATTCTAGAAATATTCAGTGGTAAGCTCAAATTCACAGTGTCAGAGCAAAACAGAGGCTAGAACTCCTGGTGCAGACTGAATGCCTACAGCAGTCTCCTGCAGTCAGCTGTGTTGTTCCATGGTAAAAAGTTACATGACATTTCTCTTTTCGCGGTCACGTTGACCCACATGCATTTGAATATGTTTGCACATTGCTTAAAGTGATCTTACATTTCCATCAAGAGTGTATCTTCCACTTCCTGAAATTGATCGTAATGTTCTCAGGGATGGGAACTGAAGCCTCTATTTTCTTTGTGCCCTATCTCCAACACCCAGTGGAGTTTCGGTAAGTGTTATTCATAGGTTGACTGACTGACTGAACATGGAAGCTAAGATAGAGAGACTTTGGAAAACTTTGGGGTTTAGCCACAGAGGACAAAGGTACGATTTCTAATCTATCAGACAACCTTTTTCTGCTGTGTAATTTGGAGACATGGTTTTGATAAACAACTGTAGGGCTCCATCAGTTTCCTAAAGCTTTAGAAAAATTTCCAACATTGTGAGTGCTTAGAAAATAGATTGTTATTGTGTTTTGTATATTTTAGGAAAAAATGAGGATAAGTACTCATAATTTCTCACCCACAGTGGAGAAAATAGATACATGAGAGCTGAGTTGGTGAATTAATATAACAATTAATGCCGACTGTGTCTCCACTAGGATCAAGTTAACCTCTCTTAGGTTTAAATGGCCACTTCGATTGTTACTGTTTTTTTCTGAGGTTTCAAACTTCCACAAAGAAAGGGAGAATAGGGTGGGGTGGCTTTGAGTATGTGCTTTGGAATCAGTCTAGTTTTTCAATTTCAGTTTCACCAATTACTAGTCATATAACCTTGAAAAAGTTACATAACCTGGCTAAGGCTCAGTTTCTCCATCTGTAAACTGCAGATAATATTTCCTCAATAGGATTTATATAAAGATTAAGCAAGACATTGTATATGAAGTGAGAAGTGCTCATCAGTGGTTGTGAATATTATGGTGGTATTCCTAGCAGTCCAGGATGAAAGCAAACTTTTAGATTATTGTTCTTCTATTACTGTTTTTTAGTTTACAAATGAGAGAACCTGAGATGGTAAAATGATGAACTGCCATCTTACTTGACATTTTAGTTTGTTACCTATGTGTACTTTATATATTTAGCAATGTTGCTGCTGGTTGTAGTGTTTGAGGTAGCCATGAGGATGTGCCTCTCAGATCTCTCACTGCAGGAACATAACTGACTGAAGGTCTCAGCTGCTGAGTCCTGAAATCCATACTGGAATTGGTGCTGAAGCCATACTTGCCACAGGCTGCTGCCAACCAATGACTGAGCCCAGCAGGGATCCCGAGGAGGGCTCATTCCACGGGGGAAGACTCCTCTGGTGGACAGCTTGAGCTGAATAATTCCCTAGCTGTGTTACTGAACTTCCTTGACCCTGCTCTGCCATTTAAGATTCTCCCACCCAACTTGCCTTCTTCCTTCTGTCCTTCACAAGGGTCAGACCTACAGGAGGATCTGATAAGTCTCATAGCTTCTCCTGTTTCCCTTCCCATGTTCCCTCACAGGGGTTTGCTTAATAAAATCCATGCAAGTTCTTTGCTGTCTGGCCAGAGTGAAGAGTACTTAAGAACTATCGTTCTTATTACCATAATAATAATCATTGAAAAAAATTTTAAACCCTACCTTGGATGAGGGAGTAGAAGACAGAGGAAAGAAGTGACATTTGCATGGATTAGATAACTTACTAGTTCATTTAAAGAGGTCTGTGAGGAAGATGTTATTATTTCCTTTCTGTGTGCAAGGAAATTGAGACTCAGAATGGTAACTTGCTCTAGGTCACTGTCTTAGTCTATTTTCCAGATGCTATAACAAGATATCATGAGGTGAGTAGCTTATAAACAACAGAAATTTATTTCTTATACTTCTGAAGGCTGGACAATTCAAGATCAAGGTGCCAGCAGATTTCGTGTCTGGTGAGGGCACACTTTCTGGTTCATAGACAGTGTCTTCTCACTGTGTCCTCACATGGTAAAATGGGTGGCGGGGGTGGGGAGGGTTTCTCTAGGGCCTCTTATGTAAGGACTCTAATCCCATTCATGAGGGCTCTGCCCCTATGACCTAATCACCTCTCAAAGCCGCCACATCCTAATACCATCACCTTGGGAAGGAAGACTTCAACATATGAATTTGGGGGCAGGGAGTGCATAAACAATCACACTATAGCAGTCATATAACAAAAAAAGAAAGAAGAAAGAAAAGAAGAAAGAAAGAAAGAAAGAAGAAAGAAAGAAAGAAAGAAAGAAAGAAAGAAAGAAAGAAAGAAAG
>NC_045437.1:51132478-51223952 GCF_002776525.5 Piliocolobus tephrosceles
AAGAAAGAAAGAAAGAAAGAAAGAAAGAAAGAAAGAAAGAAAGAAAGAAAGAAAGAAAGGAAGAAAGAAAGTCCCTGAGCACAAGTTTGTCAGATTCAATAATTCAGACAGATGCTTCTGTGTTTATGGAGCTGACTATTGGTTGTTTTCTAGTATGGACCTAAGAAACTGATCCAGAGATCTCTAACCTATACATGGATTTTCTTCCTCAAATAGAGAATGTGCCTGCTCAAGGCATGATCAGCTGAGCATCGCAGTGATAGTAGGTAAAGAGAGTTGGAGAACGTCTGGAAGAAATGGTGAGGCATACTGGGTTCCCTAAGGGGAAATTGTTTGCTTGCTCTTCATTTCCACAGGGATTTATGATTTGAGAGTGTTTTAATATATTACTCTGTAGATGGTTAGCTTCCATATGTGGCTATGCCTGGGTAGCAGTTACTATTATTCAGACAATTTAGGTCAACCCATACTTTTTCCTCATTTACTTTAATATTTGACAAGGCAGGTGGTGGCAGATATCAAATAATTATAGGAAAGAATATTGTGTTGTAGGAAGAGCATTTGACCAGGGGTCAGAATTGCTGAGTTCTTGGCTTGACTCCACTGATAATCAGCTGGGAGAGCTTGGATAAGTCTCTTTACTTCAGGCCTCAGTATCTTCAGCAATGAAATGAAAGTGTTGGAATAAATGAATCTCTAAAGACCCTCATAATTTAAATGTCCTATAACTTGATGATCTTGGTCCAGATTGACTGAGGACTCTTGTGATAATCCTTGAGTCATTGCCAACTTCCTTCTGAGCAGGGATCATTTGGTTTGAGCACACTTCATACCATTTGTCCTGTCTGGGTCAATCGTATGCCTTCTCCTTCAGCCTGGGCCTCAGCCAGGTGTCTCAGTTGTGGTGTGTTCTAACCAGAGCCAGCACCACCAAGACCTGTTCAAAACTCACCTAGTCCTACATTCAAAGGTGATGAAAAATTCTTTGAGCCACATATTAAACCATAGGAGCCTCTTAGAACATTAGGTCAGGTTCCTTCTGAGTGCACTCTGATAAACGTATTTTGAGTAATCACAATAACAATATTATTATGAATACCAAATTTCCATTCTGATATGAAGTCACCTTCATAAGTACCCCCATGAAAACTCAGATATGGCAGGTGGTGTGTGTGTACACGCAGGTTTATATACTTTTTTTTAAAGATGCCCAGAGCAAAGTTACTCAATATCTTTAGAAGTGCCATTTCTCATTATAGTTCCTGGCAGTACTGTAATGCAAAGAACAGGAAGTTGGAAGCTTCTGAGGTACAATGTTTGTTCCCATTGACCTCTCTTCTTCCTGATATTTGTCTGAGTGACGTTTAATGGACAGATGTGATGATTCTAATACCCATACTGGCTTCTTCTTTTCAAATGTCTCACACATATGCATCCTATTAAGGACCTTCCTTAGAAACTCCACTAAATCAAAAATAGAGAAATCTAAAATAAACTTCAATATTTCATGTAGCATTTTATCCAATAGGGTTTATATTTGAATGCCTTAGTTAATCACAATAGTTTAAAATTCAGATCCCTTTGAATTTAGATTCTTGGATGGTTCTTCTCCTGCTGCCGTTAAATAAGACTGATATGGTTTGGCTGTGTCCCCACCCAAATATCATCTTGAATTGTAGCTCCCATAATTCCCATCTGTCTTGAGAGAGATCTGGTGGGAGGTAATGGAGTAATGGAGGGAATTGGGGGGGGGGGGTCTTTCCTGTGCTGTTCTTGTGATACACGAGATCTGATGGTTTTACAAAGGGGAGTTCCCCTGTACACACTCCCTTGCCAGCTGCCATGTAAGACATGGCTTTGCTCCTCATCCACCTTCTGCCATGCTTGTGAGGTCTCCATAGCCATGTGGAACTGTGAGTCAATGAAACCTCTTTTCTATGTAAATTACCCAATCTCAGGTATGTCTTTATTAGCATCATGAGAACAGACTAATACAATGACCTAATTTAAAGCTATTTTGTGTTCCTGTGTCAAAAGACTCAATATTGTGAAGATATTAGTTCTACCCGAGTTCATCTATGCATCCAGTGCAATTCCAATTAAAATTCAAGTAGGCATTTTAAAGGGTATGGGTTGGGTATGGGTAGAATTGACAAACTAATTCTAAAATACACAAGGAAATACAGAGGACCTAAAATAGCCAAACAACCTTGATAAAGGACAAGATTGGAGGGCTAAATTTACCTGATTTTAAGACTTATTATAAAACGACACCAATCAAGACAATATGGTATTGGCATAATGATAGATAAATAGATTAATAGAATTAAATGTAGATCCCAGTAATAAACCCACACATATATGAAAAACTGGTATTATACAAAGGTGCAAAGACAATTCAGTTGGGGAAAGGTTAGTCTTTAAAATAAATGGCATTGAAACAATTGTATATTCCTATAAAAAATTAAATTTTTATCCATATCTCATACATTATACAAAAATTAACTCAAAATAAATCATAGACCTAATTGTAAGAGTTCCACAATATTTGCAGAATACTGATATGGATTGGCTCTGTGTTCCAATCCAAATCTCATCCGAAATTGTAATCCCCACGTGTCAAGGGAGGGAGGTGATTGGATCATGGGGGCTGTTTCCCTCATGCTGTTCTCATGATAGTGAGTGAGTTATCATGAGATATGATGTTTTTATAAGCATCTGGCATTTCCTCTGCTTGCTTCTGTCTCCTGCCGCCATGAGAAGTTCCTTGTTTTCTCTTTGCCTTCTGCTATGATTCTAAGTTTTCTGAGGCCTCCCCAGCCATGTGGAACTGTGAGTCAATTAAACCTCTTTCCTTTATAAATTACCCTGTCTCAGATATTTCTTTATAATAGTGTGAAAACAGACTAATACAGATACATTAGGAGAAAACTTTTGTGACCTTAGGTTAAGTAAATATCTCTTATATACAGCATAAACATAGCAATCCATAAAAGAACAAATTGTTAGATTGGCTTTCATCCAAATTAAAAATGTCTACCCTTCAAAATACATTGTTAAGAGATTGAAAAGACAAGACATAGTCTGGGGAAAGGTATTTGCAAATATTTATAGTAGACATATCTAGAATATATATTTTTTAATTTTAAATCTCAAAAATAAGAAAACAACCCGATTAAACAATGGGCAAAATATTTAAAAATATACTTTACTAAAGAAAATATGCAGAGGACAAATATGCACATGAAGCAATGTTCAACATTGTTAGTAATTAGGAAAATATAAATGAAAACCACAGTGAGATACAACTACATATCAATTAGAATGGTTAAGATTCCAAAGACTGACCATATTGTGTGTTGTTGGGGATATGGATGAAATGGAACTCTCATATGGTGCAAGTGGAAATGTAAAATTATACAACCAATTTGCAATTCATTTTGGCAGTATTCTAAAAACTTAAACATATACCTACCATATGATCCAGCTACTTCACTTCTAAGTATTTACCCAAAAGAAAGGAAAGCATATGTCCATACAAAGACTTGTACATGAATGTTCATAGCAACCTTACTTGTACCAGCCCAAACCAAAAAAAAAAACCCCACATGTCAATCAACAAGTGAATGAATAAAAGAACAATGATATATCCATACAATGGAATACTCTTCAGCAAAAAAAAGGAATGAACTATTGATGCACATTATAGCATGGATAAAACTCAAAATAATTTTGTGTGAGTGAAAAAAAAGACACAAAAATGATTATTTGCTAAATGAGCCAACTTATATAAAATTCTAAGAAATGCAAACTGATGCATCCTAACAGAAAGCAGATCAGTGGTTGTTTGAGAGTAGATAGGAGGTGAGGAGGAGTGGAAGGAAAAATAGCAAAAGTAATACAAATATCTATTAACCTCTATTTATTTCCTAGTAATATTTGCAGGTAATTTGATGATGGTAATGGTTTTTTGGATGTATGCATATGATTAAATTTATCAAATTGTATACTTTAAATATGTGTAGCTTTTTATAGGTCAATTAAAAAACACTGCAAACAAATACTGGTTAAAGATATGAAAATGATAATAAAATAAATAAACCTCTGGCAAACTGCATGAAATAAAGAGAATCAAGCAAACAATATGTTAGAAACAAAAATTAATATGTATAAAGATAGGTAGTATTAAAAAAGGTTAAAATGGTAAATGAATAGTTTGTAACATAATAATAAGCCTGAAAATACATCAAATAGATAGCTTTGTAGAAAAACATATACATTACAAAATTTACTTAATATTAATAGACAACTTCACTAGAGCAATAATTATTAAATACATGGAGTTAATAAGAAAATCTCCACATCCAATCCAAGAAGAACCACATCCAGATTGTTTTAAGGACAACTTCTTTTGCCAAAACTTCAAGGAAGAAATTACCATTCTCTTTAGTTATTTTTTCTGGAGGACAGAAAAACAGAAAGCTCATTCTTTTATTAACGTAAGTGGTAAAGTAAGAAAAAAATACATAAGCAAATCAAAATTCCACGTAATAGAAAAATAAAACTTTTTAAAAGACATTTCACTGTGACCAAGTAGGGTATATCTTAGGAATGGAACAATATTTTAAATATTAAAATTCTAATGACCACATTAAAATATTATTAGAAAAAATCAAGTCTTTAATAAAATGCAGTATATATTTATGATTAAAAATTTTAAGCAACTTAATGAAAAGGAGGGAGTAGCTGGGATACTCCTTCAGCTAAACCATAAATCTATGGTTAACATGATACTTAATAGCAAAATGGGGAACATTTCTTTTCAAGTAGAACAGGATAAGGATGTTTGCTGTCATTCTTATTGCTGAATATTGTGCTGGAGGTTCTAGTAAATTCGATAAAACAATAAAAAATGAGGTATAAAGATTTAAAAGAATTGAAAACTGTCAAATTTGCAGATAATATATTCACACAAAAATCAGAGTGAATGAACAAATTATTACAACTAATAAGAGGCCTTGTAATGTTTGCAGGATACAAAGATTGACATGCAAAAACAAAATAGCTTTCTGGTGCTCTTAAAATAACCAGATGGAAAATACAATAGAAAAGAAGAAATAATCATAATTGTAAGAAAAAGTGAAAGGCACCAATAAATAAACGTATGAAACAGTTTTGTAAGATTGTTATGTAGAAAACTATACAACTTTAAGGATGAAAGAAAAACTTGTATTATGGAAGAGATGTGCTCTACTAAGGTTTGAAAGACTCAATATCATAGAGATGTCACTTCTTCCTAAATTCGTCTGTAGATTTCATGCAATTTCAATAAAATTACAAAATGGTTTTTCATGACATTAAGAGTTTAACAAATATGGAAGGACAGCCTACACACTTCTGACAATGAGTAAGAAGAGTGTCTTGCCCTTTGGTTATTAAGATTTATCATAGAGCAATAACAACTAAATTGGTGTTATACCAGCATAGGGATTAGACTAATAAACCAAGGGACTGGATGAAAGAAACAAAAAAGAAAAGGGAACTGAGATCCATATATTTCCAGTCAATGAGTTAAGTTCAGTTCTACCATTGATGGGAATGGTTTGCAGGAATGAGAATCCTGTAAGTATTTAATGCCTGAGTGACTGCTGAGGAGTGGAAGGGATGAGTTTGCCTGGGATGCAGATGAAGAATTTTTCACGGAGCTCCTTTCAGTCAGGACAATTTCTAGCAAAAGATAGGATTTTCCGAGTGCTCTAAAGAAAACCAGAAGGCTTAAAATCCAAGAACAGGAAAAGTTTCTGATGCTTATCCATGTGAGAAAAAGCATGTACAGAGATGAGGAAATTCAGATGAAAGGAGCAATGACTGTGACCATCTGGGAGGCAGCACAGCTCAGTTAACAGCAAGGACTTTGGAGGCAGAAAGTATTTAAGTTCAAACCTTCTTCTACCACACACTGGCTGGATGACTTTGGCTGGGTTCTCTATTCTCTGTAAACCTTGATTGCTTCTTCTGTGAAATGGAGCTAATGATATCTCCATATGGTGTTGTGAGGATTATGTGAGCTCATGCATGCCTGCAATGCTCTTAGCTCAGTGGCTGTCCCATGGCAAGGGTTCAATGAAGGCTCCATGGCAGCTTTCTAGGGGAAGAAGAGAGGGAAGTTTGGCAGAGAGGAAAGAGAGGTCTGTCCTGGTCAGTGCTGCTCAGGGCCCGAATCAGAGAATGCTGAAATTCGTGGCAGCGTTTCCAAGAGGGTAGAGATTTTGAAGTACCTAACATATGTTGCCTTTATTATTTCACTGTTCAAAAACTTTAATTCTGTTTCCCATTGAATTTCAAGTTACTCTAAAGCAGAGACAAGGTTGTATAATCTTGGTAGTTTCTCTACCTGACAGGCACACACAGTGCTTTCTTATTGTTAAAAAGGGTGAGGTGGGCAGGACACAGTGGCTCATGCCTGAAATCACAGCACTTTGGGAGGTCGAGGTGGGCAGATCACGAGATCAGGAGTTTGAGACCAGCCTGGCCAATATGGTGAAACCCCATCTCTAATAAAAATTAGTGGGGCGTGGTGGTGAGCGCCTGTAGTCCCAGATACTCGGGAGGCTGAGGCAGAATCGCTTGAACTTGGGAGGTGGAGGTTGTGGTGAGCCAAGATCGTGCCACTGCACTCCAGCCTGGGCGATAGAGCAAGACTCTGTCTCAAAAAAGAAAAAAAAAAAAAAAAAAAAAAAAAGGATGAAATGGGGACAAAGGGTAAAAGCACCAGGGTCAACATTAGCATTCAAGATTGCCTGTAGAAAAATGATGGTTTAAGTGAGGGCTCATAGTTCTGTGTTGGCAGTAATGGGTAAGAAATTGAACATGAGACTTGTGTGACTACCAAGGGCAGGAGACAGATAGAGGGAAAAGCGTCAGAACCCTGTAATGCTTAGATTGAAGGAGAGATGGAAAGAGAAGCCACCTTAATCAGGTTTTCCTTCTTGGGAAAAAAAAGGGCAAGATAGTGACACCAACCTACAACTAAAATGGAGATTGGAGAAGTGGTACACTTTAGAACAGCCATGAATAGTTTTGTCTCCACTCTATTTAATTTGATCTGGTTGCAATTTATCCACTTTTAGATGCTCATGGTCTGCACTTTCTAACTGCAAAAACATTTGTGGAATGTAGTAAGCACAGGTGCAGTGTGGCTTTTCACGGAAGTTTATGGTTTCAGTGAAATCCAAGTAATATAAATCTATTTACAGCCTATTTTATCTCTGGTAAAATGTTCAATACTTATAATCATAATAGTTATCATTTACTCAGTCATTCTTATATTCTAGGCTCTGGGCTAAGTACTTCATAAACATTATTTGTAATCCTTGAACTGTCCGGAGCCATAAGGCCCGGAGTTAGCCGACCTCTGTTGCTTGATCTCCGCAAAGCGGAGACAAAATGGCACATTTCCGGGTTCTTCATTATAACCTGTTCCCGCGCGCGCCTAAAACCTTTCCCGCCGGCGCCTAAACCTTTCCCGCGCGCGCCCAAACCTTTCCCGCGCGCGCCGACCTCTTCGCACCCAGAAAGATATGCAGCCTAAGGCGCAGGTGCAATCCCGCGCCCGGGAAAATTACAAACCCACGGCGCATGCGCAATTGTAATTTGAGAAGACCGGCCCCTGTCACCGCCCTGGCCCAACCTCTTCCCCTGCCAGCCTATATAAGGCATCGCACCACCATTATTAAACGAGACTTGATCAGGCTATTTGTCTTGTCTTCATTTCTCGTGTTTTCTTGTCTCCTCCATTCCCACTCCCCCTTCCAGGGCCCGTTCGACTGTCCCGCGGGTCGGGACATTGAACTACATGAAAAGTGGGTATTATGTCCCTTTTAAAAAGGAGAGACCCAAGATTAAGGAATTTGCCCAGGGCCACCCATCCAATAATGAAAAGAGCAGGAAATCAAACTGGATCTGTCTGAGACTAAAGTGTCCTCTCAAGCACACCTGGCTGGGATGCCTGGGACATCATGGTCTTTGACCTTTTGGTAAAGACCCTGCATGGTGATTCTCTTATTACTTGTATTTTACGCCATCAACCCATGATCTTCCTGACTTCTCTGTAAGTATCTTTTCCACTTATTTTGGAGCTCCTCTTTGAATAAATGAGCTTTGCGAATCCAGAAGTCTTCCTTTTGCATCTGAGCAGTAAAACCAAATGGAACAGAACAAATGTTGTTAGTGCGATCTCTGTACACAGTTTTTCTGGGTCCTGGCTTGTGATGGCCTTTTCCAGAGGCAGAGAAAGGGACTTCTAGGATTTGGCAGTGTCAGGCAAAAAAACCATGCTGGCAAAAAAAAAAAAAAAAAAAAAAAAAAAAAAAAAAAAAAAAAAAAAAAATTCTCTCTTTGGTCTTCTGTAATAATTATTAAATTTAACTGTAATTTTTAATAATTTGTAATATTGCTTTGTCTTATGATGCTAATGATTCATAAAATTCAAACTCATCTAGGAAGGGTAATTCAATAATGCATTGGCAGAAATTTAAAAAAGACTTAGCTGGAACTAATTTTCTGGATAAAAAGAAGGTTCTGAGAAAAGGGACACAATGTCCACAAGGTTTATTAGGAGAGGGCTGAGAGAAAGACCCTAGGTGGGCAGAGCTCCTGGGAGGGGCAAGCCATGCAGGCTACCTCAGTGTGACATCGCTGGTCACTGTGGCAACAGGAAGCACTGGGCTTCCAGGGGAGAGAGAGAGACAGAGGTGTGCAGAGTAGGCAGCTCCCTATGGGCCAGCTGTACTCTAACACCACTTTCCCGTCTCCCTTTGAGAACTGCGTTTCTTCAATAAGTTTCATCCAAGTTAAGCAAAAATTGAGAACAGGAAATGTTAAAAGCCAGAGGAATGGAAGGATCAAGAAGGAGAATTTGCAGTCCCTATTAAAGCCTCCCTCTCTCCACACCTTCTTAATAGTTATCTGCAATCGCAAGAGCACATCAAACATGTACATTTTAATACACAAATCCTGTTTCACATATTTGTGAGAAATCTCAATGCCAAGGAGATGGGTAATGATTTTGCAGAGTGGGCATGAATAAGAATTAAAGCCACCAGGGCAAGGTCCCAGACCTGTGAGAACCTACAAATAAATCTGTAATAATAATAATAATAACAAGGAGGCTATGGATATGATGTCAGCTGAGTTCAGGGGAACCACAGGATTTACTGAGTGTGAGTCTACTCAAATAATAAGAGAAGCCCGTAAAAATATTAAAAACTTAGAGCATAGACAACGTGGGGCTGCAGACAAGGATCTTTTTCATTTTTCTGGAACTGTGTAGACAGATCAGCTGGATGGTCTACATAAGCAGAGAAAACAGGTAAATGAAAGGTCCAGGCCAGACCCTCCATCACAGATTCCTAACCAGGAGAACCTGTGAACCACCACTGCTATAAAGGACATTTTTTTAGCCTTTGAGTGAACCAGACCTGAAGCGCCCAAACCAAAGACATGAAACAAGCTTAATTTTTATGAAGATACCCAGAAAGGCTAAAACCACAGATACCCAAAGGGATTCATTTCACTGGAGATGATTTATATTATTAAGAAAGTCTTTCATATTTAAATGAGGAATCAATATATTAGAATGTCATCACTAGTAAAATATAAGTATTTAGGTATTAAAACTGAATATTAGAATTTTTTTTTTTTTTCAAGTTAATGATGTTTATTGAAAATTACATTGTGGAACTTTGACTAAGTTTTAGGAGGGAAAAAAGGACATAAAAAGGAAATTTGTGGTACATCTGAAAAGACAAAAATGTATGTCAATAAAATGATTAAAGCACACATATAAAATAAAAAGTAAGAGAAGTCTATTTTCCAGCATGATTAGAGAAAGTTAATACATTTATCAAGTAAATTTACATATACATATCACATATGTATCATTTATACATATAGGTTCTTACTAATTTTTAAAAATTGGAACAAAATAAATTTGTTTTTTTTTTTTTTTTTTATTATACTTTAAGTTCTAGGGTACATGTGCATAACGTGCAGGTTACATATGTATACATGTGCCATGTTGGTGTGCTGCACCCATCAACTCGTCAGCACCCATCAATTCATCATTAATATCAGGTATAACTCCCCAATGCAATCCCTCCCCCCTCCCCCCTCCCCATGATAGGCCCCAGTGTGTGATGTTCCCCTTCCCGAGTCCAAGTGAGCTCATTGTTCAGTTCCCACCTATGAGTGAGAACATGCGGTGTTTGGTTTTCTCTTCTTGTGATAATTTGCTAAGAATGATGGTTTCCAGCTGCATCCATGTCTCTACAAAGGACGCAAACTCATCCTTTTTTATGGCTGCATAGTATTCCATGGTGTATATGTGCCACATTTTCTTAATCCAGTCTGTCACTGATGGACATTTGGGTCGATTCCAAGTCTTTGCTATTGTGAATAGTGCCGCAATAAACATACGTGTGCATGTGTCTTTGTAGTAGCATAATTTATAATCCTTTGGGTATATACCCAGTAGTGGGATGGCTGGGTCATATGGTACATCTAGTTCTAGGTCCTTGAGGAATCGCCATACTGTTTTCCATAATGGTTGAACTAGTTTACAATCCCACCAACAGTGTAAAAGTGTTCCTATTTCTCCACATCCTCTCTAACACCTATTGTTTCCTGATTTTTTAATGGTTGCCATTCTAACTGGTGTGAGATGGTATCTCATTGTGGTTTTGATTTGCATTTCTCTGATGGCCAGTGATGATGAGCATTTTTTCATGTGTCTGTTGGCTGTATGAATGTCTTCTTTTGAGAAATGTCTGTTCATGTCCTTTCCCCTCTTTTGGATGGGGTTGTTTGTTTTTTTCTTGTATATTTGTTTGAGTTCTTTGTAGATTCTGGAAATTAGCCCTTTGTCAGATGAGTAGATTGCAAAAATTTTCTCCCATTCTGTAGGTTGCCTGTTCACTCTGATGGTAGTTTCTTTTGCTGTGCAGAAGCTCTTTAGTTTAATGAGATCCCATTTGTCAATTTTGGCTTTTGCTGCCGTTGCTTTTGGTGTTTTAGACATGAAGTCCTTGCCCGTGCCTATGTCCTGAATGGTACTACCTAGATTTTCTTCTAGGGTTTTTATGGTATTAGGTCTAACATTTAAGTCTCTAATCCATCTTGAATTAATCTTCGTATAAGGAGTAAGGAAAGGATCCAGTTTCAGCTTTCTACTTATGGCTAGCCAATTTTCCCAGCACCATTTATTAAATAGGGAATCCTTTCCCCATTTCTTGTTTTTCTCAGGTTTGTCAAAGATCAGATGGTTGTAGATGTGTGGCATTATTTCTGAAGGCTCCGTTCTGTTCCATTGGTCTATATCTCTGTTTTGGTACCAGTACCATGCTGTTTTGGTTACTGTAGCCTTGTAGTATAGTTTGAAGTCAGGTAGCGTGACGCCTCCGGCTTTGTCCTTTTGACTTAGGATTGTCTTGGCAATACGGGCTCTTTTTTGGTTCCATATGAACTTTAAAGCAGTTTTTTCCAATTCGGTGAAGAAACTCATTGGTAGCTTGATGGGGATGGCATTGAATCTATAAATTACCTTGGGCAGTATGGCCATTTTCACAATATTGATTCTGCCTATCCATGAGCATGGTATGTTCTTCCATTTGTTTGTGTCCTCTTTGATTTCACTGAGCAGTGGTTTGTAGTTCTCCTTGAAGAGGTCCTTTACATCCCTTGTAAGTTGGATTCCTAGGTATTTTATTCTCTTTGAAGCAATTGTGAATGGAAGTTCATTCCTGATTTGGCTCTCTGCTTGTCTGTTACTGGTGTATAAGAATGCTTGTGATTTTTGCACATTAATTTTGTATCCTGAGACTTTGCTGAAGTTGCTTATCAGCTTAAGAAGATTTTGGGCTGAGACGATGGGGTTTTCTAAATACACAATCATGTCATCTGCAAACAGGGACAATTTGACTTCCTCTTTTCCTAACTGAATACCCTTGATTTCTTTCTCTTGCCTGATTGCCCTAGCCAGAACTTCCAACACTATGTTGAATAGGAGTGGTGAGAGAGGGCATCCCTGTCTTGTGCCAGTTTTCAAAGGGAACTTTTCCAGTTTTTGCCCATTCAGTATGATATTAGCTGTGGGTTTGTCATAAATAGCTCTTATTATTTTGAGGTACGTTCCATCAATACCGAATTTGTTGAGCGTTTTTAGCATGAAGGGCTGTTGAATTTTGTCAAAAGCCTTTTCTGCATCTATTGAGATAATCATGTGGTTCTTGTCTTTGGTTCTGTTGATATGCTGGATTACGTTGATTGATTTGCGAATGTTGAACCAGCCTTGCATCCCAGGGATGAAGCCCACTTGATCATGGTGGATAAGCTTTTTGATGTGCTGCTGAATCCGGTTTGCCAGGATTTTATTGAGGATTTTTGCATCGATGTTCATCAGGGAGATTGGTCTAAAATTCTCTTTTTTTGTTGTGTCTCTGCCAGGCTTTGGTATCAGGATGATGCTGGCCTCATAAAATGAGTTAGGGAGGATTCCCTCTTTTTCTATTGATTGGAATAGTTTCAGAAGGAATGGTACCAGCTCCTCCTTGTACCTCTGGTAGAATTCAGCTGTGAATCCATCTGGTCCTGGGCTTTTTTTGGTGGGCAGGCTATTAATTGTTGCCTGAATTTCAGAGGCTGCTATTGGTCTATTCAGGGATTCAACTTCTTCCTGGTTTAGTCTTGGAAGAGTGTACGCGTCCAGGAAATTATCCATTTCTTCTAGATTTTCTAGTTGATTTGCGTAGAGGTGTTTATAGTATTCTCTGATGGTAGTTTGTATTTCTGTGGGGTCGGTGGTGATATCCCCTTTATCATTTTTTATTGCGTCTATTTGATTCCTCTCTCTTTTCTTCTTTATTAATCTTGCTAGCGGTCTGTCAATTTTGTTGATCTTTTCAAAAAACCAACTCCTGGATTCATTGATTTTTTGGAGGGTTTTTTGTGTCTCTATCTCCTTCAGTTCTGCTCTGATCTTAGTTATTTCTTGCCTTCTGCTAGCTTTTGAATGTGTTTGCTCTTGCTTCTCTAGTTCTTTTAATTGTGATGTTAGAGTGTCAATTTTAGATCTTTCCTGCTTTCTCTTGTGGGCACTTAGTGCTATAAATTTCCCTCTACATACTGCTTTAAATGTGTCCCAGAGATTCTGGTATGTTGTATCTTTGTTCTCATTGGATTCAAAGAACATCTTTATTTCTGCTTTCATTTCGTTATGTACCCAGTAGTCATTCAGGAGCAGGTTGTTCAGTTTCCATGTAGTTGAGCGGTTTTGATTGAATTTCTTAGTCCTGAGTTCTAGTTTGATTGCACTGTGGTCAGAGAGACAGTTTGTTATAATTTCTGTTCTTTTACATTTGCTGAGGAGTGCTTTACTTCCAATTATGTGGTCAATTTTGGAATAAGTGTGATGTGGTGCTGAGAAGAATGTATATTCTGTTGACTTGGGGTGGAGAGTTCTATAGATGTCTATTAGGTCTGCTTGGTGCAGAGATGAGTTCAATTCCTGGATATCCTTGTTAACTTTCTGTCTCGTTGATCTGTCTAATGTTGACAGTGGAGTGTTGAAGTCTCCCATTATTATTGTATGGGAGTCTAAGTCTCTTTGTAAGTCTCTAAGGACTTGCTTTATGAATCTGGGTGCTCCTGTATTAGGTGCATATATATTTAGGATAGTTAGCTCTTCCTGTTGGATTGATCCCTTTACCATTATGTAATGGCCTTCTTTGTCTCTTTTGATCTTTGATGGTTTAAAGTCTGTTTTATCAGAGACTAGGATTGCAACCCCTGCTTTTTTTTGTTCTCCATTTGCTTGGTAGATCTTCCTCCATCCTTTTATTTTGAGCCTATGTATGTCTCTGCATGTGAGATGGGTCTCCTGAAGACAGCAGACTGATGGGTCTTGACTCTTTATCCAGTTTGCCAGTCTGTGTCTTTTAATTGGAGCATTTAGTCCATTTACATTTAAGGTTAATATTGTTATGTGTGATCTTGATCCTGCCATTATGATATTAACTGGTTATTTTGCTCATTAGTTGATGCAGTTTCTTCCTAGGCTCGATGGTCTTTACATTTTGGCATGTTTTTGCAGTGGCTGGTACCGGTTGTTCCTTTCCATGTTTAGGGCTTCCTTCAGGGTCTCTTGTAAGGCAGGCCTGGTGGTGACAAAATCTCTAAGCATTTGCTTATCTGTAAAGAATTTTATTTCTCCTTCACTTATGAAACTTAGTTTGGCTGGATATGAAATTCTGGGTTTAAAATTCTTTTCTTTAAGAACGTTGAATATTGGCCCCCACTCTCTTCTGGCTTGTAGAGTTTCTGCCGAGAGATCTGCTGTCAGTCTGATGGGCTTCCCTTTGTGGGTAACCCGACCTTTCTCTCTGGCTGCCCTTAAGATTTTTTCCTTCATTTCAACTTTGGTGAATCTGGCAATTATGTGTCTTGGAGTTGCTCTTCTGGAGGAGTATCTTTGTGGCGTTCTCTGTATTTCCTGAATTTGAATGTTGGCCTGCCCTACTAGGTTGGGGAAGTTCTCCTGGATGATATCCTGTAGAGTGTTTTCCAATTTGGTGCCATTTTCCCCCTCACTTTCAGGCACCCCAATCAGACGTAGATTTGGTCTTTTTACATAATCCCATACTTCTTGCAGGCTTTGTTCATTTCTTTTTCTTCTTTTTTCTTTTGGTTTCTCTTCTCGCTTCATTTCATTCATTTGATCCTCAATCGCTGATACTCTTTCTTCCAGTTGATCGAGTCGGTTACTGAAGCTTGTGCATTTGTCACGTATTTCTCGTGACATGGTTTTCATCTCTGTCATTTCGTTTATGACCTTCTCTGCATTAATTAGTCTAGCTGTCAATTCTTCCACTTTTTTTTCAAGATTTTTAGTTTCTTTGCGCTGGGTACGTAATTCCTCCTTTAGCTCTGAGAGGTTTGATGGACTGAAGCCTTCTTCTCTCATCTCATCAAAATCATTCTCTGACCAGCTTTGATCCGTTGCTGGCGATGGGCTGTGCTCCTTTGCAGGAGGAGATGCGCTCTTATTTTTTGAATTTCCAGCTTTTCTGCCCTGCTTTTTCCCCATCTTTGTGGTTTTATCTGTCACTGGTCTTTGATGATGGTGACGTACTGATGGGGTTTTGATTTAGGTGTCCTTCCTGTTTGATAGGTTTCCTTCTGACTGTCAGGACCCTCAGCTATAGGTCTGTTGGAGATTGCTTGAGGTCCACTCCAGACCCTGTTTGCCTGGGTATCAGCAGCAGAGGTTGCAGAAGATAGAATATTGCTGAACAGCGAGTGCACCTGTCTGATTCTTGCTTTGGAAGCTTCCTCTCAGGGGTGTACTCCACCCTGTGAGGTGTGGGGTGTCAGACTGCCCCTAGTGGGGGATGTCTCCCAGTTAGGCTACTCAGGGGTCAGTGACCCACTTGAGCAGGCAGACTGCCCCTTCTCAGATCTCAACCTCCGTGTTGGGAGATCCCCTGCTCTCTTCAAAGCTGTCAGACAGAGTCGTTCGCGTTTCACAGGCTTCTACTCCTTTAGCTGAGCCCTGTCCCCAGAGGCGCAGTCTACAGAGACAGGCAGGTTTCCTTGAGCTGCTGTGAGCTCCACCCAGTTCCAGCTTCCCAGCGGCTTTAGTTACCTACTTAAGCCTCAGCGATGGCGGGCACCTCTCCTCCAGCCTCGCTGCTGCCTTGCGGTTAGATTGCCGCAGACTGCTGTGTTAGCAAGGAGAGAGGCTCCGTGGGCGTGGGACCCTCCCGGCCAGGTGTGGGATACAATCTCCGGTGTGCCGGTGTTACAGCGCAGTATTGGGGTGGGAGTTACCCGATTTTCCAGGTGTTGTGTGTCTCAGTTCCCCTGGCTAGGAAAAGGGACTCCCTTCCCCCTCGCGCTTCCCAGGTGAGGCGATGCCTCGCCCTGCTTCAGCTCTCGCTGGTCGGGCTGCAGCAGCTGACCAGCACCGATTGTCCGGCACTCCCGAGTGAGATGACCCCAGTACCTCAGTTGAAAATGCAGAAATCGCCGGTCTTCTGTGTCGCTCGCGCTGGGAGTTGGAGACTGAATATTAGAATTTTTGAACTATATAAACTCAGTATTAATGCTTTGAAAGAGTTATTAAGCAACAGATATTGCAGAACAGACTTCAGACATAGCTCTCTAATAAGTTCTTAAAGGGACTGTTTGATATTATTATATAGCACAAATGTGATTCAATAAATGTGGCACTACAGAATTTCTTAACACTGAATGTTTTAACCTTAAATGTTATATAATGGTACAAATTAATTTTAGTTTCTTGTATTATTTTCACATATACTTTTATGTGATACATTAGAACACATTCGCTCATACAGATTGTAAGATAATCACACAAAATAGTTTCTTTTTTTAACCTCAATATTTGAAGACCAAACCATACTATATATTACAGCACTGCTTATTTTGACCTAGCACTTCAGCTATATTTTCTTTGGTAACTGGGGCATTATATTTCTGAATTTTAAAACCTTTAATATTGGTAACTGTTGCATATTCTTTTAATAAAACATACAGCCTATTTTATTATAAAAGGAAAACAATTCATTGTTTATATCTAGCGAGCATAAAGCCTAAGTAAGTTATTAAACAATAATTTCACAAGATGTTCAAATCGATTTACCACTGAAAGAAGATTTATGAAGATGTGTTTTGACCACACTTAGTATTAGGCAGGTACACAGATAAGATTTTCCATTCTTAACATTCTCACTGTAATGCACTACATTTGAAGCACCTGGATGTGCTATCAAATGGAAAATTTAGCATTATATATTGGAAGCATTGAGAAACATTGGTCTTTCATTTCTGTTTTTCCCCTCCTTTCCTCCTCCTGCCCCACAATATGTTATTCATCTGGTTTTAATACTACATAAATATGCATTGTCTCATGCCTGTTTGTGTTGGATGCCTTGTGCTAAGCTGTAACAAAATGTTGCTTCTTTTGCTCTCTGTATACAGCTGCTTGCTTTAAATTAGTAGATTCTGAAATAGCTTTCCTTGCATGTCTAAAATAAAAGTATTGCATGTGAAAAAAAAAAAAAAAAAAAGAAAGTCTTTCCTATTATTATCTCAAATCCTTCCCAATGCAGATTGCATTCACATAGAACTAGGTAGTAGTAATTTAAGAAGAGCAGTTAGGACCCTGTCTTTGAAATAATCTTCCTATTATGAAGAGAAGTAAACTAGCATCAGTGTTTTTTTGCAGTCTTGTTTTTGAGCTGGTACATTCTTACATTCTTGTATTTCTAGTTACATGAAGGCTTTAAGTGAGAGAAAGTTCTCGTAGCCTCATTAGATTTGTTTACCTTGTTTTCTCTCTCTCTTCATCAGCTCAATGAGAAAAGGGACTTTCTTTCTGTTTTGTTTAATGCTGTATTTCCAGAGCCTAGAAATAGCTCCTGGCATGTAATAGACATTCAGTAAATATTTATTGGAATAATGAATTCGACTTTTACGATATCATCTAATTACTCTCCCTGTCTCTTATTTTACTCTATCCAATCTACCCTCATCTCTCCCAAGACCAGAGTAGTGTTTCTAAAACATGAATGCACTCTTCTTTCTTAAACTTTTCAAAAGATGCACACAGTGTAGGATAAGGCCATTACTATATATATATATATATATATATATTTTTTTTTTTTTTGATAGAGCTTCACCCTTGTCGCCCAGGCTGGAGTGCAGTGGCACGATCTCAGCTCACTGCAACCTCCCGCTCCTGGGTTCAAGTGATTCTCCTGCCTCAGCCTCCAGAGTAGCTGAGATTACAGGCACCCGCCACCATATCCAGCTAATTTTTGTATTTTTAGTAGAGATGGGATTTCACCATGTTGACCAGGCTGGTCTCAAACTCCTGACCTCAGGTGATCCACTCACCTCGGCCTCTCAAAGTAATGGGATTGCAGCCGTGCACCACCACACCTGGCCCGTTATTTTTTAATAAGCTATTCAAGTGCCTCTGTGATCTAGCGCTGGCTTATGACTTTAGGCTCACCTGTCATAGCTTGGCGCCTTCTGCACCAAGACTGCCGCTGTCCTCACCGATGAACCTTCCCTGCCAGGGCATTGTTCTTCTCCAGGTTTCTTCTTCCCTTGACAAAGTTTCATTCATCCTTAAAAACTCAGAAAGAATGTCACTCCTTCTGGGAAGCCTTCTCAGACTAACCCCTGCACAAAATTATTTACTGTGGCATATCATATGCTTCTTAAGTGCTTCTATCAACATACTTATGATGTATTAGGATGCTGGATTTGTATGTCGGTGTTCCCTACTATTGCATTCCTTGCTGTTACCTCCATGTTAGTATCTTGGGATTCTGTAACATATTACCTCCATGTTAGTATCTTGGCCTACTTGGGATTCTATAATAAAACACCATAGGTTGAGTGGCTTATAAACAACAGAAATGCATTTTTCATAGTTGTAGAGGCTGGAAAGGCCAAGATTAAGGTGCCAGCACAGTTGGATTCTGGTGAGGGCCTTCATTCAGGTTGCAGACTGTTGACTTCTCGCTGTGTCCTCACATAGTGGAAAGGTAAAGGCAGTTCTCTGGGGCCATGTTTGTAAGGAAACTAATCACAATCTTGAGGATCCCACCTCATAATCTTATCACTTCCCAAAGACCCCATCTCCCAATATCATCACATTGGTTACATGAATTTTAGGTATGAGTGACACATTCAGACCGTAGAAGTTAGGTACTGTGGCTTAGTCACTTTTGTACTGCTAGTGCCAGTGTGTTTGCTACAAAATTAATACTTGATAAGTATTTGGGGATAGAAACACCAAAAAGCGATTGTGTAATTACTGGCATTTAATTTTTTAAATAAAATATTTATTTTGTTTGTAAATCTTAGTGTTATTAAAAATAAGTTGATGATATTTGTAAGTTTTATCTATCAAGTACATGGTACACAGTCTACCTTCACAAGTCATTAGTCTTCATTATTTTTATTGTAGTAAAATATACATAACATAAAATATGACCTTCAACAAAATTGACAAGAACAAACAGTAGAAAAAAGACTCCCTATTCAATAAATAGTGCTGGGATAACTGGCTAGCCATCTGCGGAAGATTGAAACTGGACCTCTTCCTTACACCGTGTACAAAAATCAATTCAAGATGGATTAAAGACTTAAATGTAAAACCCAAAACTATAAAAACCTTAGAAGATAACCTAAGAAATGCCATTATGGACATAGGGCCTGGCAGAGATTTCACGATGATGCCAAAAGCAATTGCCACAAAACCAAAAGTTGACAAATGGGACTTAATTACATTAAAGAGCTTCTGCATAGCAAAATAAACTATCAAGAGTGAACAGACAACCTACAGAATGGGAGAAAATATTTGCAAACTATGCATCCAACAAAGGTCTAATATCCAAAATCTATAAGGAACTCAAATTTACAAGCAAAAAACAAATAACACCATTAAAAAATGGGCAAAGAAAATGAACAGATACTTTTCAAAAGAAGACATACATGAGTCAACAAGCATATGAAAAAAAGCTCAACATCACTAATCATTAGAGAAATGCAAATCAAAACCATGATGAGATACCATTTCACACCAGTCAGAAATGGCTATTACTAAAAAGTCAAAAAATAACAAGTGCTGGTGAGGTTGTAGAGGAAAGGGAACATTTATGCACCACTGGTGGGAATGCAAATTAGTTCAGCTATTGTGGAAAGCAGTTTGGTGATTTCTCCAAGAATGTAAAACGGAACTCCCAATCTACTCAGCAATCTCATTACTGAGGTATATACTCAAAGGAATAGAACTCATTCTACCATAAAGACAAATGCACATGTGTGTTCATCACAACACATTCACAACAGCAAAGACATGGAATCAGCTTAAATGTCCATCAACATTAGACATGATAGAGAAAATGTGATGTACATACATCATGGAATACTATGCAGCCATAAAAAACAATGAAAAACATGTCCTTTGCAGGAACATGAATGGAGCTGGAGGCCATTATCCTAAACAAACTGAGACAGGAACAGAAAACCAAACACAGCATGTTCTCACTTATAAGTGGGAGCTAAATACTGAGTACACATGGACAAAAAGAAAGGAACAGACACAGGGACCTACTTTATGTGGAAGGTGGGAGGAGGGTGAGGATAAAAAAATTACCTATCAGGTACTATGCTGATTACCTGGCTGATGAAATAATTCACCTAACCCCTGTGACATGCAATTTACCTGTGTAACAAACCTACACATGTACCTCTGAACCTAAAAGTTAAAAAATAAAAATAAATTACATAAAAATTCACCACTTTAACCATTTTAAAATATACATTTCAGTGGCATGAAGTACTTTCACAATGCCATGTGGTAGTTGGCATTACTCATTTCCAGGAATTTTTTATCATCCCAAACAGAAGGGCTATAATTATTAAAAAATAATTACCACTCTTTCTGCCCCCGGCCCCCGGGAACCACCATTCTACTCTCTGTCTGTCAGGGCTGGACTACTCTAAGTATCTCACATAAATGGGATAATATGCTATTTGTCCTTTTGTGTCTGGCTTACTTCACTTTGCATGATATTTTGAAGATTCACCCATGTTGTAGCATTATCAGAATTTTACTCCTTTCTAAGGCTGAATTTTACTCCTTTCTAAGGCTGTATATTGCATTGCACATATAACACATTTTGTTTATTCATCTGTTGATGGACATTTGGATTGTTTCCACCTTTTAGCTATCATGAATAATGCTGCTATATGAGTATCTGTTTGAGTCCTTGTTTTCAATTCTTTTGGATATATAACTAAGAGTAGAATGGCTGGATTACATGGTAATTCTGTTTAACTTTTTGAGAAACCATCAAACTATTTTCCACAGCAGCTGCAACATTTTATCTTCATACCAGCAATGCATAAATGTTCTAATTTCTCCATATTCTTGCCAACACTTGTTATTTTCCATTTTTAATAATAGCCACCCTAGTGAGTATGAATCAGTGGCATTTGGATGGCATGGACATTTAGGTGTGGGCTATATTTATATTTTCAACTTTAAGCATAAAATTTGAGCAAAAAATTGCTATGCTTAAATTGTGGAAAAATTAGAAATTCACTGTTATTTGTAAAACCATTCCCAGCTTGGGTATAGTTTTGAAACAATAAAGATACAATACAGGAGTAGAAAAAGAGGGGAAGGATGATAATATTCTCATGACCCGCATACAGCCATTTCTTTTGAGTTAATAACCTTCACAATGTCGTCCACAGGCACTTCCAAAAACATATTTGACAAATGTATGAAGCAGGATCATGCCAGTAATGATCTCCAGTGAAATTAGTTTCTTTCTTTCTTTTTTTTTTTTTCATTAGTTTGAGCATTTTTATGATTTCAAAGATGGAAAAAAGCTTACCGAAAACCACATATACGCAAATACTGTGGATGTGAAAATATGCATAGAAAATGTGGCTTATTTTTATAAAACTTTTTTAACAACATATTAAGGCTAAACCAATGTTATTGCAATATTAAAGTTCAGAACTTCAGCAATCTATTAAGGCCTCTGGAGGAACATTAGTTACAGCAGGGAACTCCAGCACTTTAGAGGGCTGCCAATGAAGAAAGATTGTTCTCTTGCAGATTTAACTCAGGGAAGCATTAAATAGGAGGAATTTTATAAAAGTGACTTTACAGCGTTCTTTGAAGAAAATCAAATGCTCAGAATTGATTGATTCATAGTAGCTTGGCCTTGTTGTCCTAAAATTAATCAGCTGCAGACAGTAATATTTCTTGGGAGAAGGAGTATTTCATGGAACAAGGAGTAGGAGGATGGCCATCCTTTACATTATATGCTAGTACCATATCAGTACCATCATCCACAGTTGTAACATATCTGTGAACATTTTACTATACAGTTATTAAACAAAATCCTCGTTATTATATTCCTGCGATGTAGGCATTGCTGAGACTGTCATCTCTATTTGGGCAAAGTGACTCCAAGACCTAGAGATGGTTAGTCTCTTCCCCGAGTTCACACAGCTAGTCACTAGATAGGCCCTGTAGAATAGTACAGAATGTATGACAGAGAGACAGACTGAAGTTCAAATCTCAGCTCTAGCACTCTCCAGTTGTTTCCTTGGAAAATCTTTATAAGATCTTTAAGTCTCAGTTTCACTTTCTATGAAATAGGTTCGTAGCATTTACCTCATATTGTTGTTTGAGAATAGATATTTCATAAGATGAGCTATTCTCTTCCCTTTCTCCCAGCCATGACCAGGTCAGACATCATTAACCAATACAGCACACTTTCCCACTGAGCATGGAGCAGCCTTAGAAGCCTTCTCAAGCTGGCATTCTGGACAGCTGTGCTATAGCAACTGATCAGAGTAGGCAGTAGACGTGGGACTTACTTGTCATCCCGGTCCTTAGGGTTACACTCACCACTGCCTATATTGATCCTTTTGTCTGTCCTTCCAGAACACTCTTCATCAGCTTTTATTAACATCTTACATGAAAGTCCAAGACATTTTTTAGCTGGGTCCATTTTCTCAGAATTCTCTCCTTCTCCTTCCTCCCCTCTGTTGCTACTAAGCAAACATGTTTCTATCTGACTGACTCTATCCCTGAGCCTGCAAAAGGCAAGCAGAGGAAAATAAATTAAATGGCTTAAATGGAAGAGAAGAGTGAGATGGGAAAAAATATCCAGACCATCTTGCATCTTTTATCATGTGTTTTCGAATTTTCTGATTTTATTGGCATTTTTCATTTGAGGAGTTTGGTCTAGTGACAGTATTCATTGAAATAGTCAAATCCCTCAGTCTGAAGGTTAGCAGTTACACAAGTATTTATATATATAGATATATAAAGAGGTGCTAATAATATGTTCAGGGTCACCCAATGAGACATAAATGAAAGTGGTAGACAGCATAAGTTTGAACCCTTGATACATTTGTGGTTATAAAAGTGAATTTTTGAATTTAATATTTACACAATTTTTTTGAAGTAGTCATCTCTTCTTTTAGATTTCAATCTTGTGATCAAAGAATGTACCTTTAAAAAATATTTCAGGTTTGAATTTTCATTTGTCTTGAGTTAACGCTGGAAAGAAAGCATGGGTTCTTCTTTGCCCTAATGCTAAACAAAGAAAATGTTATCACCTCCATCTCTCAGGCTCAAATGTGACTGAAAAAACTTCATGTAAGCCCTGAAACAAAGCAAAAACAGCTCTCCCATTGGATTTATCAAATATTTGGGAGCAACTGGCTTAAAAGCTTCAACTGAAGTCCTTCCAGACTTAGAATTCTTCTTGACTTGGTGTCAGTGTTCAGATTATGAACAGTCTATTTAACCCCCACATAGTGCTTGGTCATCTTCAACCTTAAAACCATGCCTTGTGTTTCAGACTGTCTCCTAGATTCATTTGTTACCAAAATTTGTCCTGGGCTGCATTTCCTTCAGTGGTTCCACATAAAACAGATGGAAAGTGAATAGAATATTGACTGAAGGTCTAGACATAATTAATAAGATTTGCCTCCCAAAACTTCTATAGTGGGATGTGGAATAGTGGAGACAGTGTACTGTATCAAAAATTCCCCATAAATAGCTATAGATGTGGACTACCTGGGCTAGTCCTGAGGCTAACACATTTCCTTCAGGCATCTCAGTGGATTCATGCCAATCAATGGAAGACCCTAAGAAGTCCCTTCCAATTCTGAGACCACATGTTAGGCTGCAGAGCCCAGTTCACGCAGCACTCTTTACTATTTGACCATTTGGCTTTTGCTCTACAGAGAACAGATCACCCCAGGGATAAGTAGGAAGATTTAAAAGCCTTGTTCTTTTTTCTTAAATGTCTTCACGAGCTGAAGGAACATTTAAAAATAAAAACAGACGTTTGTTTCTCAACAGTCACAGTTCAAAATGACGTTTGTTTCTCAACAGTCACAGTTCAAAATGGCATGTACAAGTCTCCCTGCGGTCATTTTTGAAACTTCAAAAGCTTTTCATGTTGCTTTTTAAACAGAAAAGCAATTTGGAAATAAAGGAAAGCATTTAGCATTCCCAAACAGTGACCCAGAGTGTTGGCCCCTGTAGAGCACTATCAAATAACCTCCTTCCACCAGGACAGACGAGTCAGAGTGTGATCACGACACATGTTAAAAGACCCACTTTGCAGATGTACATTGATTCTGCCTATCACTGGGGAGGACTCTGGGGAAAATTAGGAAAGACGTATTTATCTTTGGCATTTCCTGCACTGTGCGACAGTGAAAAAGAACATGGGTTTTATAGTCCGAAATGTGGATTTTAATTTTAGCTCCACCATCAAGCAGCTGAGGGACCTTGGACAATTATTTTAACCCCCTGATCCTCAATTTCTTCAGAGCTAACAGGAATTACAATATCTCCTTTCAATTTTTGTGTTCAATGAGATATAAAACATAACTAGCATATGAAAGATACATAGCGAGTGGTCATTTCTTTCCCCTGCCTTCTCCCCACATCCCCAGCTACTTAGATCTCCACTCAGGGCAGCCTTCCTGGGTCTCACTTGGCTGTATTATAGGGTGGCATTTCCTATTAAAATTTACCCACACCATGGTGTTATTGTGTTATCAGATCCCAGCTTGTACCAGGTAGACTAACCAAGATGTTCAGCTCTCATATCCTTACACTCAGCTCACAGATCATCGAAATGGTGCTGATGGATTAATCTCTTATTCCCCCTAAGTAAGTGCAACATTTTACTTTTAACCTTTAGAAAAACAGTGTCTTAATGTAAAGGAATACCTATAATGGAGGGTGCGACTTCAGACAAAGCAGGAATATGTGTGTATAAGGGGGATCATCTTTCCATATTCACCCTTCAGATCACATACACAAGTGGTTCCCTTCTACTTCAACATACAGGGCTGAAATTTGCTTTTGGTCCTCTGATATTAACGGTGACCTAATGGTAGAACAATAGGACTAGTGACTAAGTGCCTGTAATGTGTATCTATAGGTTTCCCAAACTCTAGGCCTCTGCCTACCCTACAGTCTTGCAGCTGGAATCCTTAGGCCTTACCTGGAGGTTCAGCCCCACACAGAACCTGGAAACATTCCTGACTTCTAGCAGGGCCAATTGCAGGCACTCTGCCTGAGGAGCTCTCAGACTCTGCAACCTCTGGTCCAGTAGTTGGCTATGCTCTGGCTTGATATCAACTTTCAATGCTGACCTGTTCTGTTTCTGCTCCTCTATCACCAAGTTCCACACTACTTCTCCCTTTAAGTAACTGAATCCTTATTTGGTGTCTCCATGAGGAGCTCAGATTCTCCCTGCTTGGATATTCCAAGACTATCTTCTAACTTCCCTTTCACTCAGTCCAACCCTTTCTGTTCTCTTAGAAGCTAAGGTTCTGTGCCTGAATTCCATCCCTTCAATAAAGAGTACACTTGGTTTGGGATTTTTTGAGCTGCCAATGTCAGTGATACTATGGATTTAGTAGATACAAACAAGAAGTACCTTGTCCTTGCAGGAAAATGTACATTGAAATGGAAAACACAGCATAGCTAATGATAAGAAGTATTAATGTCAATATCAGACAGACCTGGGGCTAGACTTTTTACAGCTGTACTGGTGTTAGCAATTTATTTACCTTACCCATACTCTGGTTTCCTCATCTCAAAAACTGAACTAACAGTCCTTATCTCATAGGGTTGTTGCAAGGATTAGGTCAGAAAATGAATATAAAATAATTAGCACAATGCCAGAGACAGATTAGATGCTCAAGAAAAATCAGATATTTTCATTAGTGTTAGCATGATGATTATTTAATAAGAGAAATTCATGAACACAAAAGAGAATGGTGGAACAATAGGACTAGAGTCCAAGTGCTTATAATGCATATCTAGAGGTTTCCCAAACTCTATGCCACTGCCTACTCTACACCCTTGCAGCTGGAATCCTTAGGCCTTACCTGGAGGTTCAGCCCCACACAGAACCAGGGAACATTCCTGACTTCTGCCTATGGACCTCAATGCATCAAATAATATAGAAGGCAAAGATAAGTATAGCTTATACTCTTAAATAATTGTAGCCTCTAAAGTTTGAGAAAAAAATTGGGAGTTCAGTTGACATGTAGTTTCTATAACAACCACATTAACAGGCAGCTGTAGTACATGCAAAGAGGTTGCCTCTAAGTCACAGAAGACATTTCCTTAGCAGTGGAAAAGACAGCAAGACCAGACTCAGGAATAAAGGTTTTGCTTGGGGGTGAACTCTAAACACAGAAAGAACAAGAATGGGCATTGGAGGTATTTGAAAAGATTTGTCTGCCATTTCAGGTTAGCTTTTTACTGCATTTTGGAAGATGACATCCTAAACTTCCAGAAATTAAGTAATTCATCACTTCTAATCCCAAAGACAGAAACTATAAATTCTGCTCATGCATTAATCATGGTTTTTTATTTTCTATATTTCCTGATGTTTTGACATCTTGAGGCCTTGTGGATCTAGTGAAAAACTGACTGCCCCTCTCAGGGTTAGTTAATTCCTAGGGAAAGCAAAAAACTTACCTGTGAACACAGCTTTCAATGTAAACCAACCTATCCTGGATTCCCATGTGTCTTCTGTTATTGGACTTTTACAGTCCAGGATACTATCCTCCTGCCCTAAATCACACAGGGCTAGGTACAAAACAATCAGAGACCACCCCTACAGCCCAGAGCCCACCCAAATTATTCAAACCACGCTGTCCTAGGCCTGCTCAGCTACTTAATCTGCCTCACCCATTTCTTCCTGCAGAAGACACAGTAAAGACTGTGCCCCTCCCTCCTTCTTCCTCCTAATTGACCATGGTACTTCCCTGTGGCCCTGCACAGTATTTGAGCTCACTCCTCTTGGACACTATGAAAAACTATCATTTCGGTGGCAGCTATCTTACCTGTTGGCCTCACCATACCTGAATAAAAACAAAATCCTAGGTATACTTGAAGCAACTCAAAGCAAGAGAAATCTGTATTCAGAAGCCTCCAACTTCTGGCTGGATTATCTTAGCAAGGCTCAACCGTTTAGAGCCTCAGTTTCCTCATCTATAAAACTGAAACAATAATTATTATCTAGCAGAGCCATGAGGAGAATTTATACGTGTGAAAGCACTCATCATAGTTTATGCTTACCTAATGTTTGTTCTTACATTTGTTTAATTACCCATTCATTCATTGCTATCCACCTGTAGTCTATAAACACAATTCAGTTACTACCTTGTCCATCCTCGTTAATTCTATAGTAAATTCTGATGCCCTTTCCATGTGTATCTGTGGCTTCTGAGCACTGTCATGAACTCTCACTCTTTTCTTCACTCTGAATTGACTTCACTGAGAGCTCTCCCCTTGAATCCCTTAGTTGATTTCTGCCACAGCTATTTTAAAGTCATGCAATTTTGGAAAAGGCCAGTCTCACTGTTCATGCTGACATCTATCAATCTTATCAAGCAATTTTGTCTACAAAAGGGGAGTCAAAAACCTTCCGTTGGGCAGAAAAAGAAATCACATTTTTGGCAGATAATTAGTAAAATAAACATCTGAAAGCTGTAGATAATTTGTATTGCACTACAGGCTTTGTGGATATTTTACCGCCTACACTCCTCTAATTAGGGAATGGGGTTGATAAATGCTGAAGTGGAGAGAGATTCCTGAGACACAGAGCCAAGTGCTCCAACTGGACTAAAATTACCAAGAAGATCAATTAAAAGAAGGAAGATGACCAGTGTAGCAAAGCGTATCAGGGTGGGGTCAAGTTTGAGACAGATGGCAAATGAGGCAACTTCAAGAGAAGACAGCCTGTCCCAGAGTTATTTATTGTATTCCTGATGAACAAGACTAAGGAGAAATCTGAACACTTGCAAGAACTGTGCAATAAGATCTGGCACCAAATGCAGGGTGGGATAAAGAGAGATACTGGCCTTGGACAGCCCAGACCTGGTTCACTGGCTCGGGCAGTTCTGCCAATGAGGTTCCCCTTTTTAGGGATGGCGGACAAGAGACCACTGCAGTGGTGAAGGAAGTAATATTTTTAAAAATGTATAAATTATAAGGAGCTATATTAGAGGGGCTATTATCAATGACAGAATTGCTGTGCTTCAGTCTCTTGTTTGAAAGAATAAGTATAAATGTTTAAAAGCCCAGTCTCTAGAGTCAGATTAAGTAGGCTCAAATTCTAGCTTTGCTACTTGTTCTTTGTGTGAATGTAAACAACTGGCTTGACGTTTTGAATCCTCAGTCTCCTTACTGCAGAAATCAATAAAATCATAGTGCCTACCTCATGGGCTGCTGGAACAGTTAGAGGAGGTCTGCATGTAAATCTCTTCACAGAGGTCCTAGTGCATAGGAAGCACTCAATAAGTATTATATGTTAATATTTGCCCAGCCTCCTCCCGTGACTGTTGTAGGTATAACTGCAGGATTTTCCAAGCGCAATGGTGAATACTCTCCTGCCCAAGCCTCTGATACTCCAGCGAGGCTTTCTTGGCGTGAGTGGGTCTGTTAATGTTAATGGGTGTGCAGGGGGCATTGAGGGGAGGAGGCTGGCTAGGAAAATCCTATTATGGCGACAAGTTCCTGTGGAAGTGGTGCAGTGCTTAATGTCATTGTTCTAATATCACCCATATTTGATATCATTGTTTCAGATTTTGGCTCAGAGTCCACAATTTACTGTTCTGTGGAGTTGTTGGACTCTTGGACTGACCTAAACATTTCTAGAGTGAGATAGGAATTCTACACCTTGCCTTGGGTAATTATTACCTAATTAGCAATTTAGTGAAATACTGTTTTTTTTTTTTTTTTTTTTTTTTTTTTTTTTTTTTTTTAGGCAGTATTTCCACAGCACAGAATTTCTCCATACAAATTCACTTAAACCTTTTGATGGCAAGCTTGAGGACCAAGTGCCTTTTTGTTGTGCTTTGTTAAAACAATTCCCCTATTGTACATGTCTTGCACGAGGCTGCTGTCAGTAAGCAATGCCTCTAGTCACCATTCAGCCATCTAAACGTAAGACATTCCTTTGTACCAACTTTCACATATGTATCTCCAGGCTGTGTGAATATTAAGAGTAATCTGGTTAAATTATCTCTGACTTTAAAGGAGTTCTGCACACCGTAGGATTTCATAGTCCTGTAACTTAACCCTTGAATTTCTCCAATAACCAAAAGAAAAAGGTTCTAAAAAGTGCTTATCACTTTTTTTGTAAAGTTCTACTCTTTTCCTGCCTTTTCAAGTGCCTGAAGATCAACAGTTTGGCAATTAATGCAGTGCTCACTGCTTTTTTTTTTTTTTTTTTTTGGATGGAAAACATACCCACTGTGAAGTCATTTGGGACAGCGTCTCATTTGAGCAGTTAAAGAACCAAAGCCCCTGCTACCCCACTAGATAGAATCCATTGTATATCTGTGAATAAGAAACCCTGGCATCTGAGGAGCTGGGCAAAGTAAGGGAGTTGGGACATATACTGTGCCAAGGCCAAGCTCCTGTGCTGGATGGTTATTGTATAAGAAAACCAGGCATCAACAGGGCCGGGCGCGGTGGCTCACGTCTGTAATCCCAGCCCTTTGGGAGGCCGAGGCAGGCAGATCATGAGGTCAGGAGTTTGAGACCAGCCTGGCCAATATGGTGAAACCCTGTCTTCACTAAAAATACAAAAATTAGCCAGGCATAGTGGCAGGTGCCTGTGGGAGGCTGAGGCAGAAGAATGGCTTGAACCCGGGAGTTGGAGGTTGCAGTGAGCCGAGATCGCACTGCTGCACTCCAACCTGGGCAACAGAGCAAGACTCCATCTCAAAAAAAAAAAAAAAAAAAAAAAGGAAAACCAGGCATCATCAATGCAAAGTTAAGAGATGGGAAGTGGACTGATTTGCTAGGCAACCGGTTTCATCTGTAATGAAGATTATAGTGCTCAGTGACCAAGTCATATCTAATGAGATAAATGTGTTAATGTATTTTGGACACCAGAACACTAGACAGCTGTATAATTTTAGGGACTCTCAGGATTATTTTAATTGTTTATATTATTATCTTATTGTAACTGGTAGACAAGGAAATTCATGTCTAGGTGCATTCAATATGGAGAAGTAAATTACTACAGTGCTCTGAATATTTCTAATAATTAAAAAACATTTAAGTCCCCCAATTACTTATTTCAAAAATAGAACACCTGTAGAAAAGTTGAAAATAGTTCAATAAGTCCCCATTTTTCCTTTACTAAGATTGTGCAATTTTACCATATTTGTGACACTTCTCTCCCTGTTTTATTTATATTTATTTATTTAAAGTATGTGGAAGTACTCACCCAAGGTAATGACACTTATTCCATATTATCTAATATGCTGTCCACATTTAAATTCTCCCAATCATCCCCAATATATATTTTATAGAATTTTTTTTTTAAATCAAAGATCCAACCAAGTTAGCATGCTATATTTGGTTGTTATGCTTCTTTCATTTCTTTTAACTTAGAAAATTCTCCTCCACTTTTTTCTTTTCTGCTTTTTATGATATTGGCTTTTCTGAAGAGTCCAGGAGCTGCCACAGAGTGTCCCACATTCTAGATTTATTTGATTTACTCCTAAGTTTACATTACTTTGAAACATTTCTGGCAAAACTACTATATAGGTGATATTGTGTATTTTGCTGCTTCTCATGAGGGGCCCCAAAATGTCAGTTTGTCCCTCCATTTGTAACAGTAATGCCTTTAAGGTTGGATTTGGCTGGGTTCTCTTAGGGAGCATTAGCATCAAGACTTGTGGCCACACCCCTTGGTGCTGCCCTTCCACAGCTTTCCATGAGGGCATGCCTGCTGATGACCCTGGGGACCAGGTTGGGCCATGAAGAAATAACCAATAAGATTGATTCTGAAGAAGCTTCCCTTTGGAGCCTCCAGTTTCATATGACAGTTGCTGAGCCAGTCTATCCAGAGGAAAGCTGGATTGGTGATTGGCATGCTGCTGAGATCTCCAGAACTTATTTATCCTGCCTAATTGAGTTTTGTACCTTTTGACCAGCATTACCATTTTCCCCACCTCCACCTTCACCCCCTCCACAGGACCTGGCAACTACTATTCTACTCTGCTTTCATCTATGAGTTTGAATTTTTTAGATTCCACAAAAAAAGTGAGATCATGCAGTATGTCTTTCTGTGCTTGGCTTATTTCTCTTAGAATAATGTCCTCTAGCTTCATCCACGTTGTCATAAATGACAGAATTTTCTTCTTATTTAAGGTTAAATAATACTCCATTACATGTATGTTTCTGTCTATTTATCTAATGTATCACATTTTCTTTATCCATTCATCTGTCAATGGACACTTAGGGTTTTTGAGTAGCCTTCCTACTGTTTTCCATACTGACTATACCAATTTATATTCCCACCAACAGTGTGCAAGAGTTTCCTTTTCTCTACATCCTCACCAACACTTGTTATCTCTTGTCTTTTTGAGAATGACAGTCTTAACAGATGTAAGGTAACATCTCATTGTGGTTTTGATTTAAATTTTTCTGATCATTAATAATCATCTATTGGTCATTTTTATGCCTTCTTTGAATAAATATTTATTCATCTCCTTTATCCATTTTTTAATACTATTGTTTTTCTTGCTATTGAATTGATTGAGTTCCTTATATATTTTGAGTATTAACCCCTTACCAGATGTATGGTTTGCAAATATATTATTTCATTCTGTAGATTATCTCTATACCCTATTTGTTTCTTCCTTTGCTGTGCAGAAGTTTTTCAGTTTGAGGCAATCTCATTTGTCTGTTTTTGCTTTTGTTGCCTGAGTTTTGGGGTCATGTCCATAAAATCATTGCCCAGACCAATGTCAAAAGCTTTTTTCCTATGTTTTCTTTTGACAATTTTATAGTCTTAGGTCTTACAGGTAAGTCTTTCATCCACTTCAAGTTTATTTCTGTGTATGTTGTGAGAAAACGGTCAAATTTCATTCTTCTGCATTGGATATCCAGTTTTCCTAACACTATTTATTTTGTATTTTATTTTACTTTTTGTAAGATGGACCTCATGCAAGAAATAATTTGGGGTGAGTCTATAGAGCAAAGTTTTTTGCTATAGAGCAAAGACTCTATAGCAAAATTGCTCTATAGACAACAATTTTATTAGGAAAGTAATGGAATAAGTTATGGTTACTCCATAGGCAGAGCAGCCCTAACACCATTTATTGAAGAAAATGTTCTTTCCCCTTTGTGTGATCTTGGCATTGTTGGCAAAGACCAAGTAACCATAATGTGTGGATTTGTTTCTGAGTTCTCTATTCCGTTCTATTGGTCTGTATGTCGGCTTTTTATGCCAGTACCATGATGCTTTGATTACTGTAACTTTGTAGTATATTTTAAAATCAGGTAGCATGATGTTTTCAGCTTTGTTCTTTTTGCTAAAGATTATTTTGGCTTTTTGGGGTCTTTTGTGGTTCCCTATGAATTTTGATTGCTTTTTCTATCTCTGTGAAAAAATGCCATTGGAAATTTGACGAAGATTACATCAAACCTGTAGATCACTCTAGGTAGTATGGACATTTTAGCAATATTAATTTTTCCAATCCATGAACACAAGATATCTTGCCATTTATTGTGTCTTCTTCTGTTTCTCTCATCATTGTCTTATTTTCATAGTAGAAATCTTTTGCCTTATTGGTTAAATTTAGCAAAAGGCGTACAAGAAGAAGAAAAAGCATTCCATCCCACTGGGAAGAATTCATCAGGATAGATTTGGATGAAGCATGATCTTCAAGTCACATGAATGTATGCAATAGAAGATAGGGTTTTGCCCTCGTTGGTTCTACTTGACGAATGAGGAACAAGCACAGCTGACTGTATTCATCCAAATTAGTACTCCCAGTGCTTCCTAAAGGTCTTAACTCCAATTAGGAAGGATCTAGCAAAAGGACTAAGTGGGAATGGGCTGCATTGGCAGTTTCACCAAGTGTGGTATTAATATAATAATAAAATCTGCAATTTGTACCAGCATTAGTTCCTGTTGCTACTGTAACAAATTATCACAAATTTAGTTGCTGAAATCAAAATAAATTTATTTTCTGACAGACCTGAAAGTCAGAATTCCAAAGTCAGTTTCACTGAGATAAAGTCAAGGTTTTGCCTGGGCTTGTTCTTTCTGAAGACTCTTAAGGGAGAATCCATTTCCTTGCCTTTTTTAGCTTCTCCTGACCACTTTCTTCATCTTCAAAGCACATGGCTCCAGTCTCTGCTTCCCTCATAACATTACCCTCTCCTTTTCTGGAGTCAAATATCCTGTTACTTCCCTTTTATAGGGACACTTGTCATTTTACTTAGGACGTGCCCACATAATCCAGGACAATTTCCCCATCTCAATATGCCTTTTGTTGCCTTTTTGCTGTGTGTTAATAAGAAAGAGCAGCGAATGAAGAGGCAGAAGAATTCAGTTCAAATTCAAGTTCCATTAGTTTCCTGAACATAGTTATTTCTTCATGTAAAAATGAAGTTGATAATAAAATCAACTACCATAAAAGTTGTGAGAACCCAATGACACATACATGTGAAAGTGATCAGTAATTCAATCACAGCCATAAAGCCTCTTCTGCTGTATGAGGCACCACTCACAGGTTCTGAAGATTAGGATGTGGCTATCTTTGGAGATCATTATTCAGCCTACCTCGGTACCTCACTAAGCACTTTCACATATACGTGTCTTTGAGTTCTCTTGATTTTTATGGTAGCCGATTTTATTATCAATTTCATTTTTACATGAGAAGATAACTATGTTCAGGAAACAAATAGAGCTTGAATTTGAACTGAAGTCTTCTGCCTCTCCATTCACGACTCTTTCTTATTAACCTGCAGCAAAAAGGCAGGGAAATGTAATGAGAGGTAAGGCTTTCCAACAAGTTGAGCTTTTGGGGTCATATCAGGTCAGTCAGGGGTCAGAATCTACATCTTCAGTAGAGAGAATTTACTACAAGTAATTGTTAACCAGATACAGGCAGTCTGTTTGGTATGGTCGTATGGGACAATGAGAATGATTTTGCAAGCTGTACTCACACACAGCAATCTTAATCATAATGAGAAAATTATGATTGTTCTGTGACCCTTAACAATTTTTGTCAAAATATTAAAAATTTCTTATTACTAGTTGTAAATGTGTAGGGAAATGAAATGCATAATAAAACAAACATTTATTGGGGACACTATAAAGCATTAGAAACATGGAGATTTATAATATTTTCTATCTTTCTAAAAACCTTTTTCAAGAATAATTTGAACAGTGCTGACCTCCTTGTCTTATAATGAACACGACTGAGCAAACATGTTTTCTGTGCCTTGGCAAATTGTCATACTCCTTTCTAAGTTTGGATCAGCTTTTAACATTTATCTTTCTTGCTTTCAAAGTCATAAAATATCTCTTAGAGTTTCTTTAAAGTGAAGTTTTGGTTTTTTTCTAATGTCCCTTTCTTTGGGACATTATCATCCTTTATGCCAAAACCGTGTTTCTCATTTATGTTACATTTCCTTTCCCTGGCTTCCTCGCACCACATATCCTGACTCTCTCAAACGACAGCAGGGTCGATGGCCTCATGGTCACCTATTTTTTTTTTAATAACTTCATTTATGTTGGATTTGAGTTTCACTTCCAGTGATATCACTTGTCAGTTCTTTGCTGCATTTTAAACTTTGCGGGCCGATTCCCTCTTTTGATTATCTGTTTTTATAAAATGTTATGTGGGTTTATCACTGGAAGGCGGGGAGACAACACAACCATAAGCTCTGCTGTCTGTGTGTGAACTGAATAACAGATGCATAGTAAACAACAAATGGACTGGGGAAAAAAATGACGTGATTGGTCACTTACCATGATACACATGTATGCAGATTTGTGGACTTAAGAGAACAATGAAGCTTGTACTTTATGTAATTACTCACAGTTAACTTACCATGGTAACTGAAATTTGACTGTGTTATTGGGGGTACTGACATTATTTAACTAAACTCTTAAATTCATGCACCTCAGAACAGTGCAAAGTGAGGACTGCCTATATTTAAGAAGTGAAAAGGATACCAGGTTATCATACAGGCAGTAACTGCAGGAGGCAGCTATAGGGTTGGGGGAATAAAAGGAAACTTGGGTATTTTTTTTTTTTTTTGAGACAGAGTCTGGCTCTGTCGCCCAGGCTGGAGTGCGGTGGCCGGATCTCAGCTCACTGCAAGCTCCGCCTCCCGGGTTCACGCCATTCTCCTGCCTCCACCTCCCAAGTAGCTGGGACTACAGGCGCCCGCCTCGTCGCCCGGCTAGTTTTTCGTATTCTTTAGTAGAGACGGGGTTTCACTGTATTAGCCAGGGTGGTCTCGATCTCCTGACCTTGTGATCCGCCCGTCTCGGCCTCCCAAAGTGCTGGGATTACAGGCTTGAGCCACCGCGCCCGGCCAAACTTGGGTATTTTTAAAGTTTAGAGACTTGGAGGAGGGGCCCATGGGAGCTGGACTTAGGCTTCTGAAGAGCTGCCATGAGGCTGGTGTAACTGCTGCTACCGGTTAAAGAAGAGATGGATGCTGCAATGACGCAGACAACAGCAAGTAGCAAAGTGAAAAGGGTGGGTCTCTTTCCTCTCCCTCTCCAAGCCTTGCAGCCTTTCCTAGAACCCGATTAGCAGAGCCTAATGTGGAGTCAGGTGATGAAGGAAGACTGCTTTGCAGACTGGCAATATCACAAAGCAGAGAGGAGAAGGGCAGGCCTGAAGTTGAGACATGAAGCTGAAAACCAGGACAGTCTTACAGTCTTGGTCTGGGTCAGGATCCTTTCCCTGTTCTCCCTCCTGTAAGTGCTCCTTCTCGTTAGTTCTGCAGACACAGGGCACCATGGAGAAGCTGCAATGGGAGCCAAGTTAGGAGCAGGCTCAGCAGTGGCAGGTGAGGTCTGCTGACCCTACTACCTACATGGGTGGCAACTGTGATATTTTAGTTCTGCTTGCAGTCTTGAGCCCAGGAGAGGCAGGAGTGAAGAAAAGAGGAGAAAACAATGTATATGGTGACCTTCTAGGGAACAGGATTGCTGGGAAACAGTGAATAGGAAGCACCGGCTCTTGGCTAATCAGAATCACATGGTGCTGCACCCTGAATACTGAAGTGTCACCGTTGAATACTTGTACTAGGTAGTCAAATGCCCAGGGCAGATTCTGGACTCTTCTGCTGAAATGCTCCTACAAGACTTAGTCCCAGAATAACACTGATGTCCTTTCCCTGGGTCTTCAAGCTTTTACTCAGTTCTAATAGCCAACTATTCCACAGCCTTTCCTATTTACCTTAAAAAGAATGCTATATATTTGGATAGCACTTCGTGTCTTTCAAAGTATCAAAGTTCTTGAGCTTGCTTATTTCATACAGCAGTCCTGAGAGACCTGTGTAAACAGGAATGTTATTAGCCCCAACTTACAGATGAGAAAAATGTAACTTTGAGGTTTTAAGTAAACTGGAGCCAGAACTTCTTAATCTTCATCTCATGTTCCTACCTCTCTGCTGAGCTGATCTCCAAACCTAATTCGGACCACTCCCTCTGAAAACTGCAGGGATGAGCCCAGAAGGAGTCAATTTCCATAAGCCAGTATCTCCTTCCTCATTTTTCTCTGGGTACCCTACCTAGATAAGATTTTCCCTGCCAGAGATTCTACGTGAAACCTCATGGAGTTTATTGCAAATGTGGCCAATTTATTTACATTGGTAAGGGATAAGAGTAAAGATAGGGATAAAGATAGCTACAGCTTGATCCTAACTGTATTGTTTTCTGAAAATATATAAGCTGATTGGAGTTCTTTATTTTGGCCTTCCTAAAAGGGATACCTCTATCACTTAACATTTTTCCTCGTGCTGGAATTTTCTTCTGTGTATTCACACCTCTTGAATGACTGGTACTGGGCACATTAGATATGAATCATCTACATTTCTAGAACTCTATTAATTTTCTATAGAATTAAATTAAGCCTAGCTCTTAATGAGTATTGCCAGTGAAGAGAATGTTTGTTCTTAATGGGAGCATTTTCCCTTAGACCAATATCCGCACCTCAAACAGAAACCATGGACGGATCTCTAGTCTTAGCATGTTGCTTTATGTCCCTTGGCCTAACCTCATTTTGAGCATAGAGGAAAGACTGTGGGGTCCTAAAGTCAAAATGATAGTCTTCCAAGCTCCAGATTGTCTCGAAAGCACTTGGTCAAATTTTAAACAAGAGGAGAAGACGATGACAATTTCAGAAAGAGGGAAAAAAGAAGAAAAATTATCTCTCTGTTCCCACGGGCAAAGAAAGCCACAAACCTAACATTTCCCAACAATTTAAAACCCACAGCTTTACAGTTTCTGGAAAAATTGCCAGAGTGTCTGCGGCAGAGTCAGAAATAGAAGCCAGGTGTTGGTCTCTTGTGTTCGTGCTGCCTTCCCTCTGTTCCTAGATGACACGAGGTCAGTTCTTTCCATGCATAAGGTCCTCAGGATTCTGCAGGCGTCATGTCTGGTAGCTATGTGTTAATGTGCACTGACTGCTGAATTTGATTCCTTTGGATAATGGGAAAACTTTGCAATATGTTCGACATGTCTCCCTGCTTCACTCTGTGTGTGATATGAATTCTGCATGTGTTCTGCATTGACGACCCATTCCAGGATTTTTTTTATCAGTGTAGATGCCCTACCATCTGCATAATTGTAGACCAAACCTTGTTCTGCGACTACCAGATCAGGCCTTTACTGACTTAGATGTGAAGAGAAGGAAAATATCACCTCCTAGACATTTGAATCCTAAATAGATGCAGTTGGTGTATACTTCTTTATGTCAAGTGTAAAGAGCAGAGAATCAGTCTGCTGAGTAGGGCATTAAGGAGGAGAATTCTCACATCTGCTGACAAGCAGTGATAATTCCTAGAGAGAGTACAGCGAGAGAATCCCAGTTTCCTACTTTTTGTCCTGCAGTGATGATCATTGTTGAACATTTTGCAGAATTTTGTGTTTTCTGTGTGCTTTTCTACTTTCACACTAAATTCTGCTGGACACTGCTACATATTATTCCCATCAAGATCTCACTGTTTATAGTAAAGATGCTTGTATTTTAGAACAGGCAAGAATCTGAGGCAATTTGATCTGGCTGCAAATAAAGTAATCTCTTGGGTAGCAGTAGCCGGAGCAAAACCTAGCTCCTTGCTTCCTACTATAATAAAGACTTTCCCAAACATACTTTCTGTAGGAAACCTTCCATCAACACTGATGATGTATTTTTTTCCTTTTTAATTTTATGCTAGTTTGAGTTGTCTACTAATTTTTCTATCTGTGTAGCAATGCATCCTCACTTCACCCTTGGGTCCCGTAGGGTAGAAATTAAACTTGACACTTCTTCGCCTGCCTCTAACACAGTCTTGGACAAGTGGCAGGTGTCCCTGAAGTTCTTGTTGACAAGTGATGGATTGTTGGCTTCCTTGAAATTCCCATAATTTTCTCTCAATTCCTTCCCCTAAGTTCTCTGCTTCTATTTTTACAGTTACTTTATATATTTAACAATTTACTTAGCATATGTTCTTTACGAAAATTTTTCTCTCCAGTTTTTTTCCATTCGTTGCTTAGAATTTTGTAAAGTATGGCCTTAATATCTCTGCTTCTATTCTCCATGACAATACATAAGCTTCTTGAAGGTGAAAATATTTTTTGACACCATAAAAATGACTGATGCAGTAGTACCTTAAAAACTTCTTTTGAGTGAATGATTCGATAGTTTCCAAGTCATCCCAAAGTGTAGATTCTTGACTTGTGATGGAGACGGGGTGGCTTACTTACTGTCTCTTTTTTCCTGTGAATATCTAACAGCTTTCTATGGGTTACTCAGTTGGAGGACGAGTGTTCAGGTTCTCAGAGCCATCTCTTCCTGGACAATCCAGCTATGTCTATTAAAATGCAACATACAAGTAAACATACATACATATGAAGAAAATTTGCATTACCAGGATAAACCTTAGATTTTCTTCTGAGGACTAAAAATTAACCAATCTACAATATTCTCTCTGTATTTCTAAACCATTTAATTGTTATTGGTATATAATATTGACACTAATAAAAATGCATGTATTTATTTTTATAGTTTTTTTAAGCATTCCTTTATAATCTGACAATGATGATGCTTTCATGAGTACTTTGTTTAAAATGAGTAGATTCTAAGCATCTGGACGGTACTCCAAATTTCTATAAGACATCTGTCAACCATTTCAAATGAAGGGCAGTTTTCAAGCTATATTTTTCCCCACTTTGTTTTTTGTATGGAATTTATTTTGAAGTGACTTTTGTGTTTGTTTTTGCTTTTTTTGTGTGTGGAGGAAAGAGCCTGCTGTTATTAAACTTAAAAGAAAGTTGGGTTGTTTTCTCTGGTGAAATTTCATTTGGGTAAGGTCAGTGAATAGCACCTGCTTTTCTTGAGAATTTGCATGAACACTGTAGTTGTGGATTTCTTCCATACATAATGTCAACACGTTGTCTCACAAAATGCCCATAGGGAAGGCCCCTCATTTTTTGTCATCTGGGGCCTGTCTGCTCTTCTGGCTACTCTGGAAGGCCATCTGGCTACTTAATAAAACCAGTACATCTCTTGGGTCTGTTCAGCGATGCCTACGTGCAATTTAGCTTTTTCATAGACTTTTCCAAGATCTGTCCTGGACAAGCATACTGCATTCTTCACAGAAAATATCTCTGCACGTTTTTGCTTTCTTTGTTCTGAGTCTTGGAAAGTGTATAGAAAGAGCTCAGTGTTATGAGTACACACGTGGAGAGTAATTAATGGATACTAATTAAGCAAGGGGTGGACGGTATAATGTTGTGTTATTGACCATTTTCAAGTATGTTGCAAGCAGAGTCTGTACTTTGTGTTCCTCTGTTCTTAGTATGAACACAACTTGGCATGAGAGGAGCTTGGCCAAGGAGTGAGTAACTGGTGAGCAACTGTGCAGTTGATGCCCCAGGACATGGCACTAAACCTGGCTAGTTGGGTCTCTTACAGTTCCCTGCAGACTCCCTTCCCTTAAATCTGGATTGCAACCTGTCTCTAAGGCCCAGCTCAAGGCCCATATTATCCAACAATATTATAAAATATTTATTGAGTGTCTACCATGTGCTGGACAATTGTTGGGGAGACAGTGAAATCTAAGACAGACATGTTCTGGCACTCAGGTAACTTACATTCTGGTGGGAAAGGTGGAACAGACAAAACATCAGATCAACAAATAAACAAGACAAGTGTAGCAGACAATACTAGTGCCTAATCTTCTTTTACTCTCCCCCAGTCCCCCTTAGCATTCACCTCTGTGCACAGAAGGCTGCTTATTGCCAGCCCTTGTGACTTTGCCCGAGGACTTTTTTTTATAATCTTGGCCAATGTACAACACTAGCTGGAAAGGCCAGTCAATCAATGCTGACTGGAATCAATGAATAAATATCCTAGCTTCCTTTCACTCAGGCGGGACAACTCTGAGGCATGTTCTATACTGTTGTGAAAAAAAAAATTGTGAAAGATTTGGAAGTGAGTAAAAGAGATTATTGGATGTTCTTTCAAAGGAATGTTGGGTATGATTTAGTGACCCTCAGGCATTGTCTATTCCATAAGGGCATACAGCTTTGATTGTCTGACTAAGTATTTTATTTTCTGTCTGTAGAGGCAGAAATTTTGTAGGGCACTGATGGCAAAGCTGATGGACTGCAGATGGATGTTTTCTGTCCATGGCAAAGCAAATGTTTACCACTCATGACAAAATCAGTGGATTTTGTACAGTAGATAAGTCAAATTTTCATTTGAACTCTTTGTAATATCATACTAGTTCCCTTCATAATTGATGAGTTGAATGAAATCCTTGATATATGTTCATTTCGTGTTTGAATGAAATGCATGATTTTACCATTTGAAAATTTTTCCTCAGTAGAAGCTCCCCAGCAGGACTGAGCTTCAACTGGCTTCCTTCCCTTTCCTGCCTCACTTTGCCATTCTTTATCCATGTTCCTTGGGAAGAACTCCTCAGTAAAAATGTTGATTTATCTCAGGGTCTGCTTCAGGGGGAATCAAGACAACAAATAAATGCCACTTCCTGCATTCCTGAAGTGACAGACCCATTGTCTCCCTGACCTTCTCTCCTAGAATACCTGCAGTGATGTGAGAACTGTTTTATGTGAAAAAGGGGAAGAATATGCTTGTTTTACTCAAGAGGCTGAGGAAAAGAGACATAAAAAGGTGAGGTATGGAGGATGCAGCAGTGGAGGGTACAACATAGAGACCTTGTGATGTAATCCTTCCTTTATGACTCCTGAAATCTTCTATGAAGTTACTAAGTTCAAGAAATGCTTAGGTGTGGGTCAATTTCTGACTTTGAAAGCACAAAGTTTGTATCTGGTGATAGTACAAGGATAGAACCAAAAGTGTGGAAATGTAGTTGATATGATTTGTCTGTGTCGCCACCCAAATCTCATCTTGAATTGTAGTTCCCATAATCCTTACATGTCATGGGATGGACCAAGTGGACGTAATTTTATCATGGAGGAGGTTTCACCCATCCTGTTCTCATGATAGTTAGTTAGCTCTCCCAAGATCTGATGGTTTTGCAAGGGGCTTCTCATTTCCCTGAGCACTCATTGTCTCTCCTGCCACCATGTGAGAAAGGGTGTGTTTGCTTCACCATCTGCCATGATTATAAGTTTCCTGAGACCTCCCCAGCCGTGCTGAACTGTGAGTTAATCAAGCCTCTTTCCTTATAAATTACCCAGTCTTAGGTATGTGTTTTTTAGCAACATGAGAACGAACTAAAACAGTGAATTATTACTGGGGGCACTGCTGTAAAGATACTCAAAACTGTGGAAGTGACTTTGGAACAGAGTAACATGCAGAGATTGGAACAGTTTGGAAGGCTGAGAAGAAGACAGGAAAATGTGGGAAAGTTTACACTTTGGAGGACTGTTGGAAGGGCATGATTGTATTTTGAATTGTGAGGACATGAGATTTGGGAGGGGGCCAGGAGTGGAATGATATGGTTTGGCTGTGTCCCCACCCAAATTCATCTTGAATTGTTGTTCCCATGATGCCACATGTCGTGGGAAGGGCCAAGTGGTGATAACTGAGTCACAGGGGCAGTTTCTCCCATCCTGTTCTCATGATAGTGAGTTAGTTCTTGTAAGATCTGACGGTTTTATAAGGGGCTTCCTCTTTTGCTGGGCACTCATTCGCTCTCCTGCTGCCATTTGAAGAAGGGTGTGTTTGCCTCCCTCTCCACCATTATTGTAAGTTTCCTGAGGCCTCCCCAGCCATGCTGAACTGTGAGTCATTAAACCTCTTTCCTTCATAAATTGCCCAGTCACAGGTATGTCTTTTTTAACCATGTGAGAAGGGGCTAATACAGCAGTAGAGAAAAAGGGGAAATATAGGAAATATAGGATACAGAGAGAATAAGGGAGAATCTTCCTTTGGGAACCTCAAGGCAAGCACAGTGAAAGCTCTAAGAACAGTAAGGTCCTAACCAACACAAGGGTTGCCCTGTACTTGGTTTGTGTACATTAATTTTTCTTCCCCAATGGACTTTAAAATGCTAGAACAGGAACCACTTTGCACCCTGTTCTAGTCTTTTACAGTGAAAGGGACAAATAGAAACAGAGGTAGTTGTATTAATATGCCAGATTAATGCAGACAAACTAACAGGGAAGCACCATTAAAATATAATCTATAATATAATCTCAGGCAATAATTTGACCAAGTATAATCCAAGATAAAGATAGAAGAAAAAATGGACTAAATTTGCCATGCAAACCAGATAACTTTTAAGTTCTAAAGGCTGTGGAATTTTCTAAAAACTCTATGTCAACATTCCATGGATGTAGACAAACTGGGAAAAACTGGCAGACAGAAATGTGATAACTGCACAGCAAAGCCAAACCCCCTAAATGATATTGATCTTCTTATTTGCTAAAGCAGGTTGCAGCACCCACCCAATTTATCTAAGAAATTAATCAATTATAAGTCAAAATAGAAACAGCGTACAATCATGCTTTACCAGTTTTGGAATTAGAATTACATCTGTCATAAGTCTGTTTTACTCACCCTGGTTCTCATTGTGATATTGATAAACCATTACTAAGTTGAAATTCTTCCAAGACTGAACATTTTGGGGCCAGACCATTTCTGCCTTGAGTAAAGGCTGAGTAGGGAGCAACAAAGCCATCGAAGGATCTTCATCTGAACAATATTTTCAATAGGATGCAATAGAGTTGTTCTCTCATCAGTAGAGAATACTTTGGCTTAAAAATCTAATCATTCCTGCTGTGGATTCTAGATTTTAAAGTCTAGTGGTAACATCTTTGGAAAAATAAGCCTGACTTGAGAGTTGAGGAAGTGCCCCACAGACTAGTGGATGAGTTATATAAGGAAGAAATGATGGTTTCTCTTTTAAGATCGGGTTATATTTGAGTATGAATCCATGTTGAGGAATCTCAAGTAACTGGAAAAAACATCTTGGAAAAGTTGAATCCCATAACTCATTATAACATTCAATACTTGTGGTCTTAAGAAAGCTTCCTTTTTCTGGGGGATCTTGTCTCAAAATTAAGTGATTGGTCAGAGTATATAAGCGGATGATACATTTCACTAATATGGACCTATCAAAAATTAACTATGTGACCTAAAGAAATATAAGTAACTTAAAACACCAGCTCTTAGCTCAAAGCCTAGTAATAGTCCACTAATTTTTGTTGAACAACTGACAAACACACTCTCAAATTTTGTTATCTATGGACTATGGGCTTCCTAACCTAGTATACAGGTACTATAATATAGTCCTTGGACTAGCTTATAGGGAGGAAATGTTTGGAATACAGCCAGTTTCACTGCCAAATAAAGAATCATTGCTCTTAGTAAAGACTAGCTTATCTTATGCCAGGCCCTATTGCATGCTGGTCTTTTTTTTTTTTTTTTCTATCCCTTGAATAAACTCTGGTCTTCTTACCTCTGGACTTTTGCATATGTCATTCTGTCTGACTTGAATTTTGTCCCACATCTACTTCAAGACTCAGCTTGAATGTCGCTTTCTTGAGAAACCTTCTCTGACCTTGCATAAGATAAATATCTCCACTGTACTCCCCGTAGCACTGAGGACTTCCCCTTTGTAGCACTTAGCACAGGTGTGATTTTGACATCTGGGCTATTAATGAACATATGTCCATCTCCTCTCACAACTCTATCAAGGCCGGAATTGTGTCTCCTTCTCCTCACCATTGTATATTTAGCTCCTAGCATGGTGGCTAACACTTAGGAGATGCTCAAATATTTGTGGAATGAATGACTTCAGCATGTTTCTCATAAACCCATGTACTCTGGTGTGGCACTGATGCCTTTAAGGATGCCCTCCAGGCTTTGTCTTCCAACTTCCGCTTATTTTCTTTGCAATTGTTCATTGCCATGGACCTTTCACTTGGGATTTCTTCCAAGGTCTTTGCTCAAATGTTCTCTGGATCCCTGAACTCCTTAGTTCTAAGACGAGCATACTTTCTCCTTTGCTCAAGGAAATATTGCTATTGGCCAGTAGTGATTAACCAGGTCAAATATCAATCAGATGATCAATTTAATTCAGACTGCTGTAAATACCAGCCATTTCTTACCCACCCAGGCCTTTGGTCTGAGATCCTAGTGATGGATCTGAAAAGAGCCCTCCTCCCAGGGAAGGTAGTTTTAAATCCATCCCTTCTTTGTCTGGTAGTGAGTTGCTCCTTAGGTCACTGTTGTCCTTTATTTTGGCCAAGAAAAATTACTACAAAGAAGGTCACTCATTGCCTTTTTCTCAGGGACTCTGAGAACCCTCTCCTAGCATTTAAGTAAGAATGGATCATTTTTATCTGGTAAATTAAAAATGAAATCTTTACCATGTGCAGGAAGTAGGAAAACAAAAGGTTGGGTCTATCTAATTCCCTTAATGTATGCACAGAAGCAGAGGCATTAAGCATTGCCAGTCAGAGCACGTCCCCTGGGAGAAGGCAGGGATACAGCCTTCTGCTCTGCAGGTGAATTTTCCCTTTGCAGCTTGCGTAAATTCTACGTTTGGGCAATCTGCCTGCTTAAGGGCTTGCTTACTGATTGTTGTTTAATGTCAGTAAGCAGCAAAAGGAAAGCAGATCTACCAGGACTTTTTGCTTCAAGACTAGTTCAGGCCAACCTGAACTGCTACGGAGAGCACCTACAGGCCCTTATGAGAAACCAAAACTTAAGCATCAATATCCAAACCCTATGCCCTCTGATATTCTCCTGAGGCATCTGACATGGGATTTCTCATGCTTCTTTATTTTGTGCCTATCTTTCAGAATCGGGTTTTTAGGCAGTGGTGAACTGGGTATGGAGAGGAGCAGGAATATGTCTACTGTATTTAGGCAAAAAGCCATTCTTCATTCAGCAGTACATGCTAGAGCTGAGTTATATAAACATGACTTTGAGACAGTATGGAAGGGGGGAAAACCACATTCTTATTGATTAGCAACCCTCTTTCCCAAATGGCAGAATAATATCAGGATCTAACTGACTGTAGTTGGAATAATTTTTCTTCCATTACAATTACAAGGCATAATATCTAATCACTTTTTTAAAAAGTATTTGATTAATTTATTTCATTTTAAAATAGGTAATAATTCACATGGGTCTATGCAAAGGTAGAGAGGAAGTCTCCATTCTATCTCTGCCCCCATCAGCCAGTTGTCATTCCTTCTCCATGATTTTTCTGATCACTTTCTGAGGATATCGTGCAGTTTGTCCCACCAGCTCCTACATTTCCTTAAAGCAGAAGGACTTTATTAGATCACAGTTAAACATTTTGAGATGCAAAACATTCCACATGACCTGGTTTACTTCGTATTCCATCTCAGATGGACTCCCCCACCATTAATGATGCTAAATTGAGTATTGATGTGATCCTTCCTTGCTAAGTTCTCCCCTTTGAGTAGTGTGAAACGTTGTTTTTGGCACTGTACTGAAGTTGAGTACATTAACCATTCACCTGATGATTTTAACATCAAGATTTGGGGACATTGATGGCAGATGGAGAAAGCCCATCCTTATTTGTTAGCAATTATTGCTGATGTGTCTGAATCAATACTTCCATTTGTAGTTGCACAATGATTTTCTACATCTATTATTATTTTCCTATACATTAGTTGCCATTCTCCTGTAAAGTAGAACTTTCTCTTTCCAACTGGGACTATTTAGTAAACTTTAAGTAAAATTCTTCATAAAACAGAATGAATGTTTAATTTTCTCCTCTAAATTACTGATTGTCAAACCTGATTTTGTTCAATAGTCTCAAATGGTGACCACTTTTTCTTTTCTTTTTTTGCTTTCTCTTTGAGCGCTGTTGTAGGCTGATATATTTCCATAGATTTCATGTTAGTTAGAAACAGCATTCTTTTTGACACTCAAATTGTTATATTTTTGATTAGTTTGAGCCCCCACCATCTGGATTCTATACCATTTGATATGAACTCGTTAATCTGTGAATGCTTCTTTGCCCATCATCCTGTGCTCACCCTGCCCCAAAGCAGAAATCAGATATTTCTTAAAGGATTTGACTTTCTTTAGGGGACAATGATATTAAAAATCAAACTCTGGGCATGAGGGGTGTGGATGCTCCCAAGGTGACCTTCTTTCTAGGTAACTTCAGTGCTAGATAATAAATAACATATTTTTTAAACTGAAAGTTCATATTGATATTTTCAGTTTACTTTTAATATTATATTGTTTTTACTTAGCATCTTTGATTTTATAACTGGAATTTGCTAAAAACACTTTAATCTTAAAATTTACATAGTTTCTTTGTTTCATGTAAGAAATATAAAGAAGATAATTTCAAAATAGCAATGCCAGTATTACTACTAAAATTTATTTGTAATTTTTGTGTACAAAATATCCCACTAAAAGTATACCCTTTACCTCATTTTTCTTTATCCTCTCTAGGTAACAAATTTTACTAAATATTTGTTTATATTGCCAAATAATAAAGAAATCACAACCAGGAAGTTATGTTCCAAAATATCTCTTTTTGTAATTATAAGCCAATACATGTATGTGTTCCTATCACCTTATTTTCTCACACAAGCAGTAGCATACTCCATAACCCTCTGTCTCTTGTATTTTTAAAGTACTATATCCTAGAGATCTCTCCACTTTTCATCTTAGGGCCTAGCAATCTGTTTCATTCTTTAATTTTTAATTTTTTTATGGCTGCATATTACTACATTCTGAAGATGTACAATACTTTACTCAACCAAACACCCTATTGATGTCACTTGGGTGGTTTCCAAACTTCAGCTGTTAACAACAATGTCACAATGAACAACGTTCCCTATATATCATTTTGTACTTGTACAGGAGTAGCTGTAGGCAGTGAGACTTCTGATTCAGGGGTAAAGGCATCTGTAATTTTGATAAATCTTACTAAATCCCCCTTCTTCAAGGTTATTCTGGTTGTATTAATTTCATATTTTCACCTGCAATGTAAGAAAGTGTCTGTTTCCCAACATACTGTTTTGAGTATTTTACCCCAAAACTGGTAAGTATAAAATGCTATGTCAGTGTTAATTTGCATTCTTTTATTATGAAAGAGGTTGAGCATCTTTTCATTTGTTTGGGGGCAACCAATATCTTCTTTTGTCTGTGCATAAACTGTTGAGACCCATACATTTTTATTATCACTGGCATTTTTCACATTGATTTCTAGATGCTCTTTGTGTGTGAGGGAAAGTAGTCCTTCATCTCTGATATGAACTGCAAATACCTTTCTGAGTTTTGGTTTTGCTTATGGTGATCAGTTTCATGCTGAATTTTTTTATATATGTAGAAATTAACATTTACAATCTCTTTTATCGATTCCGGATTTCTAATTACTCTTTAAATCACGTAAACATACTTGATTACAATTCAAATATATGTTAATAAAATGTAGGTAAAAGAAGTTGTTTCATGTTTAATTTTTGCCTGAGTTTTCTCATCAATATTACTCCATACCTTCTGTGTTGTTTTAAAAGAAAATTACTTGCAAAATAACACTGTAGTGGGAAGAGTGAAAAGTTGCAGAATAGAGTTAATGTTTGTTCCACAAACAGCTGTACGAGTCCAGGCACCTTATGGGAGGACCTAGAGATGGTCTACAGAAGGGATGGCAAAATAAAAAAGGCAGTTTAAAATGAGTCAAAAAATGACTCCAAATTTAATCAGAATCTTCTCTTCTCCCTCGATTTCTGCAATCTTGTTTCTTTCTGGCTCCCTCACACTTCTTTTTCTAGTGTTTCTCAGACTAACATCCTAGCCTTTTTCCACAAATAATCTCACCCAATCGAAAGGCTCCTAAAATTCTATTTTTAGTCTGAGACTAAATTTGTATTGTGGTCTACTCTAGTCTCCAGACTTCTTTTCAGATATCCTGGCCCGATTCTGGTTGCCTGAGAAAGGCCAATCTGAATGTTCCTGGATACCTCAAATTTCACATGTAAATAAACAGAATTTATTACTTTCCCACAATACTTCCTGTTTCTTATATATTTTCGTACTCAGGTTAATGTTACCACCTACCGTCCCAGTCACCCAAGTCCCAAAACTGAGAGACGGCTGAAATCTCTCCTATAATATCTCCATCTCCGTCACTCAATTCTATAAATTCTTCTCTTTAGTTATTATTTATTTATTTATTTATTTATTTATTTATTTATTTATTTATTTATTTTTGAGACAGAATCTCACTCTGTCGCCAAGGCAGGAGTGCAGTGGCGCAATCTCGGCTCACCGCAACCTCCATCTCCTGGGTTCAAGCGATCCTCCTGCCTCAGCCTCCCAAGTAGCTGGGATTACAGGTGAATGCTGCCATGCCCAGCTAATTTTTTTGTATTTTAGTAGGGATGGGGTTTCACCATGTTGCCCAAGCTGGCCTTGGACTCCTGAGCTGTGGCAATCCTCCTGCCTCGGCTTCCCAAAGTGCTGGGATTAGAGGCGTGAGTCACTGTTCCTGGCCCAGCTATTTTTTTTTTTTTTTTTTTAATTATTGTTTTCTTTTGAGAGAGTCTCGCTCTGTCTCCAGACTGGAGTGCACGATCTCATCTCACTGCAACCGCTGCCTCCTGGGTTCAGGTGATTCTCCTGCCTCAGCCTCTTGAGTATCTGGGATTACAGGCACCTGCCACCACACCCGGCTAATGTTTATACTTTTAGTAGAGATGGGGTTTCGCCATGTTGGCCAGGCTGGTCTTGAACTGACCTCAGGTGATCCTCCCACTTCAGCTTCCCTAAATACTGTGATTACAGGCATGAGCCACTGTGCCTGGCCCTTTTTAGCTATTCTTAAATCCTCCCTTCCCTCTAGTACACTCCCTACCTTAACCTATTTCCTCTTCATTCTCTATGCAACTCTTATCGTAGCATACCCTTTCTTAAGATACTTTTATGGCTGCTCTCTGCCTATAGAATAAAGACAAATGTCATCAATTAATATATGAATAAGAATAAATGCACATTCATTGAGAAATTATTTTATGCCAGTCTCTGTTCTAATTGCTTCACCTATACTAATCGCATGTTATCTCAATTGGTCCTCGCAATGGCCTTTGATGTAGGTATGCTTATTAGTCCCATTTTACTCATGAAAGAACTGAGGAACCTGCCCTAGTATGCAACGCAGTAAGCAGAAAAACATGAGCTGATTGCAGAGTTATTCTCCCTCCTTGATGGCCTCCTGCTGACTTTTCTGGCTTCCTCTTCTGCCATCTTCTTTCTCCCAGCATAAGTCTCAACTCCATGGAGCTGCTCTGTGAACTTACCACACTATTTCATGCCTCTATACTTTTGCACATGCAGATCCCTCTGCTTATACCTCCATTCATCTTTGCTGCATCTCCTCTGATTCCAAGTAAACTCTTATTCATCTCTTTGTCTAAGAAGCATGTCATGATCCTTTCATCATCTCCCTACCTAGTCAGTCCTGACTACCAAAGACTTTTTGAATATATCCTTCATTTCTCTCTATAAGCATAGAACCATAATGTGTTTTTACTATGACACTCATCATAGGACCTTGCAGTAATTTGTCAATGTATGTAACTTTTCTAGTAAGTTCTAAGTTCTAAGTTTTCTAAGTTCTTTGAGGGCAGGAGCTATGTCTTGGTGGGGATGCTCAGTGCATTTTTGTTGGATGAATAAATGAATAATCAGTGCTGGCTATCCTCCCACAATATTAAATATGAGGTTGCCTCTTCCCTCTCAACTTACAGTGCTGTAAATACAAATTTTAATAGCACTTGGAAAATTCCAATATTCTTTTCAATTTCTAGTCATTTTTCAATCTCAATGTTTTATCTTTTCCACAACACTGATTATACCTTTGAGAAAATGGTATTTTTTTTCTCTTTCCTTCACTCCAAATGAGGTAAATTAGTCTGGTGACCCCTAGATTTTACCATTTATGGAACAATGGGGACGACCCATTGGTAAGAGTAAAAGAAAACACCAAGCTCTTCAAACCTGGGGGCAGTTTCCTCCCACAACAAAGTTATTCTTAAATAGCATTCCTTCATTTACTTTTTGCAGAACCACCTTTGGACACATTGTTCTGTCCTTTAATCATGCCAAATCAATCAACCAGTTCTTTAACTTTTCTATTTCTGAGCATTCCTTCAGCCTGCTATCACCAGAAACATATCCTTCAAATCTAATAAAATAAACCTAAAACTTTTTTTAAACAACAACAACAAAAAAGCTTCCAACGTGTCTGTACAACGTCCCAGTGAGGTCAGCACAAATGGCATCATCCTTGTCATTTTAGCAGTGGGCAGGCCAAGCACAGAGACCAAGCAGCTTTGCCCAAGGCCATAAGACAAGTCAGTACCAGAGCTGGAATTAGATAGGAGGAACCCTGGCCCTTCGCCCTGGATTCAGACACTGGGTCATGTTAACCTTAAAATTCTTTTTCCTTAGTTTTATGCCCTCCAAAAGATTAGCGGATAGGGAAACAATGCAGCTATTAAAGACAGGATCTCTTCCCTTACTGTTAAATCCAGCACAAGTAAGTTGACTGAAGCTGCAATGAAAGGAGATGCATGTGCTTCCCCCTCTGTTTTTTACGTTTCTTTTTTTCCAAGTGGTGGAAGTGGCCATCTCTGAGGTCACCACAGGATTGACACCTCATATTTGATCTTCCAAAAACCTGTCTCTAAACTCAAGATTTGCAGTTTGCCATTGGGAATGTTTGTCTTCCACAAGTCTTAAAGGGAGTCTCATGGGTTTTACCCAATGTGAGAGAAATTGTCCTTGGCCACTCCCTAGGCCAGTGTTCCACCTCGCAGCTGTTTGCACCTTCTCTCTCAGATGTGAGAAAGGTGCTGGCGGCTCCCCTCTGTAGCCGCTCTGGGAATAGGGGCCCCAGCAGTCTGCTGGGGAAGAAAGTGTTCTGAAGAAACATTTCTTGGCAGCAAGCAAAATTTCCATAAAACTCTTAAATATAATAAAATATAATTAAAGTGCCACGTTGAGTTAGCTCTCTTTGAAGTTTCACACTTGCATAATAAACCAAGTCATAAACCAAGATTCGAATTGGACATTTTATTTCTTTTTACAGATTAATTCTCATTAATTATCTACTTGACCCCTCCTGGCATAGAGAAGTAAGTACCTGCTGCACCGTAATTTGTGCTGATAAAAGGCAGTAAAAGATGAACTCACTGCTGGAAATGGAATCTCACACACTGAATGTCACTTTGTAGTCAGAGAAAATTAGAGCCCATGTTTAGAAATCACATTATCAAAGCTTCAAATGATCTCAGAAGTGAGGTATATTCTGCGTTTTTGTCTTTTTTATCACTAAGAATTCCAAATTTTATGTTAAGTGGCTGGTCCTCTGATGAAAAATGTGGTCCCTTACAAAGCAGGATTTTTTTGTTAACCTGTGGTGCATAGATCTTAAAATTACATATCTAGCCATGAGAGATGGTATGGGACAGCTGTTTTGCACTGGGGTAAAGATGTAAGGTTTTAGGGCTTCATTTTATCTTATCATGCAGTTTTACAGCCCCATTAATAACCACATAGACAAAGAAGGCTTTTCATTGAGACCAGTAGGAATTGACTAACTCACAGGTTATGCCACCAAGACTGATGACTTGTGACTCACACTCAGTGAAAGCTCTTAGGGTGAACTCTCATGAGTCTCAGTGCTGAAAATTAATTTGCTTTATGTGTAGAAACATTTATCTGTGTTTACCGGTGTGCCTGTGTGTGTTTAGGCTGTCTACAAGTCATTGATGTGTTCTTTCTTCTTGAGCTGTGGAGACTGAGAAGACTTCAGGAACAGAAACACTGCAATATGATGAAAGGATTAGGAGGGGATTGGCCAGAGAACCAGAAGTGAATTACTGGTATAAAAAAGCAGTCTAGGAAAAGGCTTGAATTGAGCTAAACTGATGTTTTAAGAAGAGAACAAAAGAAAGTATGATAGATGTGAAAGCCACACGTTCTTTATGTAGATAATTATTCACCTTGGGAGAGGTAACTTGATGTTTTTGTAGATTTCAGCCACTGGAACCTGGTTTGTTCATCTTGTCAAGGGAAGCGGGGAGAGGTGGTAGTAAGAAACAAAAGGATGGAGGATGCCCTTCTACCCCTATGTTCAGGAACTGCAGAGCAATATCTCAAAATGTCATGAGAGCTAAAGCAAAGTATTATGAATACAGAGGTGTTTACTAAGAAAATGAGTCTTTTTCTTTTTTTCTTCTCACTGTGTATGCAGCCTGACTGAGTCAAGTATTTCGCAGTGCCACTTGGTGATATAAACTACTTCCTCACTAAGCACACCGGCTTCCCCTAGGGTAAAAACCTACAAACCCAAATTTCTCATAAAGAGTTGTAAAAATATAGTGAAAGAACAAATTTATGAGGTCACCTCCCCTTCCCTCTATCAACCAAGAAAGAAATCTCCCCAGAATGTTCCCTGGTCAATCTTGTCTAGTCGTTCTTCCAACAGTAATAAAATAACATTTTAGGGTTTTTTCAGATTGTATTCAAGGCTATGCACAAGATTGCTTGTTTTGTGGTCTTGAATCTAACCATTTGCCAGGCTAAATTGAATTTCATTTTTTTTCATTTTTTTCATAGTAATTGAATTTGTCATTGGCCATGAGTCTAATGAACAAGTGGAGAATGAGGGTGAGGGGCTGGGGTGAGGGGGAAAGACGTTGCCACAGTAATAACAGCAGAAAATGGCAGGGAACAATAAGGAAATGCAGGTTATGTGAATGTCCCTCAGAAAATCTTTAGAGACCTTGGAAAGCTTAGGAGTACTTGGTAACAGAGGCAGACTCTGGACACATTTTGTATGTGTGACAGGATTTTACTCCTGGAAATCTCAGTCCACTTTGCTAACAGGAATCATGTTATGTTAATAATAAATATTTCTTTGTTAATTCTTTTCTCCAATATACCTGTATTAGAAAGACAGTGTATTAGTTATGGTTCTCCAGAGAAACACAATGAATAGAATAGATATGATGATAGAGACACACACACACAGACAGAGATAGAGAGACAGAGAAAGAGACAGAGAGATAGAGAGAGAGAAAGAGAGAGAGAGATGCAATTATGAAAGCTGAAGTTCATGATCTGCTGTCTGCAAGTTGGAGACCCAGGAAAACCAGTGGTGAGGTTCTGGTCTGAGTCTGACAATCTGTGAACCAGAACTGATGGTGTAAGTTTTAGTCCAAGTCTGAAGGCCTGAGACCTGAGAGCACTGATAGTGAATCATGTGTCCAAGGGAAGGAGAAGGCCAATGTCCCAGCTCAAGTTGTCAGGCAGAGAGTGAATTCTTTCTTTCTTCACCTTTTTTGATCTACTCAGGTCCTCAAAGGATTGGATGATGCCTACCCACATTGGGGAGGGCAAATTGACCTACTCAGTCTACTGATTCAAATGTGAGGGAACACCTCATAGTTACACTTAGAAATACTGTTTTACCGCATATCTTGGCACCCTACGACCCAGTCAAGTTGACACATAAAATTAGCCACCATAGACAGAAACGAGCTTCCCTTTACTCCCATCATACAAATCCCTTTTATTTTCTGCCCAAAGACTGAAGCTGAGACAAGGAAGCACCAGGAAACCCAGTGAAGTGAACATTTTCTTCTTTTAAAATATATTTGAGATCTCTTTTATGGTTTTCTATGACATAAATGGAGCATGGGTCTGACCTCACTAACTGGTCAGGACCCCAGAACCAAAATGTCATTCTTGACTTTCCCCTGAGTGACAACTGTCCTTTTGTTTGCCAGGACTAACATTTTATCCTTTGTCCCACAGCTTGATATCCTTTCCTTTTTGCTTGGTCTTCTTGATTCAAGTAAAATTTTAATACATTTCTGGAGACAAGCCACAAAACATTAGGAAAAAAGAAAGTTGAGCAGAAGGAGGAAAGATTAAATCAAGGGGAAAAAAAAACAACTATAGAAATCAAAGACGTTTTTCTCACATCAGATGACTGGCCCATACTCACAAGCAAAACAAATTGTACAAGAATGTTCAAATGTGCATTGACTGCCTCTAGGTATTCATTTCATTTAGGTAAGGGAAGACCCTCTGCTTGTTTTGGTTTGTTCATCCAGGAAAAAGCAAAGCCAGTAAACCTTTACCAAAGGCTTCTCCAGGGATCATGTTATACACAGACCTCTTGGTTCCTTGGTGTCTTAGCACATTTAGTGTTGCTAAAAAGGAATACCTGAGGCTAGATGATTTATGAAGAAAAGAGGTTTATTTGGCTCATGGTTTTGCAGGCTGTATGAGAACCATGGTACAAGCATTGGCTTTTGGCAAGGGCTTCAGGCTACTTCCACTCGTGGCAGAAGGTGAAGAAGAATTAACATGTGCAGAGATCACATGTTAAGAGAGGAAGCAAGAGAGAAAGGTGGGGTGCTAGGCTCTTTTTAACAATCAGCTCTTGCAGGAACTAGCCGAGTGAGAACCTGCTCATTACCAGAAGGGCAACGTCAAGCCATTTATGAGGGACCTGCCCCTGTAACAAAAACACATCCCATTAGTCCCCACCTTCAAAACTGGTGATTGAATTTCAGCATGAGATTTGGAGGGGACAAACATCCAAACTATAGCACGTAGTCTAGGCTGGGATAGGGTTGCTTGCTGGAACCTATTTTCACAACCTTTTCAGTTGTGAAAAACTGAAAAGTCATGAAGAAACATGATTTGCAGCCTCTATAGAGTCCCATATGTCTATTTTACCCCTTTGAAAGAAATGACTATGGTTTGTTTGAAGCTTTTTGGGGTTAGTACTTTTTAATAGCCTACAGAATATGACCAAAAGATTCTCTAAAGAACGTCTGAGACAAAGGCAGCAGAACTGGTTTTGTGTTGTTGTGGTAAATATATTACATGTTACAGGAAAATAAAGCCCAGGCTCATACAAAAAGTAAAAAAGAGCAAGACTAGAGGCAAAATGATAGTCTACCTACTTCTCCCACCCAAGAAGCTTCTGGCCCAGTGGATAATTACAGAAGGAACCCTTCTCTCATGTATAAGTATGGAGACTGGAAAAGGCAAGGGACAGACAAGGAGAGGCTCCCATGACAGCAGTGTGCATGCTTGGCTACAAGAGTCTAAAGTTAAAGAACATACTCAGAAGTCTGTATTCTACTGCGGCCTGAAAGAATCGGCATAGTCAACCCAGTGCAAGTTTTTAAGACTGGCAGGCTTATGTTGGAACTGAGCTCCACCTAGGATGCCAGCTGATCACCCCTCTGGTGCTGAAGAGAGAAGAGTTAAGGCTCTAGAAGAGAATATGAGACAGGGATTGGGGTGGAGAGAAGAGGAAGTGCCTCTTCCCACTTTGCTTGGGGAACACATGGTCCCCGAGGCTGAGGGGGCAGGGAAGTTGTTCACATCTGTATATACTAATGACAGTGAGCTGGGTCCCATCTTAGGAAAAGAGCAATTTGCTTCAAGAGTACAAGGGAAGAGTAGGCATACTTGTCATTGGCCACACATGAGGGAGTGGGTGAAGCCAGTTGCATTTTAGTCTTGACGAGCATTTTGGAGAGCTTTTCAACATCTTTGGTTCAGCAAACCTTAAAACACATGTCACCATGGAACTTCCTTATTTGCCTTTATTTTAAACCCCTGTGCATTTTTAGGACAATTGAAACCATATGTTTCTGTTTCATGTACACTGAACTCATGAAAGTGATGTTCAGTAAGAGCTGTTTGGTGTACACAGAATCTTCTGTTACCATTTTATGAGCATTTTGACTCATTTGAATTCAGTATTAGGGAGCCAACTAACCAGATCTGAACAGGACACAGTTTGGCTTGAAGCTAAACTCCTGAGACCATGCTAGATATCATTCTTGGTGAAATATCATATCTTTTCCCATCCCAGATTCACAGCCAAGAAGGCTATTGTATCAAGCCAAGCCCCAAAAGAAGGGTTAAGAGAAGTGTGTCAGAACTCTTATCTGAAACAACAAACCCAAGAAATATATCTCAAACAAGTGAAGTGCCCAAAGGAAAAAATTCCATTTAATGTTAGTCCCCATTAGCTTTCTAATGGTGAGCATGAAAAAACAACTAAAATAGCAACCATCAGATTGAATCAAGGCAAGGAAGGCTTGATAACAAATCATGGTCTATTATGGTGTGAAACTCAAGTTTCATTGCTTGTATGGATTTCCATCACATACTTTATAATGTTTATTGAAATAATAAAATAAAAATATAAAGTTTTTTGGGGGATTTACAAAAGCAATGAAAAACAGAGAGTGTCATTGTAAGCCAAAGCAATTGAGAATTTTTTAAAGATCTAGTGTGGATTGTACTGGATACAGGAAAATAGGGACTCGCTAAAGATTTGATGCATGCAGAGGAAGGAAGTCGGTCCTTCCTTTCCAGTATTCTTCCAAAAGTGAAAGAAACAGTGGTCACCAAGTTAGGTATGGTTCCTCCCCACAGGGAGCTCACAGTTGAGTGGAAGTGACAGGCAAATTGAATCAACCCTCATAAGAATAAATATCTAATGATAAATTATGATTGATGCATTAAAGAAAAAGAAAATATGATAGTGACTAAAATAGAAGCTAGTTTAGTAAGAGGGAGTGGGTTTTGAGAAGGTCTATTGGAAGAAGGGACATTTTAAAATGAGACCTAAAGAATGAATAAGAAGCAGGCGAAAAATGCACCAGTTCTAGGCAAAAGGACATAGAAGGCACGAAGGCCTTAACTGAAAGTTGGTTAAGAAAGGCAGCTGGGTGCTGGAGAGGAGGGGTATGACCAGATGATGCCAGCCATATCCCATCCCTTTGAAGCTGTGCATTACATTAATCTGTGCTACTCAGTTTGCCAGGCTACATTGTCTGCTAGGATCTGTTATTCTTATTTTTCACTCTTGAAGTTCTGTTTCCTTACTTTTCAAGATTGTATTTAGTTGTATATTTTTCTTTTGCACCTGTTCCAAACAGTAGTTCTCAGGTCACTTCATCCTCTTAGGCAGTGGTTCTCAAAGTGTGGTAGTCTCTGGATTAGCAGTATCAGCATCACTGGGAACAGGCAGGATAGGAAATGGGAAGAGGAGGGCAGTTCCTGACATTTTAAAGCACCCACAGTAGGCCATGCCATTCTCCTACCAAACAGTCTCACAGAACACTAACCCTAAACAAGGTTGCAGACCATGAGAAATGAGACAAAGCAGGTCTACTTCATAATTTTATCTAAACAGAGATAAAAATAAGGTCATTGTGCAGCCTACAAACTGCCAAACATCCTCTCTTGGCCACAATGAGTGACTGGCACTTGTTTACCAAGTACAGCTTATCCTCTTGCTAGTCTCTGCTCTTTATAGATAAAACTTATTTAGACAGCCAACCATAGAATGGTATCCACTTTCCAGCAGCACCAAATCTAGAGCAAACACTTGCTTTCTTAAACTTTCTCGCAAGTCACCCAACCAAAGCCCAAATCCTATTGTAGGATCTTATTAACACCTTACTGGGACACTCATATTTCCCACGGTGTGTGCTCTCCCTGGCTACAACAAATAATAAGACCAACTTGGTTAACTACAGCTGTGTTTCTGGTGGTCTTGGGCTGAAGGGCATTGCCACTTGGGCCCCACTGCATATCTACTGAATCTAAAACCCCAGGGGTGGAGACCAGACTGGCCATCTGTGTTTACACAGGCTCTCTGTGTGATTCTAATGCATGCTCCAGTTTGAGAACCATTGTTCCAAAGCAATGATTCTTAGTTCTGGCTGTCCATTAGATATGAGTGCCTGAATCTCCCAAAGATTCTAATTTGATTGGTCTGGAGTGGGATTTAGAAATCTGTATATTTTTAAAAGCTCCCCAGATGATTCTGTTGTGCAACCAACGTTGAAAATCGCTTCTTTAAAATAGTGAGGTTGGCAGGTGCACCATTGAAGGATAATGTCCACATTTGAAATGCATTCCTATCAGGTTATAAGCAGGGGAGCCAGTTGTAATTCTGCCTCTTGCTATCCATGACATCCCAGTGTGTCCTGCCACAGAGGTTTGTTTTAGGGAACTTTGCCTTGGCTTCTTGGTCACATATTTCTAGTCACATTTTCTCTTGAGCTTAGCTACCTTCCCTCCTTTCTTGATTATATAAACCATTTCTCAGCCACACACACAGGATTATGTCTATATCCACATCGATGTCTGTATCTATCTATATCTGTATTTATAACATAATAATTTTAAGTCTTAAAATAACCATAGCTAATTTTATGAGCACTTAACTCATGTGCCAATCACTAGGTTAACAATCTTTACAACAATGACAGCAACATAAATATTATCATTCACATTTCACAGATGAGAAAACTGAGGCATGGAGATGCTAAGTACCTAGGCCAAGTTACCAGCTGGTAACGAATGGAGCCAGGTTTCAAACACAAGCTATTAAGTTCCAGAATCCACACTTCTAACCACCCTGCTCAGTCGGATTCCTTATCCAGATGGCTACATCTCCCTAGTCTGCTTTCCCTCTTAAACCTCCATGATCTTTTCTTTCTTGGCCACCCCCATTGTCATGTTCTCATGATTACATAGGGTGGGAGTAGAGGTGGGGATGCTAAGGTGTCTGTTCTTTCAGGAATAGTAAACTTTCTGTGTGCTCTCTCCTATTCTCCCACCCTTCCTATAGAAATATCCCTCTTTCCATAGCTGTACAGCAAAGGGAACATAGCCTTGCTTAGTATTCAAATAGTATAGCAGATATTCAAACTGTTGTCCTGTGACAAGAAGAACTTTTAAACAATCCAAAGTGTTTCCTGCCCCACAATTTGTGGGTTATATTAACATCATGGAATAAATTTGAACAGTACATCCATTGATTCATTTCTAGAACATGCACTTTTAGGTTTACCACCAGTTATCCTTTCTTAAATCCTTTTGACAAGCTTCTGTCCTTACATCTTTTCAGAAGCAGATTTTCATTAGAAAACCAAGAGCTGGCCGGGCACGGTGGCTCACGCCTGTAATCCCAGCATTTTGGGAGGCCCAGGCGGGCGGATCACAAGGTCAGGAGATCGAGACCATGGTGAAACCCCGTCTCTACTAAAAAAAATACAAAAAATTAGCCGGGCACAGTGGCGGGCGCCTGTAGTCCCAGCTACTCGGGAGGCTGAGGCAGGAGAATGGCCTGAACCCGGGAGGCGGAGCTTGCAGTGAGCCGAGATCGCGCCACTGCACTCCAGCCCGGGCGACAGAGCGAGACTCCGCCCCCCCCCCCCCCCAAAAAAAAAGAAAGAAAGAAAGAAAGAAAGAAAGAAAACCAAGAGCTATATCATCATATCTGGAAAATTTGGTTTTCCAGGTACATCATAATCTGGGATAAAACAAGGACTAGAACTCAGTGGGCCTTCTGCCATCTAATGATAAGAGCCCTCATGGGATAGTGGTGAAGACTGAATGACTTCACTTATTCAGATCACCCTGAAGACTGCATGGCATGTACCATATTTCCGTTTTAATATTGACTTTTATATTCAGACATCTGTGAAATTAGTATGTGTCTTAGAAGTAATGAATGACATTGAAATTATAATTGGCATTTTTGACTTTTAAATTTGACGGAAAATGTTAGTAAACTGTCAGTAAATGTTATCTCCTTCTCTTTCTCCTTCCCCTCCTCCTGCTCTTCCTCCAACTCCTGCTTTATATCCTAAGACTAACAGTACTCATCTGGCATCTGAGCATGAGAAATTCACAGAATATCCTTTCCCCAGGTTGCATGGCCGGGTTATTACTTTTCTCCATAAGCTCAGGCAATAGGGGTCACTGATCATTTAGTCATCCTTAATAGAGAAGGTAATTCTCATCCAGGTACCTATACAACAGATACTGTGAGTCTACCATGTGCGGTAAATTCTGCTCTATATGAGACATATACCTAGCCGTCGAGCAGCTCCCAATGGAACAGGAAGAAACCCACAGAAAACAAAGAAAAACAGGGGACTGTATACTACACCTCATTCCCACGTTGGACTGTCATCAATATCTTGTCTACCTCAAGGCAGAACTTGACATTTCTCTTGTAAACATGGAAAGCAAATCCGGCTGGGCGCGGTGGCTCGTGCCTGTAATCCCAGCACTTTGGGAGGCCGAGGCGGGTGGATCAGGAGGTCAGGAGATTTAGACCATCCTGGCTAACACAGTAAAACCCCGTCTCTACTAAAATTACAAAAAATTAGCCAGGCATAGTGGCAGGCGCCTGTAGTCCCAACTACTTGGGAGGCTGAGGCAGGAGAATGGCATGAACTCGGGAAGCGGAGCTTGCAGTGAGCCAAGATCGTGCCACTCACTGCACTCCAGCCTGGGCGACAGAGTGAGGCTCCCTCTCAAAAAAAAAGCAAACCGAACTCCACGATGATGAACATTTTTCAGGTAGTATGAGGAGAATGTTAAATAATTGTATACTATATGGCAAAGTGCAACAAGAATCCCAACTAGACCTCTCTAATTTCCTGACATTATTGCTTCAATTGCCAGATTTTATTTTCTTCACAATCATTTACCCACGAATCTCTCCCAATTCTCTGTCTCCAACTCATTTTCTTTTCAAGGATGGGTATCCACTCTCAATGGCACTTCCATGCCAGTACACACACACACACACACACCTCTTCCATTGTATCTTTCCCTTTTCTAATACAAACACTAATAGTTCCTTTTCAGATTTTACAACTTATTTGTATTATCACAGTGATCAACTCCCTTCCCAGCTTTCTACCTCTTATCATTCACCCTTCTCAGTGCAGTAGAGGATTCTAACCAGGCACAAGTGTGTGTGTGCATATGTGTGTGTGTGTCTGTGAGAGTGTGTATGGGGGAGAGAGAGAGAGCGAGAGAGAGAGAAGGACAGAAAAATGCAAGAAAATATAACAAGTGAAAGTATAACAAGTGGACACAGGATAATGTGAGACCCAAACAACCAGGAGCAACCCCTCATCCTAAGCCCAGAAAAGAGATCAAGTTACAGCAATGGTTCTCAACACTTCAGAAGGTCTGGAGATATTTTTAATTGTCACAATTAGAGAGGTGACACAGTATGAAACTAACATCTAGCAACAGAGATCAGAGTCGTTGCTAAACATTCTACAATGCAAAGAAAAAATTCCATAACCGAATTTTCTGGCCCCAGATGTCAATCATTGTGATATTGAGCAATCCCTAGTTATACATTCTAGAAAAAGTGATGAGTGACTGTAGTTTTGAAAAAGGATTAAGAATTTCCCTGCAAATAAGTGGATGAAGAAGATTCTAGCAGAAAAACCTTTATGGTAGAATTTTAGATGATAGCTTTTGACAGGAGTGTGAGAATTATTTTAAACATTTAGAGAGAATTAATCTCTATTTAGCACATATAAAGTCACTAAAAAGCCAGATGATTTACAAAACCGTTGTCATTTTAACCCTGCCAGAAAGTTAAGATTGTAAAGTAATTTAATGAACTAAAATCCAAGAGGGGTCAAGTCCTTCCTGAGAGATAGGAACCATGGCTATTTTCATCTTTGGCAGAACAGAGAGAGAAGGAAAACACATTCATGGATGTGGGTAAGAAAAAAATAGCTGAATTTTAATGAACTTTTGGAGGCTGAGTGTGAACTGACTATTAGAGCTTAGAATCCCTGAAAACCCTAGACAAAAGAGGAGTCTGCGCCTAACCTATACGATATTTTACACAAGTCTTCACGATATCCTCATGTGAAAGATTGTGATCAGGGCAGAAGAACTCAGAACAATCTCCTCTGAAGTGCAAGCAGTGTTTCTGCTGTACTTTGAGAGTGAAGCACAGAAACAGAGAAATCTTCTCATATTCAAAACCTTACACTGAATATTAGGCAAAGATGATCTACCATTGGGGAAAGGGCAAAGCAGCAGAGAAAGACCCATTCAGGTATGGGCTCACGAGGTCTCCTCTATTCTTAGGAAGCACAAGAGACTTAAAAGCAACTACCCAGAGGATGCCTGCTGATTGAGGCAGAGACCCCTTGACTCCAGAGAAGGGATAAGAGAGCTGAGTGAGAAGCCCTGAGATACAGAAGTATGGAGTTTGCTGAAGTCTAAAGATAGGGCAGGGGAACTTAAGCAAACCCTTTAGGTATTAAGAGCCCAAACTCTGCTAAAGTAATGATCCCAACCTCAAATATCTTGAAACCTGAAGTGAACTGAATGTAACTTAACCAAGAACTTGTACTCAAACTAAACACAGCTAGATTGACTCAAACCTCAACACTAATGACCTGAAAGAAACAGAAATGTGCCCTTTTCTGTATATAAATATAACAGCATTAGACCTTGCTATTTTTACATATTTGTGGTGGTTAATAAAAAGTCACAAGGCACAAAAATAACCAAGAAAACAAAATGATCTGTTGACAATGAAGGAAACAGTCAAAGGTACCAGATCCAGAGATGGCCCCAATGTTGAAGTTATCATAACTATCATAAATATGTCAAAGTACCTAGACAAAAAGGTGACTGACCCTCATGGGTCAAGAAATTTCGGCAAACAGATGATAAGTATTAAAAAAATTGAAGTGGAAATCCCAGAAATGAACTGATAAACAAGAAATGAGGAATTTCTTTAATGGACTATACAGCAGACTGGATTAGGTAATCTGAAGATTTAGCGAACATGAAGACTAGTCAATAACAATTATAAAAATCAAATACAAGATGGAATATCATAAGAAATATAACAGAACACGGGAGATGTTTGAGATAATCTTGAATAATCTGACATACTTGGCCTTGGAGTTCCAGAAGAAAAGTGAAAGAAAGTACACAGAAAAACATATTTTGAGATAATGTCTGAGAATTTTCTAAAATTAATAAAATATGTCAAACCCCATATCCAAGAAGCTTAGTGAATTACATGTATGAGAGATGCAAAGAAAAACAAACCTAAACACATAACAGTTAAATGGTTGAAAAGCAAAGATAAAGAAAAAAATTGAAAGCAGTACCCATATACCTATTTTACAATGGTATTTACAAAGTTTTCTGAATTTTGGTTGGATTTAATTCAAAATAATTGGGAAATCTTTAATCAATATATTCAACAAATGGAGTATCAAATGTTTTGAAAGAAGCGAACAAAAACAGGAAATTTATCACTACAAAATGAGTGGGTCTAAATTTATTAAACATTGAGAATTAAAACAGGGTTCAATATTTAGTTTCAAAATTTCATAATTGCATTTTATATTATCTTAGTTTTGGGGAAGTTTCTTTTGTTGGAATGCCTATATATAATTGGATACATTTATATTTTCCATTGCAAAATAATAAAATGAGAAAGCATATGATCTTCTGTTACCTATATCCAAAATATAATAGGGACAAATAATTTGACAATTTTTCGCTAGCATATTTGTCAAAAGAAAGCACTTAAATGGGAACAAAAAATCGTACCTCTGACAAAATGAGTGCTGAAATATTTGCAAATTTGAACTAAAAATGGAAAGATAAAAATATCTCTCATTTAGCAATTTCTCTATTAGATTATACTATAAAAAATTGAAAGCAGTCAGAGAAAAGAGATATTTCACATAGAGAATTGACAAGAATGAGTGCTGGCTTCTTGTCAAAAACAATGAAGGCTAAAGCAAGACTAAGCAAAAAGTACAAACCTGGAGGCATCACATTACCTGATTTTAAATTATACTATAAGGCTGTAGTCACTAAAACAGCATGGTACTGGTATAAAGATAGACACATAGACTAATGGAACAGAATAGAGAAGCCAGAAATAAACACAAATACTTACAGCCAACTGATCTTCAACAAAGTAAACAAAAACATGAAGTGGGAGAAAAGACACCCTTTTTAACAAATGGTACTGCAATAATTGGCTAGCTACATGTAGGAGAATGAAACTGGATCCTCATCTCCCACCTTATGCAAAAATCAACTCAAGATGGATTAAGGACTTAAATCTAAGACCTTAAACTATAAACATTCTAGAAGAGAACATTGGAAAACCCCTTCTAGACATTGGTTGAGGCAAAGATTTAATGACCAAGAATCCAAAAACAAATGCAATAAAAACAAAGATAAATAGCTGAGACATAATTAAACTAACAACAAAAGGAACAGTCAGCAGAGTAAGCACATAACCCACAGAGTGGGAGAAAATCTTCACAATCTATACATCTGACAAAGGACTAATATCCAGAATCTACTACAAACTCAAATAAAACAGCAAGAAAAAAGAATCCCATCAAAAACTGGGCTAAGGACATGAATAGACAATTCTCAAAAGAAGATGTACAAATGGCCAACAAACATATGAAAAAAATGCTCAACATCGCTAATGATTAGGAAATGCAAATCAAAACCACAATGCAATACCACCTTACTCCTGCAAGAATGGCCATAATCAAAAAAACAAAAAACAGTAGATGTTGGTGTGGATGTGGTAAACATGGAACACTTCTACATTGCTGGTGGGAGTGTAAACTAGTACAACCACTATGGAAAACAGTGTGGAGATTCCTTAAAGAACAAAAAGTAGACTACCATTTGATCCAGCAATCCCACTACTGGGTATCTGCCCAGAAGAAAATAAGTCATTATATGAAAAAAGATACTTGCACATACATGTTTATAGCAGCACAATGCACAGTTGCAAAAATGTGGAACCAACCCAAATGTCCATCAATCAATGTGTGGATAAAGCAACTGTGCATTGTGTGTGTGTGTGTGTGTGTATACATATATATACACATACACAATGGAATACTACTCAGCCATAAAAAGGAATGATTTAATGGCATTTGCAACAACCTGGATGAGACTGGAGATTATTATTCTAAGTGAAGTAACTCAGGAATGGAGAACCAAATATCATATGTTCTCACTCATAAGTGGGAGCTAACTTATGAGGCTGCAAAGGCATAAGAATGATACAGTGGACTTTGGGAACTCAGGGGAAAAGGTGGGAAGTGGGTGAGGGATAAAAGACTACAAATAGGGTGTCATGTATACTGTTCAGGTGATGGGTGCACCAAAGTCTCACTGATCACCACTAAGGAACTTACTCATAACCAAACACCACCTGTTCCCCAATAACCTATGGAAATAAAAAATTTGAAAAAAAATGGAGGCTAATGGTCAATGGAACAATATATTTAATATTTAAAGTGATGAAAGAAAAAAACTGTAGACATACACTCTATTTCTAATAAAAAATTCTTCAAATATAAAGTAAAAGAAAAAAGACATTTTCAGAAAGACAAAAATCAAAAGAATTTATTTCCAGCAGACTCAAATTTCTTTTCTTTTTTTTTTTTTTTTTGTGGGGGGGGGTGAAAATATTCTACGTAAGTATATTTTATTGGTAATCTAAAAACAGAAAAAAAAGAAAAAATCTCTAATTCACTCAGTTGATAATTTCTCCCTTCGATACTGCAAATTTACATACACAGATTTCCTTTTAACTTTAGATGTAAACATATTGCAGTAAAACTGTCTACATTCATGAATTTTGAGTGAATGCCTTCTTTTTTTTGGATTAATAATTTTATTTTTATTTATTTTTTATTATTATACTTTAAGTTCTAGGGTACATGTGCATAATGTGCAGGTTTGATACATATGTATACTTGTGCCATGTTGGTGTGCTGCACCCATCAACTCGTCAGCACCCATCAACTCGTCATTTACATCAGGTATAACTCCCAATGCAATCCCTCCCCCCTCCCCCTCCCCATAATGGGTCCCAGTGTATGATGTTCCCCTTCCTGAGTCCAAGTGATCTCATTGTTCAGTTCCTACCTATGAGTGAGAACATGTGGTGTTTGGTTTTCCGTTCTTGTGATAGTTTGCTGAGAATGATGGTTTCCAGCTGCATCCATGTCCCTACAAAGGACACGAACTCATCCTTCTTTATGGCTGCATAGTATTCCATGGTGTATATGTGCCACATTTTCTTAATCGAGTCTGTCACTGATGGACATTTGGGTTGATTCCAAGTCTTTGCTATTGTGAATGGTGTCGCAATGAACATACATGTGCATGTGTCTTTATAGCAGCATGATTTATAATCCTTTGGGTATATACCCAGTAATGGGATGGCTGGGTCATATGGTACATCTAGTTCTAGATCCTTGAGGAATCGCCATACTGTCTTCCATAATGGTTGAATTAGTTTACAATCCCACCAACAGTGTAAAAGTGTTCCTGTTTCTCTACATTCTCTCCAGCACCTGTTGTTTCCTGACTTTTTAATGATTGCCATTCTAACTGGTGTGAGATGGTATCTCATTGTGGTTTTGATTTGCATTTCTCTGATGGCCAGTGATGATGAGCATTTTTTCATGTGTCTGTTGGCTGTATGAATGTCTTCTTTTGAGAAATGTCTGTTCATATCCTTTGCCCACTTTTTGATGGGGTTGTTCATTTTTTTCTTGTATATTTGTTTGAGTTCTTTGTAGATTCTGGATATTAGCCCTTTGTCAGATGAGTAGATTGCAAAAATGTTCTCCTATTCTGTAGGTTGCCTGTTCACTCTGATGGTAGTTTCTTTTGCTGTGCAGAAGCTCTTTAGTTTAATTAGATCCCAATTGTCAATTTTGGCTTTTGCTGCTGTTGCTTTTGGTGTTTTAGACATGAAGTCCTTGCCCATGCCTATGTCCTGAATGGTATTACCTAGGTTTTCTTCTAGGGTTTTGATGGTATTAGGTCTAACATTTAAGTCTCTAATTCATCTTGAATTAATTTTTGTATAAGGAGTGAGGAAAGGATCCAGTTTCAGCTTTCTACTTATGGCTAGCCAATTTTCCCAGCACCATTTATTGAATAGGGAATCCTTTCCCCATTTCTTGTTTCTCTCAGGTTTGTCAAAGATCAGATGGCTGTAGATGTGTGGTATTATTTCTGAGGACTCTGTTCTGTTCCATTGGTCTATATCTCTGTTTTGGTACCAATACCATGCTGTTTTGGTTACTGTAGCCTTGTAGTATAGTTTGAAATCAGGTAGTGTGACGCCTCCAGCTTTGCCCTTTTGACTTAGGATTGTCTTGGGAATGTGGGCTCTTTTTTGGTTCCATATGAACTTTAAAGCAGTTTTTTCCAATTCTGTGAAGAAACTCATTGGTAGCTTGATGGGGATGACATTGAATCTATAAATTACCTTGGGCAGTATGGCCATTTTCATGATATTGATTCTTCCTATCCATGAGCATGGTATGTTCTTCCATTTATTTCCATTAACTACAAACATAAATGGTTTGTAGTTCTCCTTGAAGAGGTCCTTTACATCCCTTGTAAGTTGGATTCCTAGGCATTTTATTGTCTTTGAAGCAGTTGTGAATGGAAGTTCATTCATGATTTGGCTCTCTGTTTGTCCAGCAGACTCAAATTTCAAGAAAAGCTGAAAGAAGTTCTTTGGCTGAACAGAAATGATACCAGGTAGAAACTTGCTTCTGCAGAAAGAAAGAAAGAGTACCAGGAAGACTGAAATGTTGCAGAATAGAAAGGAGCTTTACGAAAGTATTCATATCTTTATAAACCAGTGATAACCTTTAAAGACTACTGACTTTAAATTTTTTAGATGCAATACAATTTTTGTGACATACATGGAAATGAAGCATATGACAAAGAACACTGAGTGGGTAGTTTATAGTGGAAAGTGTACCGTAGTAAGGTTCTCACATTTTTGTGGAGTATTTGAACATTTTTGAATATTTAACAAGTGAGAGATGTGTATTGAAGTCTCTTATGTAACTACTAAAAATATTTAATGTAAAGAGCCATAGCAAACCATCAATAGAGGATATCAAATGAAACACAGAAAACACTTTATCCACTTTAAAAACTACACAAAACTACACTTCTAAAAGAATGGCTAACCAAAAAACAAAACAAACAAACAAACAAAAAACACCTAATATCAAAGAGGCCATGAAGCAACTGGAATTATTACACATTACAAATGGGAATATAAAGTGTGCAACTACACTGGAAAATTATTTGGCAGTTTTTTAAAAAGTAAATGAAAATCTAGTGTATGACCCAGCAATTTCAATCCTAGACCTTTATCTCCTCTCCAAAAAAAGAAAACCTATATCAACAAAAAATCTTATAAAAGAATGCCCATATTAGCTTTGTTAATACTATTTATAATAACACAAAAAACCTGGAAATTGTCTAGATGTTCATTTAAAGAGTTTGGATGAACGTATTATAGTGCGTCCTTTCAGTGGAAGACTGCTCAAACAAGCAAACAAAAAAGAACTGCTGATGAACACAACATTATGAATGATGCTTAAAAACATAAAGCCAAGTAAAAGAAGTCAGACAGAAAAAAGTATATAGTATGTGATTTATTTTATACAAAGTTCTAAACCATGACAAACATCTATCACAATAGAAATCAGATCAGTGCTTGTTTCTGATGGTGGGATAATTTACTGGGAAGAGGTATGAGGAAACTCTTTAGAGTAATGGAAATTTTTTTTTCTTGCTAGAGATGAGAGATATCTGAGTGCATGTATTTGTCAAAACTGATCTAACTAGACACTTAATGATTTATGAATTTAAGATCTATGTGTATGGAAAGCATTACTTAATTTAAAAATTAGTGAAGGATAAGAAACTGAAATTAGTGAGACCAGTTAGAGAGCTATTGAGTATTCCAGTTAGGAGATAAAGGAATTCTGAGCCAGGCATGGTGGCTCATGCCTGTAATCCCAGCACTTTGAGAGGTTGAGGTGGGTGGATCATGAGGTCAGGAGTTTGACACCAGCCTGGCCGGTATGGTAAAACCTGGTCTCTACTAAAAATAAAAAAATTAGCCGCGTGTGGTGGCACGCACCTGTAGTCCCAGTCACTTGGGAGGCTGAGGCAGAAGAATCACTCTAACCCAGGAGGTGGAGGTTGCAGTGAGCCAAGATCATGCCACTGCACTCCAGCCTGGTGACAGAGTGAGACTCTGTCTCAAAAAAAAACAAAAAAAGAGAGAGAGAGAGAGATGAAGAAATTCTGAATATGACAGTAGTCCTAGCATTGGGAAGGAAGTGATAGAGCTGGAGAGTATCAGGAAAAAAGAATACATAAGAATGTATATAATTGGTAACCAATAATAAATAAGAAATAATAAAGAGAGAAGACTGAGGAAGCATCTCAGGCTTTTGGATTGGGTAACTGGATGAGTCATGATACCATTTTCCAAGAATAAGAAATCAGGAGAAAAGCAAGCTTAGGAAAAAAATGAGATTGCCATTGTTTATCTTGAATTTAGGTCCAATTAAAGATATTAAATATCAATTATATCTGGATTTTAGAGGAGAGATTTGGCTAGAGATGTAAACTTGGGATTCATAAAGATCTGGAAATGACTTAGTTTGTTTTCTCTTTTTTTAAAATTTTTGTTTTAGGTTTGGGGTACATGTGAAGATTTGTTACATAAATAAACTCACGTCATGGGGGTTTGTAGTACATATTATTACATCACCCAGGTATTAAGTCCAGTCCAGTTATCTTTTCTGTTCCTCTCCCTCCTCCCAGCCTTCCCCAAGTAGATGCCAGTCTTGGTTGTTTCCTTCTGTGTGGTCCTCAGTTCTCATCATTAAGCTTACATTTATATGTAAGAACATGTGGTATTTGGTTTTCTGTTCCTGCATTAGTTTGCTAAGGATGATAGCCTCTAGTTCTATCCATGTTCCTGCAAAAGACATAACCTCATTCTTTTTTATGGCTGCATAATGTTCCATGGTGTATATGTACCACATTTTCTTTATCCAGTCTGTCATTGTTGGGCATTTAGGTTGGTTCCATGTCTTTGCTATTGTGAACAGTGCTGCAATGAACATTCATGTGCATGTGCCTTTATAGTAGAATGATCAATATTCCTCTGGGTATATACTCAGTAATGGGATTGCTGGGTGTTATGGTACTTCTGCTTTTAGCTCTTTGAGGAATCACCATACTGCTTTTCACAGTGGTTGAACTAATTTGCCCTCCCACCAACAGTGTATAATCATTTCTTTTTCTCTGCAACCTTGCCCACATCTGTTATTTTCTGACTTTTTAATAATAGCTATTTTGACTGGTGTGAGATGGTATTTCACTGTGGTTTCGATTTGCATTTTTCTAATGATCAGTGATATTGAGCTTTTCTTCATATGCTTGTTAGCCACATGTATGTCTTTTCTTGAGAAGTGTCTGTTCATGTCTTTTTCCACTTTTTTTTTTTTTTTTAACGGATGATAACTTTATTGGAGATTTACTTGGCTACAATTGTTACAAAAAAAACAACTCAAGGTAATTGTGATCCATAAGGTACAGACTGCAAATTTCTGCAGCATGATTACTGTCAGAATGAATGGCATCATGTTCCTTAAAAAAATGGCTGCAGCACGTGATGGTAAATATTTTATTGTCAATCAAATTATATGCATTAGGTTTACTTTATTTTAGTAATTTTCCTTCACTATTTACAGCAGAAAAGCCAGAAATTTACTGCCTGTTCACCTTTGCATTTTTGCTATGTAACCTGCTGCTGCAATAAGTTCTTAGTGCATCTATAAAATTTAAAATTGTCTGTGGTTGATGTCCAAATAAAAATGGGCTAGAAAAAAAAACAAGTAATGATTAAAACATATTTACAAGTTAGTTGTGAAAAGTCATTTTCACTGCTAGTGGAAAATACAGTGACCTCCGTGCGAATTTCCTAGATACTGCTATTGGCATCTCCAACAACTTTTAAAATCATTTTAGTAGTCTTGGTATTAAACATAGCTTTAAAACCTTTCACAATATAAAATAAATAAATTTATCTGGAAATAATTAAATTCCTGAAAAGTAATTAGTGGTTGGAAAAATGTAATTATTCAAATGTAATTAAAACAACCATATAGGTAAAAAACGACATGAGTTTCTCTTTCGTAGATAACGCAAATGGATTGAGGACTCTTAACGTAATTTCAGATGCAGTTAAAAAATGATATCAAGGTCTCAGTTTGGTGGCTTAAATTTTTTGTAAAGAAATTAGACACCCTAACAGAGCAAGATCCAATATTTGAAATCAATGGGGTCTTGTGTATGAACTGTGCTCGGTGTGGATTCCAGTGATCCTCTGCAGGCCCCACCTGCCTCCAGGGAGCAACTGAAGGAGCCGACTGCCAGGTGAACACCTGGATTCATGAACCAAAGCAGCCTCAAGTTTCGTGTTGTCAAGGCAGGGTATTAGAATCTTTCTGAGGGCAAAGTATTATTAACAAATAAAAATATCAATATTTTAAAAGACAATTACAGGAGTGTTAGAGGTTGTTCTAAATTTCATCACTTCATGTAATATAAAAGAAAATGGAAAAGAAATGTAACAAACATTTTATAAACATAGAGTTCAGTTAACAAATCTTTTTTATATCACAAACAGTAAATATGCCACAGACAAAAATGACCTATTTAAGTTGTGAGAGTACATGACACATTGCAGGCAGTATAATGATCTTTTTCAAATTCCATAAATCGAAACAGCAGCAAGGCTGAACCACATTTTTTTTCTCTCTGTTAAGCATATTTTCTCGAAATGAGGTAAAACATGGTACCAAGTGCAATGCTTATCTGTGCTACATGAACAGAACAGAAGGGAAAAAGCTATTATAAAACATAGCATAGTTAGGACTGCAGTAAGTATTTTTTAAAAAAATTTACAAATGAAGGTTCATGTCAACTAACTTGCACACAATCATCATATCTGCAGTTGCTTTTTCAAGATAAACCTCCCCAGTCCTTTACACATGTGCTCATAGCACAACCACACCCCACTAGTGGGTTTTCCATATTGCATTTGGTCTCACATTGCAATCACAGGAACAGAAGAATGGCATATAGGGATGTAAAGTGGGGCAACATAGAGTGATTATTTCTCTTAATTGACAGATGCAAAACATTTCAACAAGCTAAACAGAGGAAAACTTTACAGCATTAAAAATCGGCAGCTCAAAAGCGTTCATAACCATTTCATATGTCTAACTCATACTTTTTAAATTTTTTAACTTAGTAACCAGCGGATCATAGAATGCTTCAAACTGTGAGTCAAACTAAAATCCACTATTTTTCTCCAACAAAAAGTGAAAGAGATAAAGTTTGCTGTTGATAAAACATTTTGAATGGTAGAAGGAAATTTGAACCCCTGAGAATGTATGACCTAATCATGTCTATAAGTCTGAACATTTTAGTACTAACAAAAAAATACTCTTCTTAAGGTTACAAATATATTGAGGCATTTTTCTCCCACTGGGAATCATAACTGTGAAAACAATCTGATTTTGGTGCCAGGAGTCAAGAGAATCCCGTAACACTGGGATGGATGCATTAGACACAATGCAAAGCCCTAAGCTCCTGGCATCAGGGAGTTTATAAATATTAAGAGATTTGTGGTTAAACTTGATCACAAATCACCCTCATAGTAAAATTTACATCCAACCTTACTTGTTAACTGTACACTTTTATAGTTATATAATTCAAGAATTATTTTGTTTTAACAGGCCATATCTTTTTCTTTATGGTTTCAAATATCTGTTTATTTTATTTATTTATTTATTTATTTATTTATTTATTTATTTATTTATTTATTTATTATTATACTTTAAGTTCTAGGGTACATGTGCATAACGTGCAGGTTTGTTACATATGTATACTTGTGCCTTGTTGGTGTGCTGCACCCATCAACTCGTCAGCACCCATCAACTCATCATTTACATCAGGTATAACTCCCAATGCAATCCCTCCCCCCTACCCCCTCCCCGTGATAGGCCCCGCTGTGTGATGTTCCCCTTCCCGAGTCCAAGTGTTCTCATTGTTCAGTTCCCACCTATGAGTGAGAACATGCGGTGTTTGGTTTTCTGTTCTTGTGATAGGTTGCTGAGAATGATGGTTTCCAGCTGCATCCATGTCCCTACAAAGGACACGAACTCATCCTTCTTTATGGCTGCATAGTATTCCATGGTGTATATGTGCCACATTTTCTTAATCCAGTCTGTCACTGATGGACATTTGGGTTGATTCCAAGTCTTTGCTATTGTGTAGTGCTGCAATAAACATACGTGTGCATGTGTCTTTATAGCAGCATGATTTATAATCCTTTGGGTATATACCCAGTAATGGGATGGCTGAGTCATATGGTACTTCTAGTTCTAGATCCTTGAGGAATCGCCATACTGTTTTCCATAATGGTTGAACTAGTTTACAATCCCACCAACAGTGTAAAAGTGTTCCTATTTCTCCACATCCTCTCCAGCACCTGTTGTTTCCTGACTTTTTAATGATTGCCATTCTAACTGGTGTGAGATGGTATCTCATTGTGGTTTTGATTTGCATTTCTCTGATGGCCAGTGATGATGAGCATTTTCTCATGTGTCTGTTGGCTGCATAAATGTCTTCTTTTGAGAAATGTCTGTTCATATCCTTTGCCCACTTTTTGATGGGGTTGTTTGTTTTTTTCTTGTAAATTTGTTTGAGTTCTTTGTAGGTTCTGGATATTAGCCCTTTGTCTGATGAGTAGATTGCAAAAATGTTCTCCCATTCTGTACGTTGCCTGTTCACTCTGATGGTAGTTTCTTTTGCTGTGCAGAAGCTCTTTAGTTTAATTAGATCCCATTTGTCAATTTTGGCTTTTGTTGTAACAGGCCATATCTTACATTAAGGTTTTTTAAAAGATCAAATAGACATCTAAGGTTCCAAATCAGAATTAAATATTTGTAAAACAAGTCACCTAAACTAATTTGCTCAAAAACCCATTTAATAATTTAGATCTCAATTTAATTTTAAGATTGGAGACAACGAAAAACACTGGAGAAGCTTAATATCCCCCTCACTCAGGGTTCCTTAGAAAGCAGAGCTGACAGTTTTCTGTGGGTGCACTCACAGAGGCATTTCTCTGTGGGTGGATGATGCAGATAAAGCAGGAAGGACAGTATTCAAACGTCACATACACATAAATGCAGTATTCCATGAAGCTTCAACTTCAGAATCATGTGCTGGGAAATATGAGACACCTCTGCTCAACTTTCTTAAACTTCAAGCATAATGAACGGGGCAAATTGCAGCAAACCTCTGCTGGTATGTTGATGGGAGTGCAAGACTGACCCGCAGCTTTTAAAAAGGTAAATTAAGAGGTATTATAGTTACAGTGCAAAAAATAAAAATAAAATTTCAAGCATAATACACAAGCATAGCACTAAATAGGGGGAAAATGCATGCAAAAGAAAAGAAGAACTGAGGTATTTAAGTGAAGAGTGCCTACAAGTCTAATTAAAGAAACTTAGGCAAATGCCTAAAAAAAAGTATTTTTCCTTTTCCAAAGGCAGAAATAATAAGCTAGTTTATCTAAATTAATGACCTAAATCACAGATGTAGCAAAATTATGGCAGTTTATCACAAACGTTAAACTTTCACGGCATTAACAGCACAGCTTTGGTACATGACACATGTATGCAACATTATGAAAAGTACAGTAAGAAATTTATGTGAGGAGGCTAAGGGTAAAGGTGCTCTGTTTTGCTTCTTTAAATAAGTAAGCAATCAATTTTAAAATCTGCAGCATATTTTAGGTGTGGTATGTCTAAGGTTTCTTTTGTTGGAGCAACAACCTAGAAGGCAAAATTATTTGCCGCAAAGCATTTCCATCAGTGGAACTACCTAGCAGGAGGTCTTTAGTAAAATAGGGTGTTTAGCCAAAGATCATTTTTATGGTGATAAAAATATCTGTAGACTACATATTCTGGTTTTTAAAATGTCTTCAGTATACATGACAGAAACTTTAGTATGATCCTGTAATAAGTTACAGCTATACTAGTGAGTTGTAAGTATCACGTCTCAACATCTAATACATAATAAAACAAAGGCAATGTAAAACATTTTTCCAAAAAGATCAGAGATTAAAGAATATCCATGAAGGTTTTACTTTTAATGCAAGAATGTTTTTTATACAAGACTATGTGGCATTACAAAACTAAAATGTGATTCACCAAGATGACAGCCAATGTTCATTAAAAATCTGTCCCTTACTATCAGGTGCAACAGCGACCAGGAACATCACCTTACACAGTTTAACGTGGAAAGAAAAGACAACATTGGCACGCTTCTCTTCTCGAAAATCTTATCATTCTATTCAACTTATCAACTACTGCAGGACTGGCACCACTGCACACATGGAGAGATGGAGAATAATCTACATCATCTTAGGGACTGCTGGAGGTTTAAACTCCATGGCCTTCTAACACTAAGCAAAGCTGACATAAGTTAAACTCAAAAACAAAAAACAAACAGACAAACAAAAAACAAAAAAAAAACCCTGTCAATTATTTTGAACACTTGCTAAATGTCATCATTAAAGTACTCTTGTGATTTAAAGAAAGCAGAAGTGAGGAAAGAAGACAAGATTGTGTTTGCGCAAAAAAATAAAAACTACCATTACTTCCAAAATGTTATACATAAGTTAAATGTTTTATTCTGTTGTCTATCTTGTTATCAAACTTTAAATTCTGCCTTCAATGCATTCAGCTCAATATCAACTTTAAGTCATCCCTTCCAATTTAAATAATTTTCCCCCTTTTTTTTTTGTTTCGTTTCTTTGTTTTGAATTTTAAAAAGGGGTTTCAGCTGTTGGGAACCTGAGGTTGACTAGCTTTGAGGCTTCGGAGGGCTCTTCTTGCTGCTGCAGATTTGGCAATCCTATTACTTCGAACAACACCTTTAAATTTCACCTGTTCCACTACTTCTACGGTGACTCTGACCTTCCCGTGGTAAGTTCTCACAGCTGGGTTAAATTTGGCAGTTTCTGGTTCCATTTCAAGCAATTCTCGCACGGGGGAATGGGGTACATTTGCAGAAAACTTTTCTATTAGCGGCATTCCTCAACCCACACACAGTTTAGACAGTTGTAATTCACAACCCACACACAGTTCAGGCAGCAGAAGGTAGGGCTTCACAGGCTTGATGTGTCTGAACATAGACTCTGCCCAAATAACTGGCTGATTGCTGAGCTATACAGTTGCTGGGAAGATCTTTATTGAACCCAAATGCCCACACACACCACCCCCCAAGTATTAAGCAGAATCATCAGTGTCTACACACTACAGGGGAGACAGATTTTGCAGTTTAGGGAAAGTTTATACTTACTAAAATAAAAAAAAAGTCACACTTCACAATAACAAAATAGATTGTATAATTATACATTTATTATCCACCAAATCCAATTTTCAATATAAAAAATTACCAGATATAGGAAGAAACTTGAAGGGGTGGTCCATTCTCCACGGAGAAAAATAGAAATCAGTAGAAACTGACTCTGAGTGGGTCCAGGTAATGAATTTAGCAGACAAAAACCTCAAGGCAGCTATTAGGATATGCTCAAAGAATTAAAGGAAACCAGTAAATAGTAAACAGAAACTATGGAAAGAAAACAAGTGACATTCTAAGCTAAAATGTACACGAACTTTAAAAAAATCACTAAATGGTTTAAACAGCAGATTGACATGGCAGACAAAGTATGTCATATTCCATTAGTCACATGAACCAATCTTCATAGAGTGTGAGAAGGGACTACGGACAGTTGTGAATACAGGGCATGGGGATCATTAGAGGCCATCTTAAAGGATGGCCACCTTAACATATATAAGTGGGTCCATTTTGGGACTCTGTCTACTGTTGCAATGATTTATTTCTACTTTATCATTTACCATCTACTTTCACCATTACCACACTGTCTTAATTTCTGTAGTTTTACATTAAATCTTAATCTAAAGACCTAACTTAATATAAAGACCTGCCTGGCTTAATCAGATAGAAAAGTCGTCCAACTTGTTTCTTTCTTCTTCTTTCAATATTATTTTGACTACTCTAGATCTTTTGACTTTCCAGCATGAGCTTGCAATTAGCCAGCCAATTTCTAGAAAAACAAAAAGTTTGCTGAAATTTTGACTGGGGACTTTTTGAAATACAGATGAGTTAGACATGAATTGCCATCTAAGCAGTCTTGAGTCTTCCAGTGCATGAACATAGTTTATTCCTCCATTTAATTAAGTCTTTAAATTCTCTCAGTAATATTTTTAGTATCACACTATGTCAGAGCCTATGCTTTTTCATTTTTTCCTGTGTATTTAGGTTTTTAAAATGAAATTACTTATTTATTTTCACTTGTTCCTCACTTGTTTATAAAATGGATTTTATTTTTGTATATTGGCCTTATAACCTATATAAATACTAAACTCACTTCTTAGTTCTAGCAAACTTTGTTTTCTTTTGTATAATCCTTAAGATTTTTTACCTATACAAGCATATTGTCTATGAGTAAAAAGTTTTCCTTCTCCTTACTAATGCCATTGTTTGTTTTTCTTGTTTTATGGACTGTTCAGAATCTTCAGTGCAATTGTGAGTAGAAAGAGTGAAGACTTTATTCCTATCTTACTCCCAATCTTGGATAAAACCATCTTTAATTATTTATGAATAAATATGATGTTAGCTATAACATTTATTGTAGACCCCTTTATTGGCTTTTGAAGTTACTTTTCTGATATGCTTTAGCTGTGTCCCCAGCCAAATCTCATCTTGAATTGTAGTTCTCATAATCTCCACATGTTGTGGGAAGGACCAGGTGGAGATAATTGAATTACAGAGTGGTTTCACCCTTCCTGTGCTTGTGATAATGAATTAGTTCTCACGAGATCTGATGGTTTTATACGGGGCTTCCTCCTTTGCTGGGCACTCATTTTTCTCTCCTGCTGCCACACGAAGAAGGACGTATTTGCTTCCCCTTCTGCCATGATTGTAAGTTTTCTGAGGCCTCTCTAGCCCTGCAGAGAAGTCAGTTAAACTTCTTTCCTTCATAAATTACTCAATCTTGGGCAGTTCTTTACAGCAGTGTGATAATGGACTAACGCATTTTCTATATGTAGTTTGCTAACTCAAAAAGAAATCATAAATGGGTAGTGAATTTAGAGTTATTAAGATGATTAAATTTTATTTTTCTTTTCATGTGTTGTATTCCTGAGAGAAGTCCTTCTTAGTCTTAATGCATAGACACAATTTGCTATTGTATTGTTGTGGATTCTTACATCTATATCTTTACATTTCTTGAAATATATTTGTCTGGTTTCAATATCAGTGTTATGCCGGCCTAATTACATAAGTTGGGAGCTAGTCCCTTCACAATTTTCTGAAGAGGGTATATGTAAAATTGTATCATTTCTTTCAAAAACAGATGTTTACAATTCATCATGAAAGTCATCCTGGTGTGAAGTCTTATTTGTGAAGTTTTTTTGTCTTACAAATTCAATCACTGTAACAGATATAGGGCTATTTAGAGTTCTTATTTCTCCTTGCGTATTTTATTGTGTCTGTTTTGGGAAGTGTTTTTTTCAATGAAGTTTATTCTTTTATCAAAAATTGCAAATTTAGCTGCATAACTTTTCTATAACTTCTTAATTATCTTTTTTTTTTTTTAACATGCTGGTCATATTCGGATTTTATTCTCTTTGAAGCGTTCAGATTGCATTCCACTGTTAGCTTGGTAGCTATGATTCAACTTACACTTCTAAAATTTATCTGTTGGTAAGCCCAGAAAGCTACAGAGAAATTTTTGTTATTGTTTTTAAGTTTCGGTCAGAATATTTGGAACTAGATGAATTACAACAAAAACAAACTAAAGAGCTAAGTTAATGACTATACTGTTTTTACTGCTACAGAATTCAAATCCTTCTGTGCCATCTCTGACTAATTCTTTTTTATATTATTATTGTACTTTAAGTTCTAGGGTACATGTGCACAACCTGCAGGTTTGTTACATATGTATACATGTGCCATGTTGGTGTGCTGCACCCGTTAACTCGTCATTTACATTAAGTATATCTCCTAATGCTATCCCTCCCCACTCCCCCCTCTCCACAATAGGCCCTGGTATGTGATGTTCCCCTTCCTGTGTCCAAGTGATCTCATTGTTCAATTCCCACCTATGAGTGAGAACATGCGGCGTTTGGTTTTCTGTTCTTGCGATAGTTTGCTGAGAATGATGGTTTCTAGCTGCATTCATGTCCCTACAAAGGACACGAACTCATCGTTTTTTATGGCTGCATAGTATTCCATGGTGTATATATGCTACATTTTCTTAATCCAGTCTGTCACTGATGGACATTTGGGTTGATTCCAAGTCTTTGCTATTGTGAATAGTGCTGCAATAAACATACGTGTGCATGTGTCTTTATAGCAGCATGATTTATAATCCTTTGGGTATATACCCAGTAATGGGATGGCTGGGCCAAAGGTATTTCTAGTTCTAGATCCTTGAGGAATCACCACACTGTTTTCCACAATGGTTGAACTAGTTTACAGTCCCACCAACAGTGTAAACGTGTTCCTGTTTCTCCACATCCTCTCCAGCACCTGTTGTTTCCTGACTTTTTAATGATCGCCATTCTAACTGGTGTGAGATGGTATCTCATTGTGGTTTTGATTTGCATTTCTCTGATGGCCAGTGATGAGGAGCATTTTTTCATGTGTCTGTTGGCTGCATAAACGTCTTCTTTAGAGAAGTGTCTGTTCATATCCTTCATCCACTTTTTGATGGGGTGGTTTGAGATAAGACCACATACTCTGTATGATTTCAGTCCTTTGCCATTTATTGGATATTATTTTATTATTATGAATTTGGCCAATCTGTGAATATCTCATGAACATTTTTTAAAAAATAAATGTTCATAGAAAGAAACATGTTCATGAAAAAAATGTGTATTATGCAGTTATTAGTGGTCTATAAATATTAGTTAGGTCAATTTTTTGGCAGTGTTATTCAAATGCTATTATGGTGTTTTTTGTTTGTGTTTTTGTCTAATTGTTCTAGCAATTACTGACAAAGTAGCATTAAATATCTCCAATGAATGTTGTGGATGTGCCTATTTCTCCCTTTAGCTCTGTCAGTTTTTTCTTTACATATTTTGAAACTTCGTTATTTGGTGCAGCCACATTCAGGATTTTGTCTTCTTAGCTTCTATATTGCTTCTAAAAATAATCTTTGTCTTGATTAATATATTATCTGATATTAATGTAGCACTTCAGTTTTCTTATGATTTGTGTTTGCATGGTGTATTTTTTCAAATCTTTTATTTTTAATCTATATCTTTGTACTTAAAGTACATATGTTATAAACACTATACAGACAAATTTTATTCAGCCTGAAAATCTCTCCCTTCTAACTGAAAAACTTTATCCATTTATAAAATTATTGATATGATTATATTTAAGTAACAGTAATTGATATCATTTTGCTATTTATTTGTTACTTGTCCAGTCCGGCTTTTTAATTCATTCCCCTTCTCCTTCCTTCTTTGATTCATCAATTACTTTTTATTATTCCACTTTATTTCCTCTGTTGTCTTTTTTATTACACCCTTTCGTTTGGGTGTGTGTGTGCATGTGCTTGCTCTAGGAATTGCAAAATGCATCTTTAACTATTCATAGTCTAATTTGAATTAATATTATGCCATTTTCCTTATACTATAAGAACTTTGCAACACTATTCTTTGGTTTGTTTTTACTTATTTTTAGTCTTATTGCTGTTACATAGTTTTATTCTTCATAGATTATAGGCCCCGCTATACATTTTTTGTTTGCTTTAAACAGTCAATTGTCTTTTGAAGAATTTTTTAAAGTTTAAGTCTTCTATATTTACATATGCCATTTATGTGCTATTTGTTTCTTTCTACATATACCTGAGTATTTTACTGCTGTCATTTTCTATGAGCTTGAAGACTTTCCTTTATCATTTCCTGTAGAGCAATTCTGCTTTTAGGAAACTCTCTTGAATTTTATCTGAATTATTTTAACTTTATTTTTTATTTTTTTTATTTTTGAGATAGAGTTTTGCTCTTGTAGCCCAAGCCAGAGTGCAATGGCACGATCTCGGCTCACTGCAACCTCCACCTCCAGAGTTCAAGTGATTCTCCTGTCTCAGCTTCCCTAGTAGTTGGGATTACAGGCCATGCCACCACTCCTGGCTAATTTTTGTAGAAGAGACAGGGTTTCCCAGTGTTGGCAAGGCTGGTCTTGAACTCCAGACCTCAAGTGATCTGCCTGTCTTGGCCTCCCAAAGTGCTGAGATTACAGGCTTGAGCCACCACACTCTGCCTGATTTATTTTAAAGTGTCTTTATTTTCTTTCAATCTTGTAAAATATTTTTTAACTTAATATTGAACTTTTCCCTTTCGGGGTTTTGAAGATGGGATTTTATGTTCTGGTTTGCCTTACTTCTGAGAGAAATTAGTAATCATTATTGTTGTGCACCTATATGTAAAATTATATTTAATATAATTTATGATTTTTCCTACTTTGGTTGCTTTTGATATTTTCTCCTTATTTTTATTCTTAGCAATTTGACTATGATATGTCTAGGTGCAGTTTTCATTGGTCATTATCCTTGGGGGTTCACTGAACTATTTAGATATGAAGGTTTATGGTCTTCATTATATTTGTGAAGAATTTGCCTGTGATATTTTCCAATATTTTTTCTTCCCCAATTTCTCCCTTCTCTGCTTGTGGGATTCTAGTTATAGGTATGTAGTTCATTGTACTACAAGTCACTGAGGTTCTGTTTATTTTTATTTTCTGTACTTTTATTTGGATCATTTGGATAGCTCCCATTGCTCTGCCTTCAAGTTCACTCATCTTTTCTTCAGCAGTGTTCAATCTGCTGTTATACCCATCCAGGGCATTTTTTTTTCAGTTATTATATCTTTCAGAATTATAATGTTCATCTAGCTCTTTTTTATAGTTTGTTTTATTTTTTCTTTTGCAGAGATTTTCCATCTGCATACTTTACATTCATAATAGCTGTCTTAACGTCTGTGCTGTATCTGAGTGTTTCTATTTATCACTTTTTCTCCTCATTATGGTCATGTTTTTCCTCTTTACTTCTTATTTAGTAACAGTTTTGATTGCATGCTTGCACACTGTGGATATTGCTGTTGAGTCTAGATTTTGGTTGTCATTCTCTAGAATATTGTATTAGTCTGTTCTCATGCTGCTAATGAAGACATACCTAAGACTGGGTAATTTATAAAGAAAAGAGATGTAATGAACTCACAGTTCCACATGGCTGGGGAGCCCTCACAATCATGGCAGAAGATCAAGGAAGAACAAAGGGAAATCTTACATGGTGGCAGGCAAAGCATGTCTGCATTCTTGAGACAACACATATAGAAAACAATGACCAAAACAACAAATAATTTTTTAAAGTTTCTTTGCTTCTGGAAATTGTATTTGTTATTTTACAGGACAAAATATTCATGTGAGAATACTTTTACCTTCAAATAAGCATTCTATGTTTTTTGCTATTACTAAATGTAGTAATAGTGTATTTAAAAATCCATGAGATAAGTTATTATCAGTAAGACATTATTAAAATATACACATTTTAATATGCATATTAAAGTGCATTTATATTTTTATGTTTATAAATATGTATATTTTTAGAAAATATATTCCTATATTAAAACATATAGTACATATTTTATTAATTTTATCTGAAATATTTTAATATTTAATGGAGTAAAGAATACTGATAAACTAATATTTGAAGTTAATATTTAATAATAATTAAATATGTTAATAAATGCATATTAATCTGTATAAACATAATACATTATCAAATAAAATACATTTTCTTCTATCTTGACTTTTTAATAATATGGTTATTTGAAGCATTATTTAGGTTGAATATTATTAAGTTAGGTTAAGAAAATTATATTAACTAACTTTTTAAAAACAATTTCTGGCAAAATAAAATATATAAATAAACCTTCCTGTTAAAGCTGCTTGTTTAGTTATGCTATGAATTATTCTAGTGAGTTCAAACAGATTTTTAATAGCACTTGAGATATAATTTGCATACCATGCAATTGACTCATTTGATGTGTGCAGCACATTCACAGAATTGTGCAACCCTTACCACAATTGCGTTGTTACCACAATCTAGAATATTTTCATCACCCCTTCACCCTCATACCCATCAGCAGTCACTCCTTATAGTCTCTCCACTACCCCTCTTGCTCAGCCTTAGGCAATGACTAATCTACTTTTTGTCTCTACAGATTTACCTTTATGGATATTTCAAATAAATTGAGTCATACAATATGTGATCGTTTTGGACTGGTTTCTTTCACTTGCATAATATTTTCTACATTCATCTAGATTCATCTAGATACACTGACACATGTAGCAAGTGTCAATACTTTATTTCTTTTTCTTGCTGAATAACATTCCATTATAGGATATACAATCTTTTATTTATCCATTTATTCATTGATGAACATTTGGGTTATTTCCACTTTTTGCCTACTATAAACAATGCTACTATGAACATTTATGTACACATTTTTCAGTGGTTGTATGTTTTCATTTCTCTTGGGTATACATACAGGAAAAATTTCTAGGTTTTAAGGAAAATTCTAAATTTGATTATTCGAGGATCGGCCTTCCAAAGGTTTCCAAAGCAGCTGCTCACCTTACTTTAAAGCTGCTTGTTTAGTTATGCTAAACAAGTTATCCCACGAGCAATAGATGATGGTTCCAATTTCTCCACATCTTCACCAACATGCGTTATCATCTATCTGTCTGATTATAGCCATCCTAGTGCAGGCAAAGTGGTTTCTTATTGTGGTTTTGATTTGTATTTTCCTGATGGCTAATGATGTTGAGCATCTTGTTACGTGCTTATTGACCATTTGTATATCTTCTTTGGAAACAAATCTCTTCAGATCCTTTGTGCATTTTAAAATTGGGTTACTTGACATTTTATTATTGAGCTGCAATAGCAAATATTTTCTCCCATTCTTTGGGTTGTTCACTTTCTTCGTGGTTTCCTTTGAAGCAAGATTATTTTCTTTTCATGAAGTACAATTTATCTCTCTTTTCTTTTGTTTCTTGTGCTTTGGATATCATATTTGAGAAAGTCTTTTCTAATCCAGGGTCCTAAAGTTGTCCTCCTACATTTTTATTGTTATGTTTGTTCTGAAGAGAAACCTAGCTTTGTTTTGTTGCATGTAGATATCTAGTTGTCCCAGCACCATTTTTAAAAAGATTATTCTTTCCTCGTTAAATTGGCTTGGCTTCCTCAAACAGATTTTTGAATTCTCATATTTACTGATAAAAATCACTGGTCTTGTTTTGTGATCTTTGTTTTCAAAGGTGATGTGTAGACCAAGTGGACCTGAGCTCTGTTTCCATGGAGATGTTGAAACCATCCTTTGCCTTGCCAGGTGTCTTCCTGTGTGTTCAGGCCAAAAGCCTTGACCTTGCAACCATTGCATCTATTCCACACTATGCTCCCCACTTCCACATTAGTGCTAGGCAATTCTGAGCTGGACATCCCAGTTAAAATTACCCTAGGAGCAGCTTTCACCTTACATATAACCATTTTGGGTAATAAGAACTTTGTAAGAGTTAGAGATTGCTTTTAGATAGTGTGCACACTCAAGAACCAAAATGGTTATGATCAACATTGTTCTAGAGAAAGTCAAAAAGAAGCTGAAAGCAACTAACCCCTGACAAGTCCCAGGAGACAAACCTGTTCCTTGTTTTTCACAGATGCAGCCACCAGCAACATTAAGGTGCTCTGATAAATTCTTTACATTTGTTTTCTTTGAAAGAACTCATTAATTACAATGTTCCTTCTGTCCTCTTGTGAGAGGGACAGTTATGCTGAAAGCAATATGTTTCCAGTGCCAAACCACCTTCCCATTATTGTAGGCCCAAATTGCCTACTTATTCCAAGTCAAAAGTGTTCACCCATGACCCTGTTTGCCCCCTTTCTTTCACCAATCACCTTCTTGTTATTTGCATTATTGACAAGTGACTCCATCTTCATGTTGAGGAAATGGCATGAAAGAGATTCACTGTGTGAGGCAGAGGTCATTCCTAGATGAGGCCATTGCTTCTCAGCATTCATTGAATGGTCTGAATTTCCATTCAAAAAGTATCAATTAAATGCAAGCTATTGGCTAACACTGGTAGCAAAATTAGTCCCTTCTCTCCAGGACCATACCATCTAATTGATGAGCAAAACACATCCTAAACAATTCAATCTTCCCATAAAGTAGCATGTGGGCAAGGGCCAAAATGAATTGGAAAAGAAAGATTTAATGAGAATTATTTGGTACAAAGCCTAGAATATGTCTAAGGTGAGTAAATGTTTCTATATGAATGCTGATGAGATCAAGAAAGATAACAGTGCAACAAGTGCAAGTCAGAAGGAAAGAGGTGTTTGAAACCACTCTGCTCTAAACTTGGGGAAGGAGTACTTTTTTAGCCTGATGAAAAAGTCACAGCATTTGGGAGGATTATTCTCCTTTTGAGAGTATTTTATCGATTCTGTAAAAACATAAGGGAGCTTCAAAACTGTAGATTCCTGGAGTGTTGAAAAGCTACTTAACATGTTAAAAAGCAGTAGAGAGAAGAATCAGATGACCAACCTTGAAGTAGCTTGTCCTGGATTTTAATTCTTATTTTTCCATGTAGCATCTACGTGATCAATTTTTAACCTCAGAGCTTCAATTCTTTCACTTATAAAATTGGAATAAAGATTCCTATCTCCCAGAATTACTGTATTTGTTAGGATAACATGTAATAAAATTACTGATGTCTATTAGATACTGACTAAATTGCCAGGGAATATGGGCTTAATATTTAGATACAAATTACTTTATTTATGTATTTTTAGTTTATACTGCCTTTCTTCCCTTAAGTGCAGAGATTGTTAGTCTACACTTAGACTAACAAATTAATAGTATTATTCTTTTTTTTTTTTTTTTTTTCAGGTAATTTAAACTTTGGGTCTAAGGAAATGTTAACTGCATTGCAATTCTGTCCAAAGGCATGAATACATTTAGATAATCACACACAAAAAAATCATGCTCTATAACAAGGACTGCAAAATGATTTCTAGAAAAATTTTTTAATCTCATGACCTTTTTCAAAAAGCAGTATTGGTCTCCTCTATAATAAAAATTTAGTGGTCCGCAGTATAGTGAACAATTAATGCATTTGCAAAAATGTCTCATACTGGGGTAATTTATTAATTTTTGAGTACTTGTCTTCATATACCTAGAGGTACTTTGTGATTTCCATCTGTAAGCAAGAACCATGAAGAAGCAGGTGTCATGGAAAGCCATTTAGCAATCGTACTGGACATGGTGTATATATTCTCCCTAGATTCACTCAGTTGTGTTGTGGTATGAGAAAGAATTTGGTCTTTTCTCCTAGTATTTGACCTACAGCTTCAAACCCCCTTGGAATTTCCTGAGAGCCAGGAGGGTCTTTTGTTACTAATAATGAACCCCTAAGGACCACATTAGAGTTTATGCTAATGAGATAACTCATAGTGGGAAGAAGGAAAGGGGTTGTATAGCTTGAAGTTGAAGGCTAGTTTCCAGGAAAACTAATGACAAATTGGAAGTGTGAGAGGATGGCTGGAGATTGAGTTCAACAACATGGCCAGTAATTTCATCAATTGTGCCTACATAATGAGACCTAGACGAAAACTCTGAAGAATGGGCTCAGGAAGCTTCCTGGTTGGTGAACATAGGAATGTACAGGAAGCAAGGGTCCATCAGGTCACACCCTAATCCTTTGCAGAGTGCAGCATGGGTTCCATTACCCACCTTGGTGAGTGCTGCAACAGCTACAGGACCCAAACCTACCAGACCCATGGCAACTCTGGCTTCCTAGTGGCTACCTGGAGGGTACAGGTAGCAAAGCCCCAGTATCTCATGGGATGACCTTTCACCAAGGAAGGAACCAAGAGATAAATCAAACAACTTCCCTGCCACTGAAGAATTTTGTAAGACACAGGGATTGTTGACAACCTCTCTGGAGACATCCTATATATCTAAATAGCTGAGTTTTCTTGTGTGTGAAATTGCAACCAGATCAGTAATGTACTTCTTTCCAATTTTTCTTCCCTTTTTTCTTTATTTTTGCTTCTCTGGGATTACACCAACCCCTGAAGCATCAGCATGCAAGCTCTTGCTTCGGTTCTGTTTTCTAGGAAATCCAGGATAAGACAGAAGTATGACTAAGAAATCCCGTTGTTAAAGGGAGATGCAGCTGATGGCCTAGTGAGCAGTTTGCCTAGCGTCTGAAATGTAAACTGCAATGTCTGCACCCCTCAGGGGCAGGATGGGCTCTGATGGAGCCATCTGGCAGCATATTGAGACATCAGCCCAGGCTGTGAAACTCCAGATATGTTACTGGGCCCCTCCTAGTGATGTGTAATACTTGAAACTAAAAATCCTGTCATATAGAAAAAATATTTAAATTACAAACATTGTTAGCTAGTAAACTCTCCCTGTTTTAGGGGTGATAGGATGTCTTTGCTACTATCATAATGATGATGATGGTTGATGGCCAGTATGGCTATTTAAAAAAAAATCTTAATTGACAAAGTAAAAATTCTAATTTAAAAAAAATAGAAAAGTGTTTATGATATGAAAAATCTTAGAGCCTCTGGATTTCCCCATTAGAGGACAGGACCCCAATTATCCATCCTGTGGCTTTTCTTTGGCCCAGATGTAAGATTCATTTAGACTGCCTTTTTGATGACCATGAAAAGGAGTAACTGACTGGGGGCTTATAAACTGTTGGTGGTGAACCAGTGGAGGAGTGTGGGCTTCTCTTGTCAGATGCTTATCTGGAATATAACAAGGAAATTACTAACTAGATTGAGGCTGAAAAAAATTAGAGAAGACATTTCTTTTGCATACCCACTACCTCTTTTCTTAAGTTTCCCATGCAGTAGTCACTTACTCTGTAAAATATCAGATTTTAGGTTTCCGGTATCTAGTGCTAACAGGACAATACATTTACTGAGTCCATATCTGTTAGGACTATATGCTAAATGAGACTATAATTGTTTTTTTAAAATAATTATTGAGAAATTGTAGTAGACAGACTTTTAGCTATTTTTATTTTTATTTTTTTTATTATACTTTAAGTTCTAGGGTACATGTGCATAACGTGCAGGTTTGTTACATATATATATATATATGTGCCATGTTGGTGTGCTGCACCCATCAACTCATCAGCACCCATCAATTCATCATTTATATCAGGTATAACTCCCCAATGCAATCTCTCCCCCCTCCCCCCTCCCCATGATAGGCCCCATTGTGTGATGTTCCCCTTCCCGAGTCCAAGTGAGCTCATTGTTCAGTTCCCACCTATGAGTGAGAACATGCGGTGTTTGGTTTTCTCTTCTTGTGATAGTTTGCTAAGAATGATGGTTTCCAGCTGCATCCATGTCTCTACAAAGGACGCAAACTCATCCTTTTTTATGGCTGCATAGTATTCCATGGTGTATATGTGCCACATTTGCTTAATCCAGTCTGTCACTGATGGACATTTGGGTTGATTCCAAGTCTTTGCTATTGTGAATAGTGCTGCAATAAACATACGTGTGCATGTGTCTTTGTAGTAGAATAATTTATAATCCTTTGGGTATATACCCAGTAGTGGGATGGCTGGGTCATATGGTACATCTAGTTCTAGATCCTTGAGGAATTGCCATACTGTTTTCCATAATGGTTGAACTAGTTTACAATCCCACCAACAGTGTAAAAGTGTTCCTATTTCTCCACATCCTCTCCAACACCTGTTGTTTCCTGATTTTTTAATGATTGCCATTCTAACTGGTGTGAGATGGTATCTCATTGTGGTTTTGATTTGCATTTCTCTGATGGCCAGTGATGATGAGCATTTTTTCATGTGTCTGTTGGCTGTATGAATGTCTTCTTTTGAGAAATGTCTGTTCATATCCTTTGCCCAATTTTGGATGGGGTTGTTTGTTTTTTTCTTGTATATTTGTTTGAGTTCTTTGTAGATTCTGGAAATTAGCCCTTTGTCAGATGAGTAGATTGCAAAAATTTTCTCCCATTCTGTAGGTTGCCTGTTCACTCTGATGGTAGTTTCTTTTGCTGTGCAGAAGCTCTTTAGTTTAATGAGATCCCATTTGTCAATTTTGGCTTTTGCTGCCGTTGCTTTTGGTGTTTTAGACATGAAGTCCTTGCCCATGCCTATGTCCTGAATGGTACTACCTAGATTTTCTTCTAGGGTTTTTATGGTATTAGGTCTAACATTTAAGTCTCTAATCCATCTTGAATTAATCTTCGTATAAGGAGTAAGGAAAGGATCCAGTTTCAGCTTTCTACTTATGGCTAGCCAATTTTCCCAGCACCATTTATTAAATAGGGAATCCTTTCCCCATTTCTTGTTTTTCTCAGGTTTGTCAAATATCAGATGGTTGTAGATGTGTGGCATTATTTCTGAAGGCTCCGTTCTGTTCCATTGGTCTATATCTCTGTTTTGGTACCAGTACCATGCTGTTTTGGTTACTGTAGCCTTGTAGTATAGTTTGAAGTCAGGTAGCGTGACGCCTCCGGCTTTGTCCTTTTGACTTAGGATTGTCTTGGCAATACGGGCTCTTTTTTGGTTCCATATGAACTTTAAAGCAGTTTTTTCCAATTCGGTGAAGAAACTCATTGGTAGCTTGATGGGGATGGCATTGAATCTATAAATTACCTTGGGCAGTATGGCCATTTTCACAATATTGATTCTGCCTATCCATGAGCATGGTATGTTCTTCCATTTGTTTGTGTCCTCTTTGATTTCACTGAGCAGTGGTTTGTAGTTCTCCTTGAAGAGGTCCTTTACATCCCTTGTAAGTTGGATTCCTAGGTATTTTATTCTCTTTGAAGCAATTGTGAATGGAAGTTCATTCCTGATTTGGCTCTCTGCTTGTCTGTTACTGGTGTATAAGAATGCTTGTGATTTTTGCACATTAATTTTGTATCCTGAGACTTTGCTGAAGTTGCTTATCAGCTTAAGAAGATTTTGGGCTGAGACGATGGGGTTTTCTAAATACACAATCATGTCATCTGCAAACAGGGACAATTTGACTTCCTCTTTTCCTAACTGAATACCCTTGATTTCTTTCTCTTGCCTGATTGCCCTAGCCAGAACTTCCAACACTATGTTGAATAGGAGTGGTGAGAGAGGGCATCCCTGTCTTGTGCCAGTTTTCAAAGGGAACTTTTCCAGTTTTTGCCCATTCAGTATGATATTAGCTGTGGGTTTGTCATAAATAGCTCTTATTATTTTGAGGTACGTTCCATCAATACCGAATTTGTTGAGCGTTTTTAGCATGAAGGGCTGTTGAATTTTGTCAAAAGCCTTTTCTGCATCTATTGAGATAATCATGTGGTTCTTGTCTTTGGTTCTGTTGATATGCTGGATTACGTTGATTGATTTGCGAATGTTGAACCAGCCTTGCATCCCAGGGATGAAGCCCACTTGATCATGGTGGATAAGCTTTTTGATGTGCTGCTGAATCCGGTTTGCCAGGATTTTATTGAGGATTTTTGCATCGATGTTCATCAGGGAGATTGGTCTAAAATTCTCTTTTTTTGTTGTGTCTCTGCCAGGCTTTGGTATCAGGATGATGCTGGCCTCATAAAATGAGTTAGGGAGGATTCCCTCTTTTTCTATTGATTGGAATAGTTTCAGAAGGAATGGTACCAGCTCCTCCTTGTACCTCTGGTAGAATTCAGCTGTGAATCCATCTGGTCCTGGGCTTTTTTTGGTGGGCAGGCTATTAATTGTTGCCTCAATTTCAGAGGCTGCTATTGGTCTATTCAGGGATTCAACTTCTTCCTGGTTTAGTCTTGGAAGAGTGTACGCGTCCAGGAAATTATCCATTTCTTCTAGATTTTCTAGTTGATTTGCGTAGAGGTGTTTATAG